>NW_009258272.1:2093875-2097817 GCF_000687185.1 Egretta garzetta | reverse complement strand
TGCTGACTACAGGGTAACACAGATGTTCCAGGGAAAATGCACCCTCTTGTCACCTGAAATTTCACTCCAGGATAGGCAATGGTTTGAGTGAAATTAGAACCTACTTCAACCAAGAGAGATTTGTGACAGAAAAACCCCAAAACCTGGGGAGAGAGGTGATGGCGAATGCTATTTTCAAGGTTTGCAGAATGAGAAAGTGAGGCTGGAAGTACTTTTCCCATGGGCAGAAAAGTTTGCCGTCAGGCTCCACTTGCTGGGAAAGATCTCTGGGATGGCTCAGTACTCACAGCGAAGCCTTTCAAGCCCCTTAATCATGATTCCACCAGAAACCACATGCTCTGGGCTGTAGCATTCTGCCCCAAACTTGTCACAGGGGTCTATCATGCAGCTGTATTTGCATCCATGCCCATCGTAAGGCCTCCCTGTACTGTATGCCCTCCTTTAATGTCTGACCTTGTAAGCAAAGTTTAATGAATTCAAATATAAATTCAGGTCATCTTAAAAAGACTGCAGAGGTCTGATCACTGAACAGCTCTTATTACAAGGTAGGGTACTTTTTTCAGACGCCTTTGTACCCCAAACCAGAGAGGAGATGTTGGTTGCTTAATCGCAGTGGTGATTTCAAACCCTTTGCTCCTTCCAGAGAGATTTTCAAGAGTCCTACAATCAGTATCTCAAAATCTTCTGAAGTTATAGCCATTTATTGCAGGATTTGGCTGGGTAATGTTTCAGGGAAAAAAATGTCATCCTGTCTGACTATAGCACGTTAGCAAAAGAGAAGATGTACCTATCGACAGATGAATAGACAAAAAAAAAAGCCTGCAATTCTTGTGAAATAACCAGGACTTTTCAATCATTTCTGTCTACCTGACAGCAAAGTTCACCTGCGAAGCAAGGGCAGAGTCTAAACAGCTACAGAATAATCTGAAAAACACTGAAGTGAACAGAGCTATGAAGTAAAAGCACTAAAGTGCTGATGAATCTAGTCCATTCCTTTTATATATAGAGGATACAGATTCTACAAACAGTCCCTTCCTGGGCTGAAGTCTCAAGAGGAGCGATACATCAGCGATACATCATGGGAGGAAAAGACTGAAATTCGTGGAAGGTTCAGTGACAGCAAAGGAGCAAAGTAATAACTGCTTTTCCTTTCTTGTCTTTCCAAACAGCGATCATTCATAACAGGGAATGAGCTTTCTCAGTTCTGCAGAAAGAAGGATGTATGGAAACATTGTTTTTACAGTTCTGTGTCAAAAAGTCCTTACACCTGATGCCAGCATAATGTGAAATCTCATTAGGAGCTTAGTTAAGCAGAAGCAGCCAGGACTACCTAAATCCAGGTCTACTGAGGTGAATTAATTCAGGTTTGTGGATGCAGGTGGCTGCCTTTCCATTAAACGCCTCATGCCCCTACTTCACATGGTGCATGTGCTGAGGGGTGTTGTATGAGCCATGCCTGGAAAATTACTTGGGCTTCTGAATGGTGAGAAGAAGAGAGGGGATAAAGACTTAGCAGAGTCTGTCAGAACCGGAAAGTTTCATGTTTCCATGTCCCACATTCGGTGCCTTCTTTTTTTTTCTTTTTTTTTTCAAAGCTCCCATATGTATATAGAGAGATTTTCTTTCTTCCATCCCCATTTTCAGTACCCAGCCAGGAACCAAAAGTGCTAGAAATACTTCTAAGGGATGTCTGCATAGCCAATTGTCCAATTTCACAGACTTTAATGGCTTCTAGTGGAACTTGCACATCCCTCTCTGTCTGCCGTGCTCCGAACCAGACACAGCAAATGTCAATGACAGAAAGCCAAGGTAAGTGGCCAAAACAAACCCTTTGATATACAGGAGACTGAAAGGGATTATTTTTTACTATTTTAATTTTTTTCCATTTTCAAGATCTTTTATTCTTAATATAACTACTTTTTAGTGATAGAAGAAAAGACATCAGAAGTATGACACACAGCTAATTTCAGGGCTGAACTGAACGACTCTAATGGCATCCCAGATGGTCACTTGCTCTGTCCACCAAATTTACAGTATTCAGCAAGATAACTACAGAGGTAAAGAAGCCTTTCCCCTCCAAGCCCCCATCATTTGAAGCTCTCTCTGGCCTGATTGCCTCAGCTCTTCAGACACTGGTGTCCCCACAGGTGAATGCAGAGCCCCCGAGCTTGGTCTGCCTACCAACCCATGTCATGCCAGCACTTGATGGCTGTGACATTTCTGATAATGTGCCATTTGCCCAGAAAGGTTTTGCCCTGTTGGACCTGCAGACAGCCCTATTAGAATCAATGTACTGAGCAGATGGGAAATAATCTCGCTGTTCAGAGGAAACCCAGCCAGGGATGGAGGCAGCGCACAATTCATCCAGCTCCGGTGTCTGTGGTCCATCCTGCTGTGAGCTGAGGGCAGCACAAACGGTGCCTGTGCAGCCCTCCCTGGGGCAGCTAGGAAAGGGAAGGATGCAAAACTTTCTCCCTAGCCGAGCAGCTAGTCGAGACTGCAACATTGACCTTTCTCTATGACCTTGGGTACAATCATCTTTCCAAGCTTTAGTTTCTCCAGCTATAAAACGGAAACGCCAGCACCATCATTTATTTTCTTGCAATTCTTAATGAAGAAAAGTGTATTTCGCCTCTTAAACCTCCCCATCCTGCTTTGCTGAGCGGTGCACGCATCCCAGCTGGCTTTTGGTGTTGCAGATGTGTACCAGGTTGTTAGGAGGGGCGCAGAAAGAAACTTAGGGGCTCTTAGGCTCATTGCCTAACTTCCCTGGTTTGACTTCTAATTCTCCAGAAATACACAGTGGAAAACCAAAAAAGCCAATTAACAAGTGAACCTGAGAAACAGAGGGGCTGATTCTCCACCTCCCCGTGCCGAGCCCTCCATACACTCCTTCTGTCCTGCTGCTGGGGCTGCCTGCACGGGAAGACAAGCAGGAACTGCCTCTGAAAGCCTCAATCTCTACGTTTATTAAAGCAAAGCTTTGGATGGCTGATGGGGATCAGTGTAAAATGAATCATTCCACATGGCAGCGCAGTCATATCCCCCTCCTTCCTTAGCTTTTTTCTTTTCTACAAGAAAAATGCAATCCCCAAAGTCTGTCTGCGTGCCTGCTGCTTTCGGGGGAGCGGCGTGGGTGGTTGCTCTGCTTAATTGAACCCTGATGTTCTCAAACTCCAGAAAAAAAAAGCCAAACTTAAATTAACCTGGAAAGGCCTTCTGATTCTATCGTGTTAATGTGTTTTCTTAAGGGAGGGGTTTACAAAAGGTGTTATTTCCTGTGCTCCTGCTGGAAGATTTAAACCCTCTTTCATGGTGGGATTCTGCAATGTCCTAAAATCCAGACTGATGTTCATGACATATTCACCAGCTATGTGCTGCGTGATCACTGCCTTGCCTGGCTGTGCACAAACTACAGGAATGGGAACCCTTTCTCCTCATTTTCTTTATTCCCATGTTTACCTGCCCTGATCCTTTACCTGCTTCTCTCTTCCCTCCTAACCACTTGGTGGTTTTTTTGTAGATTTGATTGCAAAGGCAGGGGAGCAGCGGGTGCGTGACTACAGGGTTGGCCCTGGCTCCAGCGAGGAGGGGCTGCAGAGGCAGCTCCGTACCCTCACGACTGTCAGTGCCGTGTTTTATGGGAACAAATTGTCTAGGCCAAACCCTACAGCTCATGGCTAAACTGGGGAGCATGAAACCTGTCAGCACTGAGATGCGGGGAAACGAACGGGTCACTGGAATAAATTCAGGCAAGCTTAAGCGGGGGTGGGGAGGAAGAGACAGAATTTTCCTAAGCATTTCAGAGAGTTTATCCTACCCATTTAGGACTGCCCTGGGCAAGGCAGGACAGTGGCAATGCAATGGGTTGTTATGGGTTATGCTTGCAAATTCTCCCATTGAAATACTCTGCTTTTAACTGCTTTTAATTATCTGGGCTCT
>NW_009258272.1:2075790-2093840 GCF_000687185.1 Egretta garzetta | reverse complement strand
AGAGCGGTTTTAGATGAAGTGAAGCAGAGTACTGCTCCCCCACCGCCACCTTGGAGATCACTCTCATGTTCTACCCATTAAAAAAAAAAAAAAACTGTGATAAAAATAGCATGAGATGATGTCATTAAAAATTATCATAATAAATCTGGAAAGGAAAACCGTTGGGGATACTTAGATGATCTTAAATCTGACACTTTTTTTTCTTTTTTTTTGAATCCCTGATTTAGTAATTTTAACCTGCTTCTAGCAGTAATGAGGACGTGATTTGTATTTGCAGAGTTCTAGAGGTCTGAATAGGGTGTGTAAGAGCAGGAGAGGAGATGGGGGAACGGTGCGTGGCTGTATGTGACCATTTCTCATCCCCTTTCCTGTACAGGTTTCTGCCCAGTTAGTGCAGCGTCAGGGGTGCAGCCTGCCCTCCTCACAATGGAAAGCAGAAGCAACCACCAAAAGATGCAGCCTTTGTGCCGTCCCCCCTAATACTACCCAAATTGAATGGAAGGACTAGCAGAAAGGAGGACAGGATGTCCAGGCAATTATATCCATCTTCATACTGATAAAATCTCTGCTTCCTTAAGGAGGTATCATTTCGGTGCTAAGAAATAGCCTAAGCTGGTAGCTGTGCAGAATCTTTTCATACTGACTAGCTGGGGCCATTCCAATTGAGTATAATAAACGATATAAGGAACAATATAAGCGGTGTTATAAATAATAACACTGCAATTCCACTGATGGCTTATGGTGGTATTATAAATGATCGGAGCAAAGTCAGGAGGTGTCTTCTCACCACCAGAGCCTCATGGTGGAATTATAGATCTAATTTAAGTGCATTTTGGGGGTAAATTATTTATTAAAGTGTAAAGCTTATGGAGATAAATGTCCAAGTAGTCAGACTCCTGGACTAGGTGAGCATTCCTGGTCCTAATAATTACAGGTAGAATTTGCCCCCAGGCGAAGGGCTAGATCAAGTTTTTAGCAACATTTTAGGTATCCAAAAGCCCTGGAGTATGCTTCTTGGCACATCTAGACAGTGAAATGGCGTCCTTGTACAGGTGATCAATCCTCAACACCAATTGCTCATAGATCCATTTTAATCATTAAACTGGAGTTGGGAGACAAGAGCAAGAAGAAACTTTTCTCAGGCTGATGAAAAAACATAGAAATTGGTTGTTAGCGTACAACTTTTAAGTTTTCCTGCATTACAGCCCCAAATTGGAGTCCTGGTGCTGGTGTTTTCACCTCTTCCTGCATATTTAGTTCTAATTTCAGTCAGAATTTGTCACTGTTGCTAAACTGGGAAAGTGCTCACAGGACCATGGGGAAATTCTCTCTCCCACACACTTCTTGAGTGACCTCAGGCAAGTCACTTAAGCCTGGACTCTCAAAAATTTATATAGGCACCTTGATATATCTAATCTGCAAGTTGTAGGGACCTCTCCACACCAGCGTGGCTCATCTCTATCTGGCCAGAGCCAAAAGGCCAAGCTCATGGAGGCATTACCAGGTGTAACCTGAAATCTGCCTTTACCATGGGAAGCAGAGGAAGACTCAGCTTATGATCACTCTGAAGACTGCGTTTTCTGGAGTATTCTGCAAGACAAAAATTGCCGACGGAGCAGGAGGCTCAACACTGTCTTGTGCCACTGGGCTGCAGTAAGGATAAATGCATTAAGATGAGGCATTAAGATATTGTGGTAATTAGGAGCCATATAAGTAACTTAGATATAGAATGAAGCTACTAATAATGCATGAATGCAAAGCCTTAAGAGGTTTGCTTCATATAAAGCACCCAGCCATTCGGTGGCTTAGCTCCGTTCTCTGAAGCTGCGAATTCAGGCTGAAAATCTTATGAGGATATGCTCTTTCAGTGAGGTCTTTTTTTTTTTTCTTGTCATACTTAAAACATAGCTGAGGCCAACTTTTTGTCTCAGGCAGTGTTTTTCCCATAGCTTCCAGCCAGACTAGAAAATGTTGAAAGGCAGGGGAAAATGTATCTAAAAAAGCAAGTAAAATTACGCAGAGGGCTTGGGGGAAGATTCTGATTAAGGGAGTGTATCGAATGGTCAAACCAGGGAGATGGAGATGGAATCAGTATTCCTGCCGCTAATTCACTGTGTAACCTTGTGTCTGTCGCTAAGCTTTTTTGTGCTCTATTTTCCTCGTCAGTAAAATGAGTATTATAATAGCTACCTTCCTGATAAGGGTTTCAGTTAATCAATTTCTAAAACCCTTAAGTACAAAGAGACACAAGATATCATATCAACAAAGTCCAGTGTTTATCTGTGGCTGGATATTCTCTGAACTGCACCGTCTGTAAGTGAATGGGACCTGATCTATATAAACCAGAAAAATTCCTAGTGACTTTGATGAATAAACACTGTTTTTTGCAAATAATACCTGTGTGGTTTTTGTCACAGGCAGGATTTGCTTCTTAAAAATGTGTTTGAAAAGCAAATTAAAAAGATTTCAGGTGGGTTGGTAGAATTAAACTCCCCTGATGCCTGAATTGCTTGCACAGTTTGCCTGTGCTGTTCCTTATAGTAACTCGAGTCAGTCTTCATGCTGCTGGTGGTAGTGGTAGACAGAAAAAGTACTACATTTGGTTTTGCTCAAAATTCTGAATTTTTGCCAAGGAAAAAGGAGGAGGAAATAATGAACTTTTGACAAGCGTTTTTCGAACAATAGAATACTAAATTATGGTCGGGGAATGAAGATCCTTTCTTACAAGAGATGACTAAGGAGCTTAGCTTTTTTAGCCAAGCAAAACTGAAGGCTGAAAAAGAGGCGGCGATTGTTGCATATAAGCAGATTGGGGCATAACAGCGGGGAAGGGGAAGAGCCATTAAATCAAAGGGACAATGCTGAAAGAAGAACAAATGGGTATAAGCAGACTGTTAATGAATTCAGGCTGTTAATTAGAAGAATATGTTTAAATATCATAAAACCTGGATTGTAGACAGCCTTTAGATAGGAATAGGCATAGGCAGGCGAAGTAGCCCACCTCGGTTTAAGGTGGAGCCGCTCTCATATTGCGGCACAAGCGACAGGCAGAGGAGGGGACCTGAACCCCACTCCATACCTTTCTCATCCTTCAGCGAGTCAATTGATTTTAGTGTTTCCCTTCAGTTTACTGTACCTCCAGGAAAATGTAGAGGATAACCTTCTTTCTTCAAAGTGCCTTTCTACATATAGCATGGCTGCATTTTAGATTGAAGAGCTAGCTATCACATCACCACTGTGTCATATATGTCTTTCTTCTATTCCAATCTTTGCTCCACAGTCAAGTGCTTCTACTGCCTTCCCTCACTTCTCCACTGTTACTGTCCGATCCTTATTTTCTCCTCTGTCTCCACCTTGTAGCCCAAACTGTTTCAGCCCTGTCACTCATTAAGTAAAGACATACAGCTGCAGTTGATGGTTACAAGCTACAGCACAAGTGGAGCAGCTTGAATTTAAAATGTGCTTGTTTCCATTCCTGCCCTGCTCGCTTTGGGCTGTGGTGGCTTTCACTGCAACAGCTCTCAACCTGCCTGAGTCCCAACAGCTCGACACTTTAATAATTTAAGTGATTTACATTCCCCAAAGTGTGTCTGAACAGATTTATTATGAACGTTTGCGACCTGTTCTTCTCAAGCACTTCTCTGAAGTCTGTTCTTCGTTAGAGTTCACCACCCAACTCAGTTCAGAGTGATAATGGGAAGGTAAGTGCTGTTTCTGGAAGCTTATCATAGGAGCCAAGCCCAGTAAGATGGGCTGGTCTTAGGGGTCTCTGTGTTCATTTAGGCTCAGGAATGTGCAGGTATGATTAAAACAGAACGCTTGGGGGAAGGAAAAAAGATTCGAACTTCTCCCATGTTGAATTCCTGTCTGTCTATCAAGAAATTGAGCCTGCTACCTCATGAGCTTTTTCCCACTTGTAGGTTAGTATTGATCCCCCCCTGGACAGTCTGTTGTATGCCAGCACATCACTTTGGATACACGTATCATCCTCTTTCCCCTTGGACTACTCTGGCCTCACAGAAGAGGGTGTCCCTTTCTCCAGGCCAACAGCAACCCACTTGGCAAAGCTTTTCCTACTCTGTGCCAGGTTGGTTTATTCCCTGTAGCTGTCCCCAGCTCTCCATCACACACAGGTGGGGCCTCCTGCAGTTGTCTGACTGATTTTTAACTGGCCTTAAGTTTTGCTCTGTTGCTGGAAAGTCTTCTCTCTCTTATTTATGACTCGTGTTAAGAAGGTATCAGGTACTCCCTCTAGATACATGCCTCAGAGACTCTGTTGTCCCAGTCAACAAGGAACGCATTTTTATAGCTATTGTAGAACTATAGCACTGAGAAAGTTGAGGGGTTGTTATCCAAGGGCATATGAAAGTTCATAGAACAGGCTGGTACAAAATTGGTACTCCAGGCTCTCTGCCCTGTGGATTAGTCCCAAAGCTGTCCTTCCTTTTGAGTTGGTACAAGTACCTGGTTTGGTCTGAGTTGCCCCAGTTCACTTTGTCATTTTTTCAGTACCGTGTAGTCAAAATTTCCCTTCTGTGCTTTTTTCCACCCTGTTCTTCACCGTTTTACTGCCTGGCTTGAAATTTCCCTGCCTCGCTGCATTGCTGGGTACACATCTTTTTCTGCTCTGGTTTGTCCGTCACTCTTAAACTCCTCTCCCTTTCTGAGGAGTCTGTCCTTTTGCATTTGAGCACACACCACTCATGCTAAGCAGCAAATCAATCCCGCGTTCCCTGTCCTGATGTGTCATACGGGAATCTCTCTGGAGCCCACAGTGAGGGCTACAGCTTCCCCCCTGACCTGTGAATTCTCTCCTGATATGGGGACTGAGCACTGGTCCCTCATCCACTAAAAGAAGAAGATTTCAGCCTCATTTTTCACCAGCAGTGACTAGAATGACCAATCTGCTGCCTGCTGAGGAGCGAAAGGTCAAGCCAAGTCCATTCTGTGGCTACTTGTTTTTCTCCACAGTGACCAATTTCAGACGGTAATAGAAGCATCAATAATGTCTCTGTCTTCTCTGACTGCTTCGTTTCTTCTTTTTTTTTTTCCTCTATTGATTGAAATATTGCAGCCTCCATTTGTTAGCTCAACCCCTGTGAGGCAGGCTGAGGCATTCACTCACAGCACGTCTTCCCCATGAGCAAGATGTGAGGGGCTGAACTAATTTGGGATCGTGGAGGTGTTGACCACAGATTGGACTTATAATCTCCTTGGCTCGTGCTCTTTTGGGGCTGAGGTCTAAGTTTTCAGGGTTCTAGGGAGTCACTTGGCAGCCAAAATTCTGCTAAACTATTTGCATGCTTAGAAGCAGCAAAGGAAGGACCCTCTCCAAAGACCGATTGTTGTCCCAGTTCAACAGGCTCAGCTCCTGCTGCCAGAGCTGCAGATGAAGCTGAGAGCAAGCAGGAGCATTAAGAACAGGGACTGTGTGGCACATGTATCCTCAGAGCCACCCCAGCTATGTCCTTGCTCAGCTCTGTGTAGAGCATGGTCCAGACTAGTAGGAATCCAGTGGAAACCAAGTCTTTCTTCCATGTTGCGGGGGGGGGGGGGGGAGACAAACCACCACCAAAAAAACCCCAAATCACCTGTCGGAGAGCTCGTCAGGGCTCATAATTCTTCCCTGTGGCTGGGGCAGGCCTAACGACGTACCTCACTTGTGAACTTTATCTGTTGAACTTCATAGCTCACTTTTCTCAGGGTAAATTAAAGTTCATAAGTGCATTTCTGGTTTAGTTGCCTCCCCAGTCTGGGACTTGTGATTTTTGACCTCTCTGCCCTGAGCCATCGTTTCTCCTTGCACAGGGACAAGGAAATGGAAGATGACAACTCTTAGTCTCCTCTGGTTTCCACCAGACAGATACTGTGTTAAGCAGGAGGCAGACCCTATTTCTCACTGTTTTTCTGAACTGCTGACTAATTCTAATTTCTGCAGCATCTCTGCCTCCAACGTACTGCAGAGCATCTTATAGCTGCCCCCGCAGCCAGTCCTACCTCGTCATAGACCTCTACGGCATCTAATTGTCGTCTTGGTCACATTTGGAGTGGGTGTAAGGCATGATGAGTCCTCCTCTCTAGAATACAGCTAGCACTCCTTGCAAATGCTGATTTCTGTTGACAGCTGAAAACTTGATGAAATTTGGTTGTTTTAAACAAATCTGCTTCTGTGAGCACATGCTTCTGACTAAAAGGGCTTTGTAGTTTTAAAATTGCTTAATTTAATTGATATTCAAGAGAGATTATTCAATGGTAATGCATTCATAAACAATGTCACTGTTTGTTTGAAAGATTAAAACATTAATTTAAATTAAACTGTAAACAAGGGAAAGATTTATGAATAAGGATGGAGAAGGCGCTGCAGAACATCTTCTGACTGGAGTAATGTTATACATATATCTGTATGGGATGTGCATATTTTAAAATGAGGAGAATCAAAACCATTTAGGCCTTGTTTTCTAGCTCTTCTTGGAGCCTTTCCTCTTCAGTGAGAGGAAAAAAAGTAGTTGAGTGGTTACCAGAGTCTTCAGAAACCTCTGTCAACTCTCATCAGCCATCTCTTGTGACTGTGGCTGGGTCTCACTGGGGCATTTGACCATCTGAGCCTGGGAGGTGATGGCGCTCCTATGCCATGTAATGCTGGGGTTAAAATCAGTCCATTTTTGCTGAAAAAAAAAAAAGTAACTATTTTCGCAATACTACCTATATCACTTCCAGCAGGAAAGGTTTCTTGGGTGGCGTGCGGTATTTTCTGAGATGTTTCTCTTTACTAATAAATCCCTGCTTTATAGATAGATGAAAGGGGTTGTAAGCCTGGGTCAATAAGGCAGGCTACAGCAGTAGATAGAGCAGTCAGTTAAAACTTGGATGACCTGGGTTCAAGTTTTTGCACTGTTACAGGTCTTCTCTGGAATCTTGAATAAGTCACCTCTTCCCTCTGTCTTGGTTCTTTTCTGTAACATGGGGCTGTCAACACTTTCTTGCTTCATGAAGTTTTCAGGGTATAAATACATTAAATGTGTGGAGGCACTCAAATACAGTGGTAATGAGGGTCATCTAAATACCATACTTATCTAAGTAAGGATGATTTTCCATCTCCTTTATCCCTGCATGATAAAAATGTTTCCAGAAGCCATTATATACAACACACCAGCCAGAAGTGGCGGGAAAGTAATTCCTTGTCTTCAGCTATTTTTTGTATGTGGTTGAGGTGTATATTTGGGGTGGGGGTGGTTATTTTATCACAGAGCCTTTCTCTACGTATTGGTAGGTAGGATATATTTTACATGAGTTTGTTCATCACACCACCCCAATAATAGTAGCACGTAAAATTATATAAAGTTATTTATGGTGAGGGAAAATCGAATTTCTTCTTGGAGATTATTGGCAATAGAAGAGTCAGAATGACTTTAATCCTGTCCAGTAGAGAGAATTTCCAGTAGTTTCAACACGTTAGTCTTTTTTGGTTTTCAGAAGTTTATCTTTGGTTGCCAGTGGGTCACAGTAAACTTGATTTGGCAGAATGTGATCCCTGACATTTCTTCTAACGCAGTCTCTGTATCAGATAGGAATGCTAGGGTTTTTTTCCTTATGAGTGCAAGGGAATGAGATTGTTCCTTAAAATGAACATGAGAACGTAAGATGTCTAAACCGTCTTTCAGGATATGGGATTTTTTTATTTATAGAAAGAATATAAGAAGTAGAACTCCTAGGTCCTATCTTTATATCGAGCAGTGAATGACCAAGTGTAAGTTTTGTCCTTTCATGCCTCAGTTTCCTGGTGTTCAAAAAACCACAATTTTTAAGGCAAGATATGCGCTATCTATGCAATGCTATATTTTATAATGGTTTATTTAACCATTAAAATATTTTTTAAAGCAAATGATTTAAAGCTGATAGTAAGAAATACTTTTCTTACATAGCACATAATTAACATGTGGCACTCAATGCCACAGACATTATTGAAGCCAAGAGCTTTGGAGGATTCACAAAAGGATTAGACATTCATATGAATAATGAGAAATTCTATTAGAGAAAATAAAAAATGTATGAGAGGGATGGAGAACTTCATGCTTCGGGGTATAAAGCAGCTGCTAATTGATGAGGGCTGCAAAAGAAACGTGCCCCTGTGGGCAGGACATCCGTGATGGTTTGTTACAGGGCTTCTTGAGCAGTACCACGGAACAGGGATGCTGGCTGTGGAAGGGATGGCTGGGCTGCCTGAGCCTCTGCCCTGCTGCAGTAGGGCAGCTTCCATCTAGAGGTACCAACTGAAATAAAACCCAAAGGTCCAACCAAGCCAACTGTGGCTGAGCCATAGTGCTCTGGTAGCCCGTAGCGCAGTGAAACTGTGGTTCTTGGCATTGCATCCAACTGTTTGACTTCCCAGCTGTGCGAGGAGATGTCAGTGGCACCATGAGCTCCCAGTGCAATGGGATAGCGCTGGCTATGCAGGGATGATGTCCCAGGCACCTTGACAGGGTGTGCCAAAACCTGTCCCATCTTCCCTGTGTGTAATCCCAGGGAAGAAAAAAAAAAAAACAACCCCAAAACCCCCACCAAACAAAATAAAAATAACAAACAAAAAGCTAGAAAGGTGAATCGTACCTGGTTGCTCAGTTGATTTGAAGTCCCTCCTGTCCAGACTCCATCTGTCTGTTTATCCAAGGCCTTCCACAGACATGTTTGCATAAGGCATACAGCCATTAAACAAACACATCAGGTAGCCAACCATGTTTGCAGCTATTGAGCAAGCAATTATAGTTCATTCAATCAAAGGCTTTCGTTTGATCCAGCCTCAATTAACAGGGAAGGTATTGCCACATCTGCCCGCAAGTTCAGAAATGTCCACAATTCAACTTAGATTATTGCTATATTTCTGCAGCCTTTGGTAGAGTAAGATTGATTACAAGAAATAAGAAAAAAGAGTGACCTTCCTCGGACTTTTCCAATGGTATTTCAGTTAGTATTTTATAATCACTGTTTAACAGAGAAATTGCTCTCTGGTTGTTAATATAAAAATTATCACCTTCTTTGACTAATAAAATCAATAAAGACTCCTATCCTTTGAAAAGGCCAGAAACCTTCTCTCTGTTCATAATTAAACATTTCAACCTAATCTTGAGCAATAATAACCTTCAAAGTTTTATAAAATTCCTAATAATAATATCTTACAGAACACCTTTCCGCTCAGCAGGTTTCACAAACTGTGCCCCAGACTGGGAGAGCATCTTTATGCATGGATGGCCTTAGGTATGCATGTCCATTTTTAAGGACTTTTTTTGTGGTGTTTCATCATCAGTAATAAACAAATATTTATAGGAAGTCCATCTGTTGCATTAGTAGCATGATTAAAAGGCTGCTGTTTCTGGGTTTGCCTTATAGCTGGGTGACATAATTTTTTAATTGTGGGTGCCTGCAGTAAGGTGTTGGCATTCACTCAGAGACCTCTGAGGAAAGGATCAGATTGTTGCAGGTGCTGAGTATAGATAGTGAAGTTTTATTGAAAAAACAGATTTCTCAAAATATTTTATTTCTTGTGTTTGTGTTGGAACACAGTGCACAAAAGTACTTTCTGACGTCCTCTTGTTACAGCAGGGTTAGCTATGAATATCTAGCCGATGTTCATGTAGCTGGTGATGATATAAGCACCAGATATCACTTGCCTAACCTTCCATCCAGCCAGGGTGTCAGCGTTAACTTGCACAATGGCAGAAGTGGGACCAGAACTCATAATCTTACATGGAGGGATACTGCTTCTGCCTCTCTAACTTCTGCTGTCCTTTCGCAGAGTTACATTTATCAGGATTACTCGCTTCTCAGGCAAGTTACCTCTGTCAAGCTTGAATGGCTATTCTCATGGGGTACTGAGACACACTTGCTAATTAGCTAATCATCCTGCATTTGATGATGACGAGCGTCCATCGAGAACCTTCCATCCCAGTGGATCTCATGGAGCTTCACATATTAAACAAACCTGCGTATGCCAGGCATAGGGATTATCTCTTCATAAATGAGTGGCAACCAGTTTTGAGCCCAATCACTCGACACTTTAACAGCAGGCAGTGGAGCTACGCAACAGTTCACGGCAGGGAGTAAGGAGTACCTTTTCGGAACGATTAACTTGTCTAAGAAAATGATGTCTCTGCAGGGCTTTTATTTCACATGTAGCTGCCACCAGGAACCCTGTAACTGGGCAGGCATGAAATATGGGTTAGGGATCCCCTTTCACCATTGCTCATGTATAGAATTCCTGCAGGCATCGTAGGTATAGATGTCAACTTAGATTTAGGTAACGATAACTCAAAATTGGTCCTTTTGATCTGATCCAACCCTTTTTAGGCATAAACATTTCCAAATATGAGTGGTTCCTTATGAAATAATATCTTTTCAGTGGCTGCCCTTGAAATCTGTGAAGCAGTCCCAATGGACAACTGACCTACTCCTGCACTTTTTATCTATATTCAAGCCATCTCAACAAGGAATCTTTAACTGATGTTATGTAGGCCTGAGCTGTGCTGTATGGAGAAGTCTTTTGACTCCCTTAGGCATTTTGGAAGCACCTGTTTTGGGGTGAATCATTTAATCTAGTCTGCAGAAGTTTTGGGCATGTAGTTTTGTTTGGAGATGACTTGGCTCTGGCTTTCAACAAGGTCCTTGAGTCCCATAACAACCAAAATGCACAACTGCACTTAGGAGGAAAAATGAAAAGACACAAGGCCTTTGTACCCCCCTCCCTTTCTCCATATGTGGGTGAACATAATAGTTTGTGCACAATATCAATAGATGAAAGAGCTACCCAAATACTGAGTGCTATTATAGGACAAGGCTCAGTGGGTATGAATCTGTGAAGCCCCACAGAAGATGATGAAACTGTGCTGATTTCTACCTGCTATGGATGAGGCCCTTTAGCATTTGTTACTGTTATCATCTGAACCTGAGTTGCTGCTCTCCCCCATGTTTACTCATCACTGACTTTATCACATCCCCTTTCATTTGCTTCCTTTCTGAACAATTTACATTTCACCCCCTTGGAGCTTTTTTGGATGAGACTCCTTTCATCTCTCATCATAATGTTCAATAATGGCATTTCCATTTGCTTCCCTTTTCATGAGGCTCCTTTTTGAAAACAGGATCTGACCTCTCTCTTTGTATTCTCCCGTCAGCCAAGAATCACATTGTGCATGAATTTAATTGACTTATTACATCTTTACAGAATGTGGTTACTTTAGTTTTGTGTGTATTCTGTTTGTTTGTTTGTTAATTTCTGGGTCTTTGAGAACTAGATTATGCAATTTCCATAGCCTATTTCCAATTACTATTGAATCTTTCAATTGAACTGAATTTCATTGTGAGATGGAAAATAGAATGAACTGAAAATTCAGCTGAAAACATGTCAGTATTGTTGATACATGTGTTAGTGCTAATATAGAATTTATCAGCTTATTTTCTCTTCTGGGGCAACGTAGGGAGGGGAAACATCAAATAAACAAAAGTGAGAACAGTTTTTTCTTTTCTTTCACTGAAAGAAATGTCTGTATTGCACTGAACAAAACCGTATTTGTCCTGTTTTGATGAACATGAAACCCACCTGATCCTGTTCTTCAATCCTCAGATGCAATGAAAAACTCCTACTCTTTTCAAGAAATCTCCAGCGTTAGCGTTATTTAACTAGCTCCTGATCTGGTATAAACTGGCCTCTCGCTATTGATCTAGAAGGAAGGAGATTGATTTACACCTGTAGAGAATCTGGTCCGTTACCATGAAAAGTGACATTGGTGCTGGTGGCACCTTGTGGAGAATGAAAGCAGGTTGCTTCTGTGACAGTCATACAGCACACAGAAAGGACCAGTCAGTACAAAACCTGTTTAAAGTGGTTAGGTTGCGTAAAAAAAATAAATGTTGCTTTGTTGCTTGGTTCATGGCAAGGTGCAATGTTTCATGGAAAGCAGAGTATGGTGGAGGGCTCAGTGGACTGTAGTCCCTCTCTCCTACGAGGTTGCCTGGTACTGCATGTGCTGTGTCATGTGGCAGAGATGGGGACATGAAGCCACTGCTCCTCAGCCCTACTGGGACCATCCTTGGATTGGGTACATCTGCCCTGTGTGGCCTGACTCTCCTTTACTGTACAGTAGCTTCAAGTCTCCCAAGAGGGCTAAATACATCTTGGTGTGAGAGAGAGAGAATGTGACTTAGGGCTTTGCCTTGTAGGAAGACATTTGAAAGCAGCTCTTTCTCCTTCTAACTGCTTTGATGGAGGGAGTGATGGCCCTTTACACCACCAACCTTGGTCAGATCAAAACTCTGCACAAGGAGATAAGCAAGTGCTCGGTGCAAAAATGATTTGCATATGTCATTCCAATCTGTCTCATGGAGCACCTTGCCAGATTCTGGCAGCTGGTAGGTGGAGGGCTTCCTGAGAATCTGGTGGTTTAAAAAAAAAAAAAAAAAAAAAAAAAACAAAAAAACAAAAAAAACAAAAAAAACCACAAAAAACCAAACACCAAGCCCACAGATGTGCACACCCTACCTGAGTTTCCTTGCTCCCTTTTTTAAGCTGTGTGACCTCCCATAGCATCCTGAGGTAAGGACTGAAATGTGTGTGGTTTGAAAAGGGGCCTGTTTCATTTATTCGAAAGCATGTGCATGATGTCTCTGTAGAGTGCCCCATAGTTATTCTGATATAAGACAGTCTGGGGCCCCATTCCGCACTCCCTTTTTTCCACCCAGAACTTTACAGATCTCCCTTCTAATCTCTCAATTTTTCTCTTTCCTGAGCCCTTGGTTAGTAAGGCTCTCCTTGCACATCATTACAGGTCCTTGATCCTTGTTCCATTTCTCTGCACACTTTCCATTTTTAGTTATATCTCTTTTTTTTGTTTTTCTTCTTTTTCCTCTCCCCATCACATCCGTGTCCCCCCCGTTGCATTTTCCCTGATGTTTCCCTCTCTCCCCCCGGGTTTTTCCTCCCCCCGGGTTTTTCCTCCCCTTTTATTTTCCTGAGATGTGGAGACTAAAATGACATGCACAATTGGAGCTTCAGTTGAACTGTAGATTTATATAGTGGCACAACTGTACTTCATGTTTTCTTTTCTGACATTCCAGCAGTTCCTGCTATTTTATTTGCCTTTTTGAACATTTCTGAGCACTAAAATAACATCTTTATGGAACTATCCACAATGACTCCAAGATCCCATTCCTGACAGGAAATACAGAGTTAGGCTTATTTTCCCCATGTACATTGCTTAGCACTTATCAGCATTAAATTTCATCTGTCACTCTATCACTGAATCATTCTGTATCTCACAAGTTTTCTGCGATTCTCTATAGTCAGCTTCAAATTTGACTATGCTCAGTTATTCTGTGTTTTTCACTAACTTCATCTTCTTGTTATGAATCCCATTTTCCAGCCCATTTATGAATATTTGAATATGTTTGCTTCCTCTCCTTTTAAGCAGTTAATAAGAAAACTTTTCCTCTCATCCCATTAGGTTATAGCTTCTTTAAGAGCTTTTGGATGTTACCATGAGAGGTTGGGGTTTTTTGGGTGGGTTTTTTTTTTTGTTTCCTGAGCACCATGTTGACTATTTCATCCTTATTGATATATTCCTTAATTACTTGGAAGACCTCAGAATAATTTGTGAGGCATGACTTCCCTCTATGACAACTCTGTTGACTTCCCAAAGAACAATGTGTCCGCGTGTTCACTAATTCTGTTTGGTTTGCTCTCTAATAATTTGGCTAATTTGCCTGGTGTGGCAATCAGATCTGTTAATCGGGTGTGGCATCAGCTCCACAGATTTTTTTTTTTAAGGCTGGAGTTGTATTTGCCAGTTTTCCTTGTTGGGCGGAGACAGCTTTCCTCCCAGTTCAGAATGTGGCCGGCATGATTCCCTACCAAGGAAGGATCAACATTGACTAGAAGCTGAAACCTCACATTTGTCACAATCTACTTTTTCTTCATCCTCATCTTTAGGTTATGGGGAGAGCAGTGACTATGTTTTCAATGCATACACAGGGGTTTGTCACAGCACCAGGCAAAATTTATATTTACAGAGATATGAGCACATTGAGATTTGTGTGCTTTTTACGGATAAGTTTTTGCCTGCCCTATGTTTTGTCTGACAACTTAGAGTCTGAACAAATAGCATTTGTGCTCAAGTCTGCCTTCCGATGGAAAGGGAAGCAGAGCTGTGAGCAGCAGGAGCTGTAAGGGTCCTTCAAACTGCAGACCCACTTCACTCCCTCTTCTTCCTGAATCATTCGTCCAGCAAATTCAAGAACCAAACAAATGTGGATTATCCCCTACTTGAAGAGGATCTTACCTTTATCTGGTATAAATTGGAACAACTCCAGAGAAGATTTTCTGAGCTAAGGATCTGGTCACATTCACACAGTCCAGTTATATCTGGGGTTCAATACAATTTCTTTTTTTTTTTTTTTTTTTTTACATGACACAAATCCCACAGCTCTGTCAAAAAGCTTTGTATCATGCTGGCAATCCCAGCCAGCCTTAAACTCATGCTGTCCATCTGTCTTTAGGAGACGTTTCTGTATTTCTGGTTGGTAGGTTTGTTTTAAGGCTGGTTGCCTCAGTAAAATCCCCGGGTGGATCAAGGTATGGTCAAAACGCAAGCAAAAGTAACGGCTGGTTCAAATGGGCATCATTATGTTCGTGTCAGTAAAATTCTCCCTTCTGACATCAACTGAGGAACTAGTTTCCTGGCAGAGCGAAAAGTTGGAAACTGGCCCCGCTCCTGCCTATCTTCTACTGGTTTCGTGGATACATTGGGGACTGCTGTCCTGCACCTTTTTACCAGCATAAATTTCACTTGAAGGATTAGATAAGCTTTTATTTTGTTAATATATTATATGTTCCTTAAATGAGAAGCCAGCTCCTTCAAAAAGACTTTTCCTTATAGGCCAGGATCAGCCTTGCCAGTCCTTGCTATCCCAGTCTGATTCTCTCCCAGCTACTTGAAAGTCTCATCACTCTCGAGTGGGGAGCCTTAAATATTTCCAGTGACATTTCCTTGGCCTCTGGTGATTTAATATTATTAACCTGGTATGTTATTAAAGTGACAGGAGATGTCTCCCCTTCACAGGTGTATTTTTCCAAAAACTAATTTGAATTTTTATTACTTTATTTTGAGGGGCAGCTAGTGGGGCACAGAATGAGCAGGGAGGGCACAGGAGGGAAATGTGCCTAGTCCTGGGTAAGAAGATCTTCTCTGTATGTAGATTACAGATTCTGGCATAGTTTCTTCCACCATAGTTTACTTCAAAATTAAGAGCATTTCTTAGCTTGAGCAGTCAAACTAGAGTATTTCCAAGAAAAGTGTCTCTTTCCTGAGAGAGCAGCCCATTTCTAAGGGATCACCTGAGGGGGAAATAGGCTTTTATGTGCTTTGCAAATCCCACAGATTTTATGCTTTTCCCAGATCTCAATCCAAGTCTGCTTAAGTTTCATTGTACAGCTGTTGTTACTGTAGGAAAAACCTAAAGCACATAGTGGAAATCTATAAACTTAGGATAGTGTAGAAATAAATCCAGATTCTTAGCCAGCATAAATCAGTGACATTAAAGGAACTTGAATGGAGTTATACGAGTTCCCTCTTGCTGTACTTATAATCCACAGGACTTGGGTTTGCCCAAATATAAGGGGGAACTGATTTCAACCACTCAAAAAAACACACACCCCCTCTAGCTCCGTAATGAGATGTCTGTTTACAGAAGGTCCATAAATTTTCAAGAATATGTTTTGGAGGTTTTGTTTGCTTTTTGTGGGGAGAATGACTCATGAAACATTTGAGGAGAAAACTGTCAGTTATGGTGAGTTCTTCTTGGTTCTGGAAGTAAGGAAAATATGAGATCTCTTCTTTTCTAACCACTCATTCAGGAAAGCCGGGTTATTAGATCTCAGTCAGCTACTGACACTCTTGGAACTTAATTTTGTCATGCTTTTTTCCTGTCTTTCCACAACCTGTCCAGTCTGTCATGTATAATTCTTGTAGGAAATGTGAACAAATATCAACATCTTCCAATTGCTCAAGAAACAGACCCTTTGCATATTCTAATGAATATTCAGTTCAGTATTTTGATCCAAGCCTATCTCTATGCTTTGTTCATTAAAATGATATCCCTTTGGAAGGATATTTCAAGATATTGCCTTTGTCTATGGCTTATCAGCTCCTTTCCAGCTGCCTGTCTCAATATCAGCACATTGGTATTTTAGACAGTTCACTGAAAACTTTGCAAGCTGAGAAATCATATCCTATACTGCCAGGGCTTCATTCTTAAACAAGACATTTGTGACTTTTCCGTCAGGCTTTAAAACTGGTTTTGCAATAAAACCTTCCCATTCAGGTTTATTTTTACCTTTTCCCCTCTATGTAATCTCCAAAATCACTTTAGAAAAATACTGTATCAAAAGCTGATATTAAACTCTCAAGTGCCTGGCAAATGATTTAAAGCAATGGCTCACACTGGGGTAAACCCCAGAGATTTCTTTTGTAAAGTTCCACCTACATAATCTCTTAGAGGTAGATTTTTAGAGCTTGCTATTTACTTTAGTCTGGAGACATTTCTTTGCTTTTATGCCTCTTCTACTTTCTGTCCACCCGTTCTTTTCGATAGGGACATTGCTGTTTCCCTACTGTTTAATCTTTTTCTCTTCCTTAGGAGTTTCCTTTGCTGTCATCTCATGCACACACAAAGCATAAGCAACCCATCTGCTCTGTCGCTGGTCACTGAAGAAAAGACTGATGTGCATCTCGTAGTGAAGAAAAACAATGCTGGGGAAGGCAGGCTGTGCAAGCCTCCCTTTGCTGCAGGATGATGCCCATAGCCCAGGAGAGCAGTGGGCTGGTCTGATTCTTGGCTGATGTGAAGTGATAAAGTGCCAGTGGATTTACTTGCTGAGATCTTCATTAATTGAGCATTATAACATTCTGGCTTTGAAAAGATATCTGGCAGAACTTGCCTGCTGTGACCTGTGTCATTGTCGTCTTCCTTGTCTGTTGTCTTCTCTCTCCCAAGTGACTTCATTCCCAAGCAGCCATGGGAAGCATCGCAGGCCAAGGCTCCAGCAGCATTTCAGACACGTGTCTCCTCTGGCCTGCAGCAAACACTGCTTTATAATTCATGGGATAACTGAGGGTAAAGAAAATGCCATGCGTAGCCCCAGGAAGGAGCTGCAAACTGAACATCTGGATATTTTTACATGGGAGAACAAGCACAGGTTTTGTAAGCCTCACAAACCCAAATTGCTATCACAGAGTTCTGCTCAAAAACAAGTGCTGCTGGGGAGTTAGAAGGGGAGTAACATCAGTGTGTGTCATGGAAGTGTGGTGTCATACTTTCTGAAGCATTTATGTAACAGGCATAGCCAATATCTGTATCGACATAGGGAAGTTTTACCAGTTGTCTCAGCTGAGTTATAGTGGGCTAAAATGTAAGAGCCCCCCTAACTTTCCATCTGAAATAAGTTTTTTATTCCCCCATGAAAACCTATAATGGTGCCTCTGCCTCCTGCACAAGTCTCTTCCTGACTTATATGCTAACCTCCATGTCACTGCAGTAAGTTATCATTTATAATCTCTGACTCAAGACTTCGTAGTCCTCATCACCTCCTAACGTGATTTGGACCGTATTTCTTCAGGAAAGAGAGAGAATAGGGAGTGTCTTAAATTTATTCTTTTGGTTTGCTTTTGTATAAGAAGAGGTTACAGAGTGGTTTTGGTTTGGTCTTTTTTCCTCAATTTGTCTTAAACTCCTTTTCTACTGACATGAAAACAAAAGTCCATTTCTACCAGATTAAGCAACTTCCTTTAGGTGTTTACATCTTCATAGAATCATAGAATGATTTGGTTTGGAAGGGACCCCGAGAAGTCAAGCAGTCCAACCCACCTGCAGGGAGCAGGGACACCTTTAACCAGATCAGGTTGCTCACAGCCCTGTCCAGCCCAGCCTTGAATGTTCCCAGGGATGGGGCTTCCACTACCTCTCTGGGCAACCCCTGCCAGTGCTTCAACACCCTCATTGTAAAAGAT
>NW_009258272.1:2050776-2075739 GCF_000687185.1 Egretta garzetta | reverse complement strand
CTCCCTGCAGCCTTCTCTTCTCCAGGCTGAACAACGCCAACTCTCTCAGCCTGGCCTCATGGCAGAGGTGCTCCAGCCCTCGGATCATTTTTGTAGCCCTCCTCTGGCCCCACTCCAACAGGTCCATGTCCTTCTTGTGCTGAGGGCTCCAGAGCTGGACGCAGGGCTCCAGGTGAGGTTTCACCAGAGCAGAAGAATCTGCTGTCCACACTTCTTCGGATGCAGCCCAGGATACGGTTGGCCTTTTGGGCTGCAAGTGCACATTGTTGGCTTGTGTCCAGCTTTTCATCCATCATTGCCCCCAAGTCCTTCTCCACAGGGCTGCTCTCAATCCCTTTATCCCCCAGCCTGTATTGGTACTGGGGGTTGCCCCAACCCAGGTGCAGGACCTTGCACTTGGCCTTGTTGAACCTCATGAGGTTCACACAGGCCCACCTCTCCAGCTTGTCCAGGTCTCTTTGGATGACATCCCTTCTGTGTGTCAACTGCACCATTCAGCTTGGTGTCATCTGCAAACTTGCTGAGAGTGCACTTGATCTCGCTGTCTATGTCATTGATGAAAATATTAAACAACATTGGTCCCAGTATGGACCCCCACTTGTCACTGGTCTCCATTTGGACATCAAGCTGTTGACCACTACCCTCTGGATGTGACCATCCAATTTAAAAATATCTGTCATCTTTATCCATCCCTTTAAAAATATCCTGCATTCAAATTAATGCCTTATGATGCATTGAAAAAAAAAAAAAAAATCACTCTTTAGCAGGAAATTCTCACTTATTTTTAATGCTGAGTCCCTAAAAAGACAGATTTTGAAAGGAACATATAACTGAATGGAAGTGATATGTGTTCTTTTTGAATCACTCTGACGCAAACATCAAGAAATTCCATAGCCAATTTCAAACAAAACCTTTCATTTTCACACCACATATTCTCTGGGAAGTAATTTCACCATTTTGCCTTGCTCTGAGGTGTGCACACAGGCAGCGCTGTACCTCCCCTTCGGGGGGTGTTCTGATGCTGTGTGATGGTTGCGACCCTTGACAATATCACCTCTTCTTTCCTGCTGTACAGCCTTTTGCCAACACACCACTACCTTTTTGTTAAATTTCATATAGTTCATTTTTTTGTTTTTCTTTAGAAGCTTTTTGTTCTCCAAAGAATAGCTATCTGTGCATATTAATCCTTTATCTTGCACGCAAAGCGTAAGCCATTTCCCATCCCTTCCCTTGCTCAAATACACAGATAGCATGCACACAATTCAGCCATGAACATGCATCACCTCCTTCCTCCTAATTTTACATGTGGATTCCTCCCACAGTCATGCACTACGTGTAGTCTTTCCATCTCGTTATGGCTTCTCCTAGGCTTTACTCCCAGCCCTGACCACAGGCAAGCTGTTCAACCACATTTCCCTGCACACTTGCTTTGGCTGCTCACTCTTCATCTGGTGAGCATGTTCGCAGACACAGGTGACATATGCCTCCACCATCCCAGAAAACCATCCATCTCTAGGTTTCCCCCATGTGCGATGGGGAGGTGCAATCTCCCTGAGCACATTAGTGCCATTGCCTGCTTGCACAGCTTTAAGCAATGCACCTGCACTCCCCCCCCCCCCCCCCACCGCTACACACCCCCCATGCTTTCCCATCTCCCTTGTTTCTCTCCAACTATTATTTCAGACTCCTAGACATCCCTGTGGCCCATTAAAGTAATGTTGATGTCCAACTAATGCTCCATTCCCTCTTCAAACCCATCGCTGTTGCATAAGGCTGGGTGCTAGGTGTGTGCGCCATCCCTGAGCACATAATGGATGCTGCATTTGCCTACGCTTACTGTACCTCCAGTAGCTACATCAGTGCTTTGTAAAGCCCTTCGGGATACGGTGAACATGAAAGACTCTATATAAAACCCAAACCCTATTCTATTCTAGAACCGCGCTTTTAAGTCCTTTTATCACAGAATGAGGCAAGGGTTGAATTGAACCCAGAAACAGCAATTTAAAGTTTTCATGAAAGAGTAGAACGGTATATGTTTGGTATATTTTAACATAATCTGAGAACACTAAGTGCACTAAAAGCATACCACTTATTTGTGGGTGGGGAAGCGGAGAGGAGGGGGAGCATTGTGAGTGCTTGTTTTTCTTTGGGATTTCGTTTATTACAGGATCTGACAGAGATCTATCAGGATGACAGAAGGGAGGGGGAGAAAAGCACCCTCGCAATGGTCTCCAAGTTCAGGAAAATGCCAACCTGTTTGAGTGTGGAGGGTTATTTGGGATGTGACCTGAAGCTAGCGGTGCAGCTGAAGAACATAAGGAGAAAGTTTAAAGTTTTAACAGCATATACCAAAGCTATAAGGTTATGAGTTAAACACAATTGCTGGCAGGATGGCTGCAAAGAAGTGGCTGTCTGCAGATGGCATGGATTTAAGCCACAGCCTTAAGATCTAATGGCAGGCAGTTGAAGATGACACTGGATAAAAAAGAGGAGGCATCAGAGGATTTAGGATTCAGGCAGTCTCCTCTAACAGTGCACTGGACAGTGCAGTGGAATCCATGAAAAAGAAGAAAAGGGGATCTGGAGTGTCTGGATTATGTGTCCCAGACCCTTTTGTATCTCTCTGTAGGTTGTCAAGGGTCAGCTCTGCACATGGACACCAGAACAGCATCAAGCGCTCAAGCCTCAGTGCACAGCACCATGGCTGGATATTTTCCTGAGTGCACCTAACAGTTGGGTAAACCTGAGCACTATCTGGAAGGACCTAGAAGTAGCTTCATTTACCGCTTCATCAGACTTTGTTGCATTGACACTGTTTTTAGCAACAGTGCTTGTATATTATATATGAATTTGGGGTTCTTTGCTACAACTATTGCACAGTACCAACTGTAGATACGGTCATCTATGGGAATTCCCCAGGGGAAAAATGCTTATGATAAAGCCCCATGAATTAGTACTTGCTGAACTCACAAAGTTAGCCAGATTTTAATGCTTAGTGTATTTTGTATTAGTGTAGGTCTAACTTTCAAAATCAAAACATTGTACAATACTGAGTCAAAGGCTTTACTAAAGCCAAGTCCATCAATGTGATTATCAGTCTAACTTGGAATCTTCCCAAATAATTAAATCAGGTTTGTTTGATAAAACCTGTTTTCCATAAAATCATGTTGGCAGCCATTAATTCTACTCCTTTCCCTTAATTCTTTATTAATTGGTTCCTCTATTAGCTTTTCCATTATTTTCACTGCATATATGTCAGGATAAATTATCAATCCAGGGTAACTAGTAATCCCATATAGGACTTCTTTTTTAACATGACATTGTTATCAGAACATTATGTTACCTGTAACTCTCTTATTATTTATGACTTTTATTAGGATATGTGGGATAGCTATCTTCCAAACATCTCTTGATTTAGATTTAGAGTATCCAGACTGGTCTATAATAGTTGTTGTTCAACTATTGGTGAATTTAAATTATCTCCTCAGCTTCCCTGCTCTCAGTAGTCTTCAGTTCAAAGGTTGGAGTTGCAGTAAAATGACCTTCGTGGTCGGTCATTTATGCAAGTCTTATAGCTGATTTACCCCCACTCTGTTCATATCTCCATGCCTTGTAAGTGTGGTCTTCTCATCCTTCCCCTCCTATTTCATTCCACGCCTCCTTAAAAGAATTTCTACTTCAGTTATTTCACATTTTCTTTATAAATTATTTTTATCAATCCTGCTTCTCAGCCCCTGGCCAGAGCAGGGTGTCCCTGTAAATGTTCATAATCCTGTTTTACATTCCTGGATAATTTTATGTTCCTGGAGAATTTGGTGGGATAGGGAGGAATAATAGGAGCACGTACCTACAGGACTGCGCATTTAGCACTTCTGGTCTCTCTTTCTGGAAGAGGTCCTGCCCTTGCAGACAGATGTGGTACTCATCCACAGAGCTCCTTTAAAGTAGCATGCTTTTTGCTTGAATTTTGATCCCTCTTATCTTCCAGATCTCTGTTGTGATGGACATGGTTGTTCTTGTGCCTGACTTGCTCCACACACACTGTGCACATTAGATGCCTTGATTTATTTCTAAACCTAGAAAAAAACCCTCTGAAACCTGTTCAGGCCCTCTCCCTTCTTCCAAAATCACCAGCTTGTTTTCTGTTACAGACATTATTTTTGTCTTAGAGATGGAAGTGAAGGGGTAATAGTTCTTCCCTACTACATCATGCAGCCCATTGGTAAAATTCTGTGATTCCAGTAGTAAGGGCTATATCATCTTCATACTTCAAATTACAAATCAACCTGGAGCTTACTTCAGGTTGTTATTATAGAATTGCCTTTTTTTAGTTGTTATTAACAGTTTATCATCTCTGCTTTATCATCACCAGCCATAGCATGTTGTAATAGCCTGATACTATTGCTAGGTTTTCCTTTATCCCTAATGTACTTTAAAAACTCCTCTTTATTTTCTTTGGCTCTGCCAGAGATGGATTTTCCCTGATGTTTTTTGTCTGTATTAAAACATATTATGTTTAAAAGGGCCAATAGGAAGTTAATTTCAGATGTGGATTCCTCCTTTCATCTAACAGTAATCATCATCATAATAAAAATATGGGAAAATAGCACTTATGTATTTTTATTTCCCTTGTCACTGCAGGTCTCTGTATAATATTATTCAATGCTATTATCTTGGTTAATTGTAAATGTCACAAGCACTGGAGTTTCTACTGTTTCTCCATAGAGATATGTCTGGAGCCTAATAGATATTCCTTTTCGATTTCCCCCTGCCACCAACGGTGACCTTATATTTTTACCCAAGTGAAGTTTTGCCACATCTACACTGTTGTAATTGAGGGCAAAATTTGGCCCTTTGACATCAATGGAATTATAGTAGAGATGAATCTTATTCCACTTAGATCATAAAATCTTTCCTTGTAAATCAATCCTTCCAGTCCCTAAATCATCTCTGAAGATGTTCTTTGAGTTCCCTCCAAGTTGTCAATATGTTGTGGATGCTGAGATACTCAGAACCAACTGAATGTTTGTCTCATTGAGCCCAGAGGGAGGAAAAAAAATGACCTATCTTGACAAGAATTTATATATATCCTAAATAACCCTGTTCTCCTGTTATTTGCTGCCATATTAACCTGATGTGCTAATGTGTGATTTATTCTTATCCTTCAGTCTTTCTGAATAATTCACTTCCTGAGTAGCTGCAATTCAGGTATTTTGTATTTGTTCATTTTGTTGTGCAACTGAGATGCTTTCAGCCTGTTTTTGTTCCAGGTTGACCAGCTGCTTACTGGTTTTGCACTTGGGCATTTTGCTGATTTTTCACCTTAGACAAATACCCTTCCCTTTTTGGTTTAACCTCTAAAATGAAGCTAACAATGTGGCCAGCCTGCGCTTTCCAGTTACGACTACAAGCCTTATAATCTCTTTGCGTTTTTAAGGGATGTTTTGGCTTTCCCATGAGACGTTGTATGCCTCTCGTTACTTCCCAGTGCTCTCAGAGTTGAATTCAACGTATATTTAAAAATATAATGACACTTCCATTGATCTGGTCTTTCAGTGCCTTTGGCACCATGTGCCTCTCCCCTCATGAGTATATGAGACACAGGGCCAAATCCTCTTGGTGTAAATCAGCACACTTCTTTTAACACTGGCCGAGGAACTGTCTGGCACAATGCCTCATTAGCTGCAAGCCTAGTTTGAAGGGTGAGATTATTTTTTTTGGTGTGTTTTTTTTTTTTTTTTTTTTTTTTCTACTGTATTAACATTTCCATGATTTTTCCATGTCTTCCATCCTAATTGAGAGGCTTGCTTGGCTGAGTCCAGCCCCAGACTGTTTCTCCTTGGTTGGCTAAGTCAGACAGTTTTATTTCTGCTGCTCATGGTTTTTTTTAAGCTGAGTACCAGAAAGCACTGAGGTGAGCAGGGTGAATGGGCTGGGAAGAGGGGAAGCATCTCCGAAGAGGGAGTGGCAAAACCGAGGAAAATTCTGGGACTTCTCTTTGAAAGAGCAGTGATGAAGGTTAAGCTTGAGCCAGCTGGCCCCGCTGGCTGGCACCGCTGATAGACAGAACCTTTATCAAGTGTCAGCAAAGACATATGACATTTATCACCGTGGAAAGCCGGGTGCTGCTGCACTGACAGAGTATATTCAATACACGCCATCTCCACTGTACTGAGATCCCTTAATGGTGTGATTTCTTGCTGAGACCGGGACAGCTCTTCCTTCTGCCTCATCTCCACTTCAGCTGTTTTTTGCTTCTCTTTCTAGCTTTCCCTCCATAAGTTATTCTTTCCTTTTCTTCCCTCCATTTTTTTTTCTGTTCCTTAACATTCTCCCCATTTTCCTTTTGTGTCTTGTTTTTCTTCTCCTTTCCCCTCTTCTCTGCCTTTACTCCCACTGTGTCTCTGACCACATAGCCCAGGTGAGCACCACTGAACCCTATAACCTCAGGCAGGCATGGTGTAACTGCAGAAGAATAATTTCCAGACCTGGGTTATAAAAGATTTCAGATCCCTTCGGGTCACCAAGAAGGTAAACAACGGCTGCTCGTGAAATTCAGGCTAAAAGGCTGGAATTCCTTCATCAACGGATCTAAACATCAGGACTGTGAGCCGAGCTTACAGACACTTTGCTTGCTGCACAGAGCGCTGCTCAATGGGAAGAAAAGAGATGTGAGGCACTGCAATTAAGTGATTATGCAAATCTAAACAGGGATTTTGTTTTAAAGTATTTTCCAGTATGAACATGATGTGATTGCAAGAGACGTGTGAGCCGCGCTCGGAGCCAAGAAACAAGGACGGCCTGCCCCTGCAGAATACACACCTGGGAATAACTGAGCCAGTCACTGGATGTCACCATTGAGCTGCAGAAATATGGCATGAAGTTCATTATTTATCTGCTTTTAAAAGCACTACTTTTTAAGGA
Source organism: Egretta garzetta (assembly GCF_000687185.1). Lineage (NCBI taxonomy): Eukaryota > Metazoa > Chordata > Aves > Pelecaniformes > Ardeidae > Egretta > Egretta garzetta. The sequence continues at coordinate 2,068,815 of NW_009258272.1, read as the reverse complement.
AAACATCTGCCACTGGGAACCCTTGGGTGGCAAGTCAGCACCTTGCTGTGGACTGGACCTTGCCTTTTGCTGGGACTCGGCATTGGTGTCTTGCCTCTGTGTGGATGAAGTCAATGTGCTCATCCTCAGAAGGAACTTAGTAGCCAGGGACCACTCTGAAGTAGAGAAACTGAATCTAGTGGTGGTTAGATGAACCTCCTAAGGACATGATGACCCAGGGTCTAGCAAAAATCAGGAATGGTTTCCCTTCTCTGCAACATGTATATGATGCTTGGGGTACTGTGGAAAGGTAGATGCTCTGCTAATGAAATACTAATGTAAGTTGTATTAATATTGCACAAACTCCCTTGAGCTTAGCAGAAGAGCTGAGGCCAGTATTGCCCTATCAGACATCCAGTAATCATCAGCACCAAAAGGATTTGGTGATCTACTACATGACTAGTGTCAAGAGAATGAGAGCCCCAAATAGAAGGAAAACACAATAATTTTCACTTAAGTGGAAATGTTCAGTTGTTTCTAGTCTCTTAGGCTGTTATGTAGGAGATTATCTCTGATGATCCAATTAGTAGAAGGGAATAGGGATCTACATGGGACTGAGAATGTACTCATAGCATAGATTAAAAGAAAATTGTATATATCTATTAAAAAAAAAAAAAAAAAAAGGGAGGGGGGAAGGAGAAGAAAAAAGCTGACAGCCAAAGAGAAGAGAGATCCTTTCTCAGATTCTCTCTCAAGAAATGAGAGAAAGACTGCCAAGGACTGATGTGCTGATTTTGTCATTCCCAAACAAAACAAAAAGTAGATAAGACTTCGTGAGATTCCTAAACCTATTAGGCAAGTTTTTGGGAAGAGCAATGTCAGTATAAGTAACTCTGATTTATATAGAACCTCACTTGTTACAGACAAGACTCAGGTCAAAGAGGCAGCAGAAGAACGGGCAAGCCCAAGTAAGAAGGCAGCCTTCTTCCCTACGAGGTAAGACATCAGAAAATTCTGGAAGTGAAATTATGGTGGAATTGTGTTGGATAAGAGATGTATTTTTGTGGAATATTGGATGTCCTCTGTGAGCACAAGGCTGAAAATCTATTTCAGCAGAAGAGAAGTCAGCCTAAGAGGAGGGGCTGTGCAGAGCAGGCAGGGTGCAGAAGAGCGTTACGCTAATAGCAAAGGGGAGGATGAAGAGAAGGGATGTCGAGCGCTAATTTAGCACAGAATCAAGATGTTGAGAACCAGATTAATTGAGGTACCAAGAGAGTTGAAGGAATAGAAAATCTTTAATTGCCTGTATGCCAATGTGAAGGTTCTGAGTAGTAAAGGAGGAGTAGGAATTGCTCACAGATGAGCATAAATTCGACCTACTTCGGTGTTGCTGAAACCTGATGGGAAGATTTTCATGACTGGAATGTTAAAAGCACTGGTTGAAATATGTTTAGGAAGCAGAAGCAGGCAAATAAAAGTGGGAGGGCTATATGCTTATGTCCAAAATGGCATTGCATGTTTCTGAGTCTCTGAGAATTCGGAAGCAAATGATCTGAACCAATGTTCTCGCAAATAAGACCAAATCAGGTCCTGACTGCTCTCCATTGCAGACCAGAGTGTGACTTCATTTCTTGTCTGGCTCTTTACACACCTCTCTGTTATAAGTAGGAAGACAAAGACTTTAATCTGAATGGCATGTAAAGGAAATCTCATGCTGCTAGAACCAAAATACCCTTGATTTTTTTTTTTAAGCAAAGATGACAATTTCCCATCTTTAAAAGTGTTCTCTCCAACAGGAGGGAAAATGGTGCTAGACCTCATCATCTTGACAGATAAAGAGAATTCAGTCACAGAATTAAAAGTCAGAGAGCTGTTTAGATGCAAGTGACATAGACTTGATTACACTTGCTACATGCAAATGGAATAACATCCAAACCACACAGATACACGCATATGCAGGGCTGATTTCACAAAGACGAAGGCTATTATGAACCCAATCATTTGAGTAAAGGAATTTAAAGAGAAAAAAGTAAATAAATAGGAACTCTATGACAACACTTTATATGCTTCAAAATTACTATTAGCACTAGCAAGGAAAAAAGATTTTTAAAAAAACCAGACCAAACAAAAAACATACATGAAGAAAGGCTAGCATAATGTTTAGAAGGCAATTGATAACTTCCTACATAAAATGTGACCTAGAAAACACATGCAGGTACCAGATTCAAGACAGTCTATGTCCAGGTTCGCTCAAGGTATGAGTGCAAAATGTGCAGCTATCTGGAAGCCACAGAAGTAGTTCTGCACTAAGTGTTTGTGACAGTCAGTTCAGTTTAGATGTCTTCAGACCAGTGAATAAACTGTGTGTGTGGATGAGCCCTCAGTCATTTAGCTGCTCACTGACATTGAAATTCAATGTTGTATACCCTGCCAGCCCAAGAGCTATGCACCATCTGGTTCCCACATCCGCTCTGTTGAAGGGACACCAATAATCCCTTGGCTTGGCTTGTGCCAGTTCAGGAATGAACTTCAGCATGAACAGGAAGTGAAAATGCAGCAAACACAAACATTTCATAAATTACAGAAGGAATTCACAGGAGGTGGAGACAGGCCTGAGACCGAAACCTTTGTCGAGCCCGTGAATGACATTTCTGGAGCTTCTGATTTCCTCCATACTGGATCCTTACTGAAACCATTTCAATGGGGATTTAAGAGCCTAAACATATCTAGTGTCTGGGCCCAAATCTCCCTGTGTCTTTTCTTTCTCATAGGATTGGGAAGTGTTCAGTGGAGACTAGAAATAGCATATAATGATATTTTTCTGCCTGTGCTTTAAAACACCCTGGGCTTTAATTAAGATAGCAGCTGTGCTAGAAATGTTAACTACGCTCTGTGATAGGGAAAATTGGAGGGGTACTTTTGTCTCTTACAATTGCTGTCTTTTGTTGAATGGGTTGATCTGAAATACAGTTCTCGGAGTACTTGTGTAAACTAACGTGTCTTTAAAAAGAATCTGCCATCCATCTTCCCTTTTTTACACCAGGCTGATGGATTGTGAACCTCTGAGTAATATCTCTTGACTGAATGAGCCATCTTAGTGCCTCCATGGAGAAAAGAGACGTCACTGGGTGAAACACAATGGATTGATGTATTTTTTTGCTAGTAGCAGAAGTGAGAAGATGGTTTTCAGAATTTTCAGGTATTGCATAATTACAGAATTTGTATCATATTCAGTGAAGAAATGGGGAATTTAAGAAAGACTTTTCTCATCATATCCTCTGATAAAACATGTCCCCTTATATTTCCATGAGGGTCTTGTTACGAGCAAGGCAGAACCATTTGCCTTTGTCATTTGCTTTTAGTTTCAGACCTGTCCCATACCATGCTCAAGGTGAGGAAGGGCATCACTGGGTACTGGTGAAGCTTACGAAATGAAAGCCCCTTTCCCAAGCACTGCTTAAATGTTCTGAGTTGCGCAACCAGAATTTTCACAGTGGTAACTTGGACTGAGCCCAATTTTGAATGTGGATTATTCAGCTCTGCTGCTCCTATCTGCAGGTCCATGCTCCAGCAGGCACAAGGGCTATTTAAAATAAGGACACAGATGCCTAAACCCTCTTTCAAACTCCAAGATGCAGAACTGTGAGTCTGTGTTTGCAAAAATGGTTTCTGCTTAGGAGAGAGGAAGATTTACAACGCTGAAGTTTAGATAGCCTGTTTTTGAGGTATTCCCTGAGGGTTCAGAAAAGGAGGCTTGTGCAGGGGGGCTTCAGATCTCCTCTCAAACTGTTTTCTGGAAAAGGCTTTTTCTTCACTGACCATACAACACCTAAAGGCTGAGCAACCAACTTAACCACTCCAAGTTAGAGAGCTAAAGTTTAGCAGTATGAATGTCCTTCCCGTGTCTTAAAACCTCACCCGTTGAGTGATAAAGTATCCCGAGGGCACTGCGTCACCAAGGTACCACTCACCCCATGGACCAGTATGTCATATCAAACTGGAGCTAGCATGCTCACCAGCACAGTCGTTCAATGGCATGCTCAGCCCGAGGCAGCATCTGTTGCTGTGTCGATGCATAGCTGCATCCAGCCCCCAGCACTGTCAGCGACTACATGGTCCAGGACCCTTTCCAGAGGAGCATCTGGCCCTTGAATCAGGGGCCTGAGGCTGGCCCACGTGCCACATGGAAAGTCAGTTTGGTTTCTGGCACCCCAAGAGTTAAAGTCTCTACACTTTTTTTTCCTTGTGGGAATGAGAAAAGCAAAACAACATGGAAATAAAAAAAAAAAAGAAAAGAAAAGCAGAGCTAGGGAGAGGGAAAAAAAACCCCAAGCCTAAAACAAAACTCCGGAAACAGAAATAAATATGGTTTAATAACTGGGATACAATCTACAGTCTGTGGAATTAAAGCCCTGTTTTCTACTGGCCGGCTGCCAAAGTGAGGCACAAACAAATCCAGAGAAAAGCAGGTTAATGAGAGACATCCCGAACAAAAAAATAGTAAAAAAAAGTGAAAGCAACAAACTCGCAGAGCTGCTACTGATGAGATAAATAAGATTTGAACTGACATCTGATCTGCTTGCTGTGCATATTTTATTTGCTAGAGCCAGTCTTTTAAGTCTTCTAGACACAGGTTTCAACCTCATCCTCTCAGCAGCCATCACTACATCCATCTTATCCATCCTTCAACTTGTCCATCCCTGATCGCAGGGGGATTTGGTTGCATCCTAAGCCTGTTGCTAGGACAGAGGCAGATGCATTGGGAAAGCATTTGCTGCACGCTGCATCTGTCAGGAGGCTGAAGAGCCAGAAGAATTCCTGACATGATAGACCAGGTGTCAAAAGCAATAAATAAAAATGATAGTGAGAATCCCTGATGAGAAACTCGGCTTTTCAGAACTGCCGGCCTGTAGTTGTCTTTGCAGAAGATATTTTTAACTTGTTTTGATTTTTTTCCCCTCTCCAGCTGGTGCCCCAGCTCAGGAGTTCTCCTGCAATTACTTCCCCCTCTGGTGCATGCTTGTTTGAACTTTCAAGACTAAAGGGATGGCTTAAGGGACCAAATCACAAAGTCTGTAATTCCCACCAGGTTTTCTGAAACTGAAGGTTTGAGTCCCAACTGGCCTGACTTAGGAGTTAAATTAAGCTCACTGGGGTTACAGCTAGGCTGCTGCAAACATCCTGCTCTTCCAGAGCTGCTGACCTTCAAAAGGCTGGAGAAGGAAACAAAAATCCAAACGAGTTCCTCTACCTCATGCACGCACACACACGTGCATCAGAGAAAAGAGCATGCAGGGTGTTTTGGTAATGAGGCAAAGCCGATTATAAAGATATGGAGAGGCTGTTATAAAAGCCTTTGACGATACATTTTCTCCTCCTGTTGGGAGGCTGCAAGACCCATCTTCCTCACAAGGCCATGCTGAAGCAGAGTGATGATGAAGACAGGCTTGGTCTCTTTCCCAGTTTCTAGAGGAATCCTTCTGGAGAAAGGTCTGTGATGCCACACTGAATAAAATCCCAAAGCCCCTAAAAATCTTCTTTGACTTCACAGACAGAACCTTAGTATTTTGGTTTCCATGTTCACAAGTTCCATCCTCTGTTACCTAATTAGTTGTACCTATCAGCTTTTTCCTTATGTCCACTGGACTGGTGGCTGAAGGCATGGAATAAAATGTACATTCAACAAGGTTGCAAATGGAAGATAAAGCACAGAGTTCAAACTCATGGTTAAAAGAGCCTTCCCAGGAAACAACCTGGAGCTTTCCTTCTTCAGCTGCACACATTTAATAGTATTTATCTATTAGTCAAGCTTCATTCCAGAAGCATATACATCTTTGTCTTTGGGCTCTAATGTGAAAACAGCTTCAGCAACGCATTAATTTACTGTGCTTAAAAGCCACTGACTTTTAAGGCCCTGATAAATTAAAGCCTAGCCAAAGTATTTTTCTAGACAAGGGAATTTTTCCCTTGAATCGGGACTATATTTCTCCCTCCCTGCAACAAACAATAAAGGTTGTGCAAGGTGTGTATGTTCATATATAGTCTGGTCTATTTTTATATATATGCAACACACAGAAAAATTCCAAGATGACATTTTATCACGCCTATTTTGATAACTGCTTAGTCTGGGATGACTGAATTTGGGCTGGTAGGTTAGACTGAATGCCCGATGTTTGGGCTGCAAAATTTAGGGGCAGTCAGTCAGCTTTTCTTGGACAAAGCCCTTTGAGAACTCTTTCTATTTCAGAAAATCCAGCTCCAGCTATCAATCCACAGAACAGATTTCAATGAAGTGTTGCAGCCTTATACAGTCAGAAGATCCAGCTCTAACAATTAATTTATTTTACAATTGTCTCATTGGATGTAACCCCACGGTGCCTGTCCACTTCCTGTGCTAATGAATCATAACAATCCCATATGCAAAAATAAATAAAAGCATATTTTTTCCTTTCATTTTCTTCAAGTTGCATGCACTGGGGGAGAAAAGGTTTCTCCAAGCAATATAATTCCATTTTGGTTAAAACAGATATGCAAGAAAATATGCCACTGCAAGTGCTATTAATTAGCAGAAAGAATAATCACAGATTGAAAAATCCTTGGGACCGCAGATAGCTTTTTCTTTGATGTTTTTAAGGCCTTAGTGTAGGCTTGGAGCCCCGTGTAGCTTTCATCACAACAATAACAGCAGCACCCTTTATGAGGATGCCAAAGCCTAAATTACGTGTAAAGACAAATGCTTTTGATAAGTACAAGACCAGATGCATACAAGACAGTCCCCACCCTCAAAATTACAATGTAAAATCACAATGTAAAACCCGAGAAAGGCGAGGGGAAAGAACAAGCAAATGAGCCAAGATCAGGAAAAAGAGAAAAAATCTAACACCAAGTGCAAAGACATTCACCAATCATAAGGAGTCATTGCAAGTCTTCACATGTCCGACTGCAGTTTATTGAGAGCCCTGTGGAAGAGATGGAGGAAGTATGATGGGAAGGAAGGCAAACATAGTGGTGGGTGATAAGAAATACCCAAAAACAGAATAAAAAAAATCATTAAAGGATGACATTAAATTAATTAATTTGGGGGAAAGGATGTCTTTAACATGAGGAAAAAGAATCACATGCTGAGTGCAGGACTCTGATATTTTCCACTCCGTGCACTTTGGTTACCTTGAACTACAAGACACAGAGATGCAGTGATTAGCTGAGAACTCCAATACGTAGATTTGTACATAATTCATCATTTGACTTCTCTAAGTTTGCATAATAAATAGTTTAAACACTGCAGAAAATGTCTGAGAGAGGAAATTAGGATTCTGAATGAAAAAGTTAATTATACCTCGAAGGATATTTTTTTCAGATATATACGGGCTAGAAAAAAGCCTAGAAGTGGATAATTTAGGAGATGGAAATGCAGAAAATTATGGAGTGGTAGCAACAGGAGAGTTATCTCCTTAAATAGGATAATTAGACTAATTTAATTTTTTAAACTGTGGCATTGCATTATAGATAAACAATTCAATAAACAGCAGCCTGGACGCTGATGCTGCAGCTACAGATGCTTCTTGGGTCTGCGCAGAATTTTGTTTTTCATTTTCAGCATAGTTTTCTGCAGTAGGAATGCTGAATTATCATAATGGGTTGCTTCCTATAGTAAGTCATAAAAGGGCAGGGACAGGAAATTATGGAGGAGTGGAAAGGAATATTGACATCATTAAATCAATCACTGCTGATTGGATCCAAAGACTGATGAATCAGTGATTGGATCCTGTAGCTGGAAGACACTGGGGACCGGCTCTTCAAAGATATTTAAGTACCCAGCTTTTGCTGATTAAAATAGGAGTTAGTGGCCTAAATAGGAGTTAGATGACTGATATCTTGAGGAAACCAAAATATCTAAGGCCTAAATATCTACCCTGAAGGAAAGCACGTTTCTTCTAATTCTCAGCAATTTTACGGAGTGATTACACCAAACCATACTTTTTTTGCACATGCATGATGGTGTACCTACACCTGGGGGGGGGGAAGGTAGGGTCCTGCTGACAGGATGGATAGATAGCCACTGATGTGCTATTAATTAGCAGAAAGAATAATCACAGATTGAAAAATCCTTGGGACCGCAGATAGCTTTTTCTTTGATGTTTTTAAGGCCTTAGTGTAGGCTTGGAGCCCCGTGTAGCTTTCATCACAACAATAACAGCAGCACCCTTTATGAGGATGCCAAAGCCTAAATTACGTGTAAAGACAAATGCTTTTGATAAGTACAAGACCAGATGCATACAAGACAGTCCCCACCCTCAAAATTACAATGTAAAATCACAATGTAAAACCCGAGAAAGGCGAGGGGAAAGAACAAGCAAATGAGCCAAGATCAGGAAAAAGAGAAAAAATCTAACACCAAGTGCAAAGACATTCACCAATCATAAGGAGTCATTGCAAGTCTTCACATGTCCGACTGCAGTTTATTGAGAGCCCTGTGGAAGAGATGGAGGAAGTATGATGGGAAGGAAGGCAAACATAGTGGTGGGTGATAAGAAATACCCAAAAACAGAATAAAAAAAATCATTAAAGGATGACATTAAATTAATTAATTTGGGGGAAAGGATGTCTTTAACATGAGGAAAAAGAATCACATGCTGAGTGCAGGACTCTGATATTTTCCACTCCGTGCACTTTGGTTACCTTGAACTACAAGACACAGAGATGCAGTGATTAGCTGAGAACTCCAATACGTAGATTTGTACATAATTCATCATTTGACTTCTCTAAGTTTGCATAATAAATAGTTTAAACACTGCAGAAAATGTCTGAGAGAGGAAATTAGGATTCTGAATGAAAAAGTTAATTATACCTCGAAGGATATTTTTTTCAGATATATACGGGCTAGAAAAAAGCCTAGAAGTGGATAATTTAGGAGATGGAAATGCAGAAAATTATGGAGTGGTAGCAACAGGAGAGTTATCTCCTTAAATAGGATAATTAGACTAATTTAATTTTTTAAACTGTGGCATTGCATTATAGATAAACAATTCAATAAACAGCAGCCTGGACGCTGATGCTGCAGCTACAGATGCTTCTTGGGTCTGCGCAGAATTTTGTTTTTCATTTTCAGCATAGTTTTCTGCAGTAGGAATGCTGAATTATCATAATGGGTTGCTTCCTATAGTAAGTCATAAAAGGGCAGGGACAGGAAATTATGGAGGAGTGGAAAGGAATATTGACATCATTAAATCAATCACTGCTGATTGGATCCAAAGACTGATGAATCAGTGATTGGATCCTGTAGCTGGAAGACACTGGGGACCGGCTCTTCAAAGATATTTAAGTACCCAGCTTTTGCTGATTAAAATAGGAGTTAGTGGCCTAAATAGGAGTTAGATGACTGATATCTTGAGGAAACCAAAATATCTAAGGCCTAAATATCTACCCTGAAGGAAAGCACGTTTCTTCTAATTCTCAGCAATTTTACGGAGTGATTACACCAAACCATACTTTTTTTGCACATGCATGATGGTGTACCTACACCTGGGGGGGGGGAAGGTAGGGGGCGGCGGGAAGAAGCCAAAGAAAGAAAAGATCAAGCACGTGAAGTACAGGAGCCATTAGATCAACAGAGGGAGATAAGAGCGCATGCCACAGAAGTTTCTTTCATTTGTTTTTCTAGTCCATGTAGCGGAAATCCTATGTACACCCATCTCCTTCCAGCCACTGACAGTGATGAGAGAGGACAGCCCGTGACTGGGAGTTTCTCTGATGCCAGATAACCATCTTGATGCCGTCTGAGATGCCTTTCAACTCAGGCTGCCTCAGCTGTCACCCAGACACTGCTCTGGAGGAAGATAAACTTTGGTGTTCTCCTGTTTCTCTTTCCCCTTTGCTGTTGTAAGTCACACATAAGGCTTGCATTGATTCTCCAACACGTTGCAGAGATGAGGGGCAGGGATGCACCCGAGCAAGCTGCATTCAATTATGCAGCAATGAACTGACACCTGCCAGGTCTCTCACACAGCATCTGATCGCCAATTAAGGGGATGATTTATGGTTTAAAGGGAGGATGCTCTTCCTGTCTTGCAGCTTGGCTGTTTGAGGAAGAGACCAGTTCACAGGCAGCAATGAGAAATTGGGGTCTTTTGGCAAACAGAGAGCTTTAGATGCCAACTTCACTCATCAGCTCATTAGCACCAAATATAGGGTAAGGAAGCTTCAAAATGTTTTATTTGAGTGTAAATTACCTTCTAGGCAAAACAGGCGTGTGGATCAACGTGTGTTGACAGGATGGGAAAAGGTCTTTCTGCTGGCTGCCTGAGAGATGACCCAAAGGGGTCTTGGATTTTGTATGCAGAATACCAAAGGACACCCTCTGTGCTCCCCGAGCGGCGGGGCGGGAGAGGGGAGAGCCAAACCTGTGCAGTCAGACATGCTCTAAGCATAAGGGCTGGCGCAGAGGTCTCTGGCCTGGCTCCAGCAGGCTCTTTCTATTGAACTTCTAATTCTCTTCTTTTTCACTTTTATTATTACTATTCTTTTTCTGTGTGTATTAATTGAGGTGTAGTAGAAAAAGGTTTCAAGAGACCCTAGAGTGGTGAGCCACGTGACTGTGTGTTGTCTTTTGCAAAAGTTTTTTGCTTTGGGGTTTTTTTTTTTTCCTTAATGTGACTTCTGTGATTCTTAAGAAACCTACATAAAGTAACGGCTCCCCATAGGGAATGGCAACCTATAGTACACACTGCTGCAGATGTAGATGAAGTAAAATATCACAAGTGGATGAAAACATGGAAGAGCAGAATTATTCACCTGCCAGACTTGAAGGATCTAATTACACAAGTCCTAATTTTTATGGCATATCTAATTAAAATCAGTTCCTGAAGGCCTGATAAGGAATAATGGTTGGTAGGAATAGAATGGGAAGAGAAAGACTTGCAGTGCTGATGTCTTTACCCAGGGTTGTTTGTGTATTTTACTAATGACGATTTAATGCAGTCCTAGCCTGAAGTACTTGGTCAGAATTAGATGGTGGAAATAAACCTTTGTGAAAATGGTGACCACAAACCTATTGGATTCAGAATTCAAAGAGAAGGCAGAAAAACAGGGAGAGCAGAGCGGAGCATGTGCAGAAAACTGGTAAGTTAACCTCACAAAAGGGAAGATGTGCAGGATGGTTGGCAGTTCCTAGAAGCAACCATGTTAAAGGCAGTAGTAAATGACAGCAGTGCAGGAAGAAAAGCAAGAGTCCAATGCAGACACCCAAAGATATCTTTAAGGACTTGACAAATTAAAGTATTAATCAAATGCAAGTGCCTTGATATATGACTGAGATGGATACAAAGGAATAGTGTGAAAAGCACGGAGATAATTGGAGAAGTTCAACCTCTAAATGAAGGACTTTGGAAGTGATGTAGAGGGAGAAATACAGACTTGGAAGTGTGTAGGTGACCAAGAAGGAAAAATAACAGGGATCTTGTGAAGTACAAGAATTTTCACAATAGGAGACAAATGGGTTAAAGAGCACATAGGTGGCTTGCAGGTGAGTCAGATTAACAACACAAAATGCTCAAGGAAACTGCTCCTGCAGTCTCTGCATGATGGGTGATCATCTTCAACTCCTCAGTGGCACTGGGGAGGGCCCAGAGGACCAGAGAAGGACATAGTTCCTACATTTGGAAAGGGGGAAAGGTGGACCCAGGGTATTATGGACTAGTCATCTTAACCCAGAAAAACAATAGAGTAAACTATTAAACAATAAATTTATAAGCACCTGGAGGGTAATGAAATGATAAAAGGGGCAGTCAACATGGGATTGCAAAGAACAAATCCTGCCATATCAACCTAATTTTCCTCTTTTAAGAGCCACCTGCCACAGTAGTTTAGAAAGATGCAGTAGTTGTAATATATCTTGCTTTTAATACGATCCCACTTCATTTTCTTATAAGCAAACTCAGAAAATATGATTTAGAGGAAGTCCTCTAGATTAGGATGGGTCCACAATCGGCTGAGAAGTCACACATGAATAGTTGTCCTTTAAACGGGAAGGACATTAGAATTGGAGTCCCACTCTTCTTCAATATTTTCATTATCTATGTGGATGATGTACTAAGGTGTACATCTATAAAATTTACAAATGACACTTTGCTGGAAGGGACTGCAAGCAGTTTGGGAGACAGGATTAGAATTTAAAATTATTCTGATATGCTGGAGGAGCAGTAGAAAAGCAACAAGATGAAATTCAATAGGACAATGGTGCAAATGAGGGAAGGAGAAATCATGGCTGTGTCCATGAAACGGAGAATAACTGCCTTGATGGGAGTACAGTGGAAAAGGATCAAGGGGTTATAATATTGCTCAAGATGAATACAAATTAATGGTGAGAAGAGGCAAATATTGCTCTGGTAACTAACACCAGGCAGATCGTACATTCTGCTTAGCTGGGAACCGAGTAGGCTTCAGCTGGAGTATGAGGTCTTTTGGGTATCACGTTTTATAATGCAGACAAACTGGAGAGATTCAGAGATGCCAGCGAGGAGGAAAAAAGTTTCAGAAAACAGGGCCTATGAGAAAAGTTGAAGGAGTTAAGATGTAATAAGAAAAGACTGACAGAAGAGACAATGCAGCTTTCTAATATGCTAAAGGATGTTTTGGCAGAGGATCAGTTGTTCTCTGAGGGTGTAAGACAATGAGTACTAGCTTTAATTTCCACCAGAAAGATCAGTGTTAGATTAAGAGATTTTAGCTCTTGAATCAACTAGCAAGGACAGCCATGAACTATCCTTTGCTGGGTGCTTTTAAGAATACTTTAACAAGCTCTCTGTTGATGGACATCTAGATCAGAGGTGTTACTTTTCTTTAAGCTCAGGAGAGACTTCCATTTTGATTGGGATCACAATCTCTATCTTTGGAAGTGATCAGAAAGCCATCCTGGAGATAAATCTGTCCAAAGCTCCATCAAAACTGATGCAACTCCATACAGTACTGGAACAGATTTAAAAAAAAAAAATTAAATTAGTGCTCAGGAGTTGTGAGTACACAAAGGATGTTAATAATGGATGCTAATCCATTCCTTTCAATTCAATGAGAAAATAACAGCATCCAAAAGCAAATTTGATTGCTCCTATTTCAATTTTAAAGAAGAGTTCAGTGTCTGAAAGCTTTTCTGACTTTTTCTTTGCTTTTCCCTCCTGAATTATATCATTTGGGATAATAAGAAATAATATTTCTCCCAAGCCTTTCCTTGCTTAAATCATACAATAGTCTTCCTACTCTTCATAGCCACAGCACACTTCATCCTAAATAAAGTCTATGGGAGTCCAGTATTTTACATGTGAAAAGACCTACAGAAATATCCTACAAAAATATCCTGTCTTTCCTCATGCTATTCACAATGGTAGTCCCTGCTATGGTGGTTATTAACTCAAAAAGTAAAGAGTAATAACAATAAATAATATAGATGACTGAGGTGAGATTAACGAATAATGATAAATAATTGAGGGAGCATAGTTGCTTTTCATATAACATGTATTTGTTACAAAATCTGAAGCAGGGCAGGAAAGCCTCAGGCGGTGATGAAAGCCACGTTCTGTCACCATTTTCAGAAGGGTTCAAGGTTCACAGTAGGAGACAAATTTTCTCAGAAACGCTCCATTTCCTGTGCATTGATTTCTTTTGATGATATGCACCATGGTAAATGCTGCTAGAGGCAGAGAATGGCCTAAGATTTACCCCTTCCTTTGGGTAGTTAAGTAAGACCAAACTCTTCTGAAAATCATGTCTGCATTTCAGGTGCTTGGTTTGGTTTTATTTGCTTTTTAAAAATTGGCCCCACATGGCCATCTACATAACAAACCCAATCCACTGTAGCGATAGGAAGATCATGATCTGGAAGAGAAAGAAGAATAAAAAAAAATGAGGGAGTAAATCCTGGTTTTGATTGTGATCTTAGTGGTAATGAGTAAAAATTGTGACTAATTATACTGGGTTAATTGGCATTTGCACAGGTGCAGATGTGACATGTGAGCACACCCTGTGTTTGCTATAGATGTTAAAATCTAATTTTAATTTCATAAAGAACTATTTTATCAAATGCAGAGGTTTGACTTAACAAAACACTGGCACCTGAGCTGGATGCAAATTGCACAGTGACTTAGAGCAGCCAAGAATCCATCCACTGCATCCAGGTCTTGCACTAAAAGTGGAAATCACCTTACTGATGAGAAACTGGGCTTGTTTCTCTTACTGGTGAAAATCTGGAAAAAGAGTAAAGAAACAAATGGGGGTTTCTCAAGCTTCATACCTAAACAGAGGCGAGCTTTTGGCTGGTTATTGCCAAGCCTGCCGATAGAGGTTTGTGTCTGACAATACATATGGCAGTAATAAAAGAACTCTTATAATTTTACTGAGGTGAGAACAAGACTTCAAGATTGATACTATGTTGGGGGAAGAGGGGAGAAAGATTCATGCTGCAAAGAATGCAAAGTGCAGTGACTCTGCACGTGGCTTTGCATCCAGCCAGGAGTTACTACAGCTCTAATGGGTTTCTGCATCTGTGCCTCGGCTCACGGGCATGCTGGATGTAAGCACGCTGAGCTGCCTGGCTACTCTCAGAAACGTAATGATCCCTGACTGCAGCTCAGCCACGGAATATGTACTTGTGTTGAGGTGTGAACGCTTTTGAGAGGTGATATGGATCTTGGAAAGCTGCTGTCAGATGATTTATGGAAGCTACCTCCCTATGTTGTTCCTAGTGGAAGAGCAATACCCTTGGCTTCACACTGGTCAGAACTGGAGAAAGAACCAGTTGGTTTGTTTCCTTCATATCTGCTCCTTGTTGACATTGGCATAGTGAAAGCTGGCACAAAAACCAAAAAATCAATGGCAGGAAGAAGGGTGACTCTAGAGAAGTGTATCTCCTTTCTATACCCTTGATATGCATTTCATCAATTGTCAGTGGATCCCTAGAAAGCTACAGGTAGAGATATTTAGGAATTACTAATATTTAAATAGTGCATGGGGTGTATTACCAGATTACCATGCATGCCTTTCTTTTCAGCTTACTTTTGGCTTGGTTTCAGACTCTTCTTCCTCAACTTCTACCTCTTGTGGTGTAATCCTGTGGCTCACCCACTCTGTGCCTGCGGCAGCCAGATGTTGAGCCCTACAGGTGTTTTCTTTCAAGAATCCGCAGGTCCTAAATTAACTTCTGACACTTATCCTTTGTGCTCTCATCCAGGGTGGATGAAGGGCATATAGGCTGAAGAAGAAAGTCATGGGAGGGCAGACTCTCAGATATATTTCTCTCTGCTAAATTCAGATTGAAAGGTCTGGTGAATTACCCATCTCTGTGTAGGGGGAAGCCTTTGACGGCTTCCACAACTGTCTCTGTCAGATTATATGTTCTAACCTGACACACTTCTCCCTGACGCATGCAGTTGCCTGCCTGACTTATCTCGACTCTCCTTTTTTCAAGCTACTCTTCACAGCAACACAATAAATAAATAAGAAAGAAACTGAAATAGTAGATGCAATTAGAGCCATTGCTGATCCAACTATTTTGAAGCTAACCCCACTGAGGTGAAGTTATACTTCTTATCATTTTGCTTTTCTTGTTCAGCGCTTTAGTGACCTCTTTGCATCTTCTGGTTAACTCTGTGCCTTAGGATAGGTAGCAGTGCAAAACCATCCAGGGAAATCAAGAGACGAGTATTGTTCCTAGCAAGAGGAAATATTTTCCCAGGTTTGCAACAACAGTCTTTCAGCTAACAACCCTGTAGCTGTCAGGAAGTCGCTCCTTTCAGCAAGCACCTTTGAAAAATCTCAGACTTTGACTTTGAAATGCACTTGGAAGCAAATGCTGAGCCAGCAGAGAACAGAGCCCATAGGTGTGCAGGGCTCCCTCCATTCTGTTCCAGGGAAGAACTGGGCGGCATCATTCAGTTCCTCTGCATCATGACGATAAACATCAGATGGTTGTTTACTGACTTCCAAATTGTACTGAGGGGAACATCTAACAGCTGGATCAGCAATTATAGCCCCTTCCTGAAGGCGTGCAGGAGAAATCTTCAGGGCGTAAACAATCTAGCAAGAAATCGCCAAGAGAGTGGGTTAGGAAGAGGAAGATGACTTCAGATGACACCAGCAAACCCTGCTAAGATCAGTCTTCCTCTGGTGGGATTATTTGATACATTACCCCGTGATCTGCAGCAGAAAGACACAAGAAAAACACAGAAAGGAGAGGCTGGAGGCTACCAGGCTCTCATGGTGCTCTACCAGGGAATTAGTAATTAATGACAGGAAGCTCCCTGAGCTTCTTGTGGGGCTTGCCACCTCTCAGACTTTGCGGTATTGATCCAATTGACTAGTCTTTAGAACACCACTTCTGTTTTCAAATGGAGAATTATTGAATTTTTTTTAAAGCAAAGAGAATATGAAACTTCTGTCACAATTTTCACATACGGCTACACAGAAATGGGGTTAAACCTTTGAGTATTCATTCATTAATTTGTTCCCTCACTGTTTTGCTTGTTTATAGCATGTGGAAGTGCATTTTCATTTCTTAGTTCAATTGCTTTCTGCAATCAATTCATGCAATGTGTTCAGGTGCTTTGCAGACCACAGGCTGAGAAGCCATTCTTTAGAGATCATACCATTTGAGAACATATGTGGTAAACAGAAGTGGACAAATTATTGAATAACCTCTAGTCAACCTTTTTGCTTTCCAGTAGGGTCAGGAAGATCAATGCTTTTCAAGACATAAGTTTGTCTAGTCTTTTTTTTCAAAACCTCCAGCGATGGTGATTTCATAGTCTCTCTAGGCACAGTAGAAAGAGCTCTGAGAGCTCAGCTACCTTGAAAATTGAGGCTGAGCAAGGCAAAGTTTTCCTTCCAGCCACGAAGACCCTGGAAAAGCAGAAAAGCAAGCAGGAAAAGCCCAGAGCAAGCTATTAATGACCCCTCTGGGAAGCCTGCTGCTGGCAGTCGCCTCAAACTCCGTATGGTCTGTGTAGATGAATTGCAGGTGCTTCCGTCCCATAAGTCTGTGAAGTTTCCCTTTGCTTTAATATTTATAGGAAGCCACTATAACATATCAAACGTGTACTCATCTTTACTCCATTACTCATGAGAGAGATAACTCAATATGTCAAATATGCCCTGATCAAGGGGCAATTTCTCTTTTCCCCATGCCAAATGCAGACCAGGTGTAAATGGATGCATCTCCATGAAAATTGTACCTTTTTACGCCAGCACTGAGCACAGCCTTCTTGCTCAGTCTACTGGAACATTTCCCAGACACCAGTGTCAGCTCCTCAGGTCAATCCAAAGCACATCATATGGCCCTTTTCTTAAACCAGCCCTATGAAAAGAACAGACTTGAATTGTACTTTCATGCCTTAGTACTTTGTCTAAGAGCATGAAATTGTCTCTTGGTGAGAGAGATGGAGTCTTTCAAGCTAGCAAAGAAGAGACATTTTTAAGCACCCTAACCCATAGGAATGTAGTAGCTGCTAAGGCTGGGATTCATCTCCCTTCTCTTTAGAAGTCTTAACAGTGAGAGGTCCGAGATAATCACCCCCATCTCTCTCTGTAGTCTGGGGCTGCGGGTACCTCCAGAGGCAATTCGTTTGACCCAGATTAGACCCTGTTCTTGGGACTGAAATGAGACATCTTCCGGGGGAGCCGGTTTCTCCCTGCTGTCTGTTAGAGGAAGCCTGGTGTGAGTAGATCAGACTTAGATTTTGAACACCTAGATGCTTAAATTAAGGAAATGAGTCTTACTCTGCCTAGCAGACAAAATTTCAGCAGTTTAGCTGATGTAAATCCCTGTGCATTAAGAACAGCTTATGAAGCTGCTTCAACCTTGTGTTGCACTGACTGAGTCCAAGCTTTGAGAGACAAAAGGGGGGGAAGAATATTTGTGCAGCCTTTTTACTTCAACATTTTAAAAAATTGTGAAATTCTGGGGTAATCCCAGCTCCCAGAAGTTCCTTTGGCAATCCTAGCAAAATTGCATGCTCAAACTCATCTTGGGCAAGGCACTATTTCATAGGCCTCAGTGAATAAGTACTGCAGTTCTAC
>NW_009258272.1:2011875-2049605 GCF_000687185.1 Egretta garzetta | reverse complement strand
GCCCCCCCCCCCCCCCTTTTGAATCTCAGATCTCTCATTCACATACAGCATTCCTCTGGCTTCATCACTATCTGTCATGCTTAGGTAGGCTTAGTATGAGTTTTCATTGACATTTTTGGTTTGTTTAGGTGTTTGGTTTTTTTTTTTTCCCCTCCTTTATTAAATTCCCTTCTTCCTGTACTCCTGCATCTCCAAGTAAATCCAAGACAGCTCTGTTATTTATAGGGAAGCATAAATATCTCCGGTGCTCTGTGCACCAGTACAAATGCATTATCTGACCTCAAAGTGTTCTTGTCACAAAGGCATCCAGAAGATACCAAAACCTATAGTACAAGTGTAGGAATTGGGACAAGTCACCATGGCGTTAAGGTGATGAGGTTACCACTATAAACTCGCTGTGTTTGATGGGAGAGGGCTAATGTGTTTGCTTATGATGTTTTCCATAAAGGGAGGGCTACGCACTTTGTAGCCTTAAAGAAAAGGTATTTGCCATGGAAGTGAGAAGCAAACAAACAAAACAAAGCAAACCAGAAGCTAAAGACCAACAGTCATTTTATTTACATTTCATGAAAGGTTACTTCAGACAAGGTCTACTCTTGCCCTGTGGACTGAGTGGCGGTTGGCATCTGGGTTAATTTAACCCATAGGAAATGGGGTTCATCCATGTTCAGTGGCAAATGGCACGTTCAGTGGGGACGAGAGGAGACTTTCACCCTTCAGCTAGATTGTTTGGACCCACCTTGGGTCTGTGCAATTCTAATCTAGCATTGCCAGTAGAAACTTTCTCCTTCTACAGAGGGAACATTTGAATTATTACCTGTATGGAAAGGTAAAGAGGTACAGACAATCAATGCGTTCAAGTACACCTCCTTGAATGGGATGAGTAAATGTAAAATCATTGAGGAATAAAAAAATATTGTTAGGCACTGATGAAGTACGTCCTGTGCTATATACTCTTGGAGCAATCAGATCTATTTAGGCTAAAATTATTATGGGATGTTTTCACAATGTGGGGAAAGAAACCCCTGGAATTACTGCATTTAAAACAGAGAAAGAGGAAAAAAGGGAAAAGTTGGATGTATACAAGTGAGACTCTGTATAGACACCATATCAGACACGTATATGTGGACTCTGTGTTAGCAGAATAAGCATTGAAACATCTATGGACACAAAAGGCATTAGCCCGCATATGTCCATGACCCTGCACACACCAGCACGTGTGTGCACACGCATACACACACTTCTCTCACCCTGTGTGAATACTGTTGAGTGAAGAGTTTTCCAGCTGTCTCCTGACTATGCACAGATGAAAATATGCACTGGCACAAACCGTGAATTCTGCTCAGTGATGCAACATTTTGCCATTCTAAATCATCATCATCTTCATTATCAGAATCAGTACTGTGATATGCTCGTTTCTGGGATATATTTCATCAAACTGTCTCAGCAAGTGTGAAGGGAAAAAAAACAAACCAAATCCAGACCCAATAAGGTCTGCCTGGGTAATTTAGGGACATTCTCAGACCCATTGGATATGCATCCATCACACTAAAACCCATATAGATACTTACTCTAAATTCATAAGCCCTTCTTCCCCCAGATGTGCACAGGAACATACCTACATATAACCTTAAAGACATCTTGCCTAGGAAACCCTACCAATAGCTACCATCTATTTATTCCCACACACTCCCTTCCACAGATATAGTTTAAAAAAAAAAAAAAAAATCACATCACTGCATTCACTAGTTCCCTGAAGTCAGAAATAAGTCCCAGGAAGCTGCCAGAGGTTTAGAAGCTAAGCCAGCCATGCACGGCTCCGGTGCTGCTGACATTACCAGACGGCATTAATTTAATTCCACTCAGTTATGCTTTTAAATTTGATTTGAAAAATGTGTCATAAAATACCACTGAGAAGTGCCGCGCAGCATTTTGAAGCAGGCTGTGATGTTCCCTGCACTGACAAAGTCATGGGGAAAGGAATGTAATTTTCATAGCAAAGTACTGGGGGGCATGTTGGGAGAGATCCCTTCAGAGAGTGGGTTGAGTGAATCAAGTATCACGAATAAACATTATATCCACTAAATATTTTCATGGTGTAGCAGATCCAGAGAACTCTGATTTAATGCTTTAAGGCCAAGGGTTGATGGAGAAAGAAAAGATACACGTGAAGCCTTCCAGATCAGTGGTCGTACTTGGAAAGGAGAAAAGAGAAGAAGGAGGCTGTGAAGCACAGATTTGCAGAAGAGAGATCTGGAGAAACATTAACACTTATGTTAATTGTGTAAAAATGCAGAATATTGGCAATGAAGAAATACAGTTTTGTCCCTGACCCGCTGTTACTCGCTCTAGAAAGATCAATACCTTTGGAAGACAGGGTGAGCTTTAACTGGTGCCCATTCTGGCTACAGGCCACTGCAGTATAACATCCCTTAAAGCAGATACTAGATTCCATTTTTAGTCTCAGTTTTCCAAAACAGAACTTTTTCTCCCGCTTCTGTAGCCAGCCCATTTGTTCAGACCTGTGCTAGGCATCCTCAGAAGTACCTGCACACGGTGCTGGCTTGTCATTTGTAGTAGCTGGCATATGTATCTACAAACTCATATCTGGTAACAAAGAAGCAGATGGTCTTATGAAAAGAACTGTGTTGGAAACACTTTCTCCTATCCAAAAACTCAGATTCTTTTTTTTCTCTGTCCCAAATCTGAATGTTATTCTGAAAAGGCAAAATTGTTAGTGGACAATTTGTAGGAAAAAATTATTCGGGTGAATGAAAAAGTTTTATGTTAATAATTACTGAAACACAACATGTCAAAATTTCTATAAATTTGTTCAAGAAAATTTTAGAAATAGATTTTTATGAAGTTTTGTACCATCCTGAAAGGCCGCTCTTTGTGTCTAACAATGACTTCCATACCCCAACTGGCAGTAGACTTTCTCCACATGAAGGGTGGTCTGATGAGCATCTCCCATTGGCTCGTCACCATGGGCTTCACCCCCAAGTGGTAGGACTGATCGCTGTGACAGCCCCGTGAGGAGCAGGGTCAGGGGGTTCCATTCCTCTACTTAGGTCATTGGGTTTCCTCCACCTCCTGTTGTGCTCCTTTGCATTTTGGGTGATGAGCATTTATCACATAACCTAACACTGGCCAGTACAAAAAAGTGTGATAATGAATGTGTCTGGATAGATCTGCCTTGGATTTTTATGTCAGTCTTACAAAGACGGGTTGCGTTGCCTTCACCCTTTTAATTTAAACCTAAACTATGGCTCTTGGAAAGCACCCATGTGAGGGGCTCAAAGGTCTGATTTTCTAAAGAGCTGCCCTTTCATACCTCTCCCTTCTCTTTTTTCCCCCCACTTCTCTTTTCCTTTCCTCTCCATTATAATTTTCTCTTTGACCACCGCTTTCATTTCTATTCTCAAAACCTGGTAGGGCAGAGAATTGAATGGATGGATGCATGCCTCACCCCTTACTAGAGAGACAGATGTGAATACCGAAAGACTCTCATCCTGGCAAGCACCCAAGTGCTCCGTGACAGCCTTTAAACACCTGAAGCACACCCTACGAATACTGAGCAATCCACAGCTGTACAGTCTTGGGTACCGACTGACACCGAGCAGTGGCACACACTTGGAATAACAAGCGATTCACTCCTTGCACTGGAATATTGAATGACCCACAGCCACCAACGCTCCCTGAATACCAAGCGGCTCTGCACCTTTGCAATGGCAACTGCATCTGAAGGGAAACGCTGCGACGTGGCTTTAAACCAATCCTGCCGAAGGAAAAACAGGGTTTGAAAAGATACAGAGAGCCAGTCTGAAGCTGTGGAGTTGGATCCTGAGCTAGGATTTTCCAAAGAAGGTATAGAATATGAAGTGCCCAAACGTTACCAAAGGATGTAGTGGGAGCTAAGCACCTAATTCTGTTTAGTCAGGTGTTTTTTAAAAATCCAGTCTAAGATTTAACGTGGACCCTGGTGAACAGAGAAGTGTGTCGCTATTCCTAACGGTTCCTGGTGTCACCAGCACAGGGACAAGGGCCACCTCCACACTGAGAGAGACCGGGTCAGAAGGGCAGGGGACCTGGCCTGTGAACTTTAAATTACCTACTCTTGAAGCCAAAACGATTCTTAATTTTTCCTTTCCTAGGGTACCTTAGACAGGAGATACACAAGAAAGGTTATTTGGAAACTCGTTTTTCCCCTCCAGGGTATTAACACAAGCTTTACAAAGGCTTATAATCCCTTTAGACAACAGCAGCAAGAGCAGCAGCAACTACAAAGCCCTAAGCTTGGAACTCAATCCCCTGGTGACGGGCTGAACCCTCTGCTGAGGTTGCAAAGGAAAAGAGAAAGGTGTGAAGATATTTACATCAAACGCATGGAACAAGAGGGGATTTTAATCAAACTTTCCTTTTTCATCTGTTCTTTCTTCTCTTGGAATCTGCTTTTTCTTTATCCTGATGAATTTCAGTGCTTGCTTTTTTGCCTTTTTTATTTTTTTTCTGTAAAAAGGAGGATTTAAAAAAAAAAATACAATCACAATCCCCCCTGAAAACTCTGAGTATTAAAACTCCAGGGCAATGCATCTCCAAAATCTATAAGACTGTAAGAAGATAAGAGACAAAACCCCACAGAAATGTTTCCTCTCTGTGTCTTTGGAAGTTGCAGACGCGTGTATAATACCCCTAAGCCGGGGTAATCTGCTTGCCTCCTCCTGCCTTTCCTGATGCACACGGATGTACTTAGCATTAATATTCCTCACACTACAGCAAATGAACACCCAGGAGGCAGCTGACTCAATCAGTGCTTGTTTTACTTACTGTGTATCACTGAGAAAAGACCATAAACTAGAGCACGACAGATCTGTAATGCTCATTTCAATATGCTTCCCCTGTTTGTTCCAGCCCAGATGAACTTTCATATTCAGCCAAAATAAAAGAAAAGAGAATTAAGAAATATATTATAACAAACACATTAGCAATGTGTGGTAAATTACCATTGGAGATTCCAGTTCCTCATGGTAGGAGCGTCTGTGGATAAACACATTTGTTTAGTTCATTTTTCCTGCTGCCTTCTCCAGCATATGATTATTCACTCAACGATGTCACGACTCCCAAGTCTGATGTCATGGCTGTTTCCACAGCAACCAAATTGAAGCAAAGACAGCCAGGTAGGCTGGAGTAAAAATAATTTGGAAAAAGCATTTGTCCGTTCTCCCTGTAAAAATTGATGGGCCCCTACCACTGCTGTTTGGAGATTGGAATTTGTTTTAATTATGATGGCACGATCACAAAATGCAAAGGAGCTAGCTGTTATTTTTGGAACAGATACAGCTGCAGGGTAATTGAGAGAAAAGACTGTACAGACCATACAGATGAGCTTATTTCCCGTGCCCAGAATCACATACCCAATTGGATGGGGTATGAGATATTGCCCCCTTATTTCCCTGATCAATTCCTGCTATCCCTGATGGAGATCTACTGGAATGGTCAGCAGATGTGAGGATGGGAGTGCATTGCCTGGATCTGTAATGACTGTAGCAGGAGCGCAGACACCTACCTTAAAAGTAGCTTCCTACCCTGTACGTACTTAAGTCAGGAGTGACGAATCCCGCCTCTCCAGTTTCCTAATAACAAAGCCTGCCTGCCTATCAGTTTCTCACATCTCTACTCGCCTAAAACCCCAGTTTAACCCATCCTACCATTGGTCACTGTATTGACTTGATTATGAGGCTCCCAGAGAGGCTTTAATTGAATTTGCAGCAGAAGAAATAGATCTGAAGAGACAGAAAGGGAGATGATGCCGGGGCAGTGGAAAAAGCTTCAGGAGACAAAGTGTCTATGGGGAATATCATGCCATGAAAGTTGTTTTGATTCAGGGAAACTAGAGATAGGCTGAGGATGGTGAAAAAAGCTGTGGGCTAGAGCATGACTCTAAGGTAGCGCAGAAAACTTGGTGTTAATTTTGAGAGGAGTTTTGAACAATGGCTTAAATCAGAGGCACTAGACAATTTTAGTTAGGGGGATAATTCCTGTGAATTTCTCAACAGGCACATGGAAGCATTTTGGAGGGAGGGTGGACTCGATGATCTTAAAGGTCTTCTCCAACCTGAACAATTCCATGATTCTAAGTGAAGGGCAACTCTTAACAACTCAGAAAGTGGGCACATGAGTGGGTGAATAGGATCACATGGCTGTTCAGTGATGATTTACGTGTAAGTTTTGGTTAAAAGGTCAGTCAACACAACTGCAATTACAGGAGCTTTGTTGACAGGGAGGTTTGTCTTTGCTTGGGCTCCCAGCACGAAGGGAAGGGATGCAGGTAGCCAGCAGTTTCATGGTCAGTGAGAGTTTAGTCAACCCCGGTGCCATCAAAGGGGCTTTGCTTGACTCACAGGCAGTAGGAGGAAAGTTAATTCAGCTGCAGTGGGAAGGCGTGCTTTTCACGCTCTAGTGACTCTCTATTTATTGCATTCATTAGCTTCAAAGCCAAGATCAGCCTGTGGGATCCCTGCCTCCTGCCTTGTGACCTGGATGCGTCTTTGTCCATCCACTCCGTGGAATTATTTTCTAACAGCCTGTTATTAGAGCAGGCTGCTATTATAGCAGGGCCTGGGTGGCAGAAGCCCTCACAGCACCAAGCTATAATCCGAAGACTATACATGTTCTATACGTCTGATAAACAAACAATGAGTTTTCTTCCTGGTTCTACCTGTTTTGTGTTTTAATTGTGGCAGGCTCAAAAACACGCCGAAGGGCTGAGCTGTCTCAGCAATGTGTAATATGCCCGATTCACGGGAATTTGTGTCTCTGTGTGGGGCACACCATTAAAAATTTTTCTGCTTCAGACTTGGTGACATTTGGATCACATCGGTCTCCTACCTCATAAGAAAAGCAATCACATATTCTGGGGGCCTCAAAACAAGTTTTGTTGTGATAATTCTGTTTTTCTTCCCTTCAGGTTTTGTTTACTCTCCTTAGACGCTTTTCCCAGAGCATGCAAATAATTACAATGCAAATAAGTAGCCCAGGTTGTTACCTATCCCATCGTTCCTCCAAGAACATGTCTTATTTTTCTTTCTAGGAATTAGAACAGGTTCCCAAAGACCTGGAGGGACAAATCCTAGTTGGTGACACAATGCGTGAGAGCTATGAAGCAAACAATTTGCCCTCCACCATGCACCAGTGTTTTAGCACTCCCGACTGGGCACAGGTCTGACTTAACCTGGCACTGAAGAGTTGCTTGAGTGCAATGTTTGGAAGGTCAACCAACTTCTCATTGCTGTGCTTTCTGAATCCTGAATAAAAGAGAGAAAAAAGTGGTGGCTCTGTAGGATTACATGCTCTGAAGTCTAGGGTAAAGACAGTGTGCGCTGCCAGGTCCCAGGGAGCTTCTCTTCCAGTCTCAGCTCCTGTCTTGACGCAATCTCTGGGCATATGAAATGGTGGAATCTTTGCCCACCTACAGATTATCATTATAATGCAAACATCTGTCTTCCCTCCCATGCAAGATAGATGGAGTTTTACTCACTTGCTGTTTGCTCCAAAATATGGGGCACACTGCTCCAGGTCAGTCACAGTAGGATCATGGACAGGGTAGCCATGATGTTAGCCCAGCCCCAGCTCTCCTTGGCCCATACAGAGGTGCTTTATCACAGGTCAAAACTCAATGATGTTCCTCACTGGATAATGCCCGAATTATTAACAGGAAAGGATTGGAGGACATGAATTAGCCGCAAAGAAAGGCCTAAATTAGGAGCATGTCATTCATTCCTCTCCTCAAAGGTTTCCCATCATCCCTCCTCTGCCCCCTTTCCCCTCTGCACCCCTGCTGTGCTGAGAGCTCTTGGCCAGTTACTGCCACTCCAGTGACATCTTCAGGAGATTCAATTTGCCAGACACATCCCATTTGCTGTGCCATGGCTCCCGATGGTGCTGAGAGTCGGCTCGCCGCCACATCCAGAGCCAGCAAACTGACCCAGCTGCCTTGATCCCCAATGGGGGATTTGTTGCACCCTTTCCAGCACAGTGTTGCAAAGGCTGGGGAAAGAAGCCTAACTCCCCCAGCCAGATCGGGATGATTCATGAACACGGAGCAGGCAGCCCTGCTAATTTGAAGGCTGGGAGTAGGCGTGCACTTGGCCTGCTTAAAATAGAATGGTTTTTCTGTGTCAGCGTATCTTGCTCTTCCATCCCCCGTGACATTTTCTGATTACATCCTTGAAGTGTCACCTGCACATCAGGTTTTCGAGAATGGCAGCTGAGTCCTGAGCTTGGAGGGAGACTGGGAATACTGGGGGGGAAAAGAGAAGCCTCATCAGCAGAGTTTGAGAGAGGAAAAAAAGAGAAAGATAAAGCAGAATATCTGTCCCAACCTGCTTTCAGCAGCAAGGCTCTTGCCTTGTTACCTAATGGAGCACGTTTGCTACTGTTGTGAGAAGTGCTTGGGAGTCACTGGGTCAGAATGAAAAGCAAGGAGCGTTGTCACTACCTGTTCTGGGATGAAGTGAGGTGGAGGAACTGCAACATAACCCTCAGGGCCTGGTCGTATGCTATCGGCAATGCAGTGATTGCTGTTTGGACTAACGCTAGGGGTGATGGTCACCTGCTACCATTCTCCTCATCATTCTCGCTCACAGACGGTCTGGGAAATCTTTAAGGTACGAGATCAGTATGCCTAAATGCAGGGACTCCACCCCACACAACAGCCTGCCCCATGGACCCAGACTCCCATTCCAGCCCAGCCAGGGCCATCAGTCCCTGTCCCAGAGATGCTGTAGGATGCTGGTCTGCCCTGTCTGCCCCCAGGGTGGTCCTGCCCCCTTGCTGGGGGGGGGGGATGAGTCCGAGGCTCTGACATTCTGCCCTGCCAGCTCCTGGGGGACCCCTCCAGACCCCCCAGCTCTCTTTGCACACTGTTATACTCTTTCAAGGTGAGTGATCAACCAATTCAAATCACAGATCTCTTGGAACAAAGACTCTCTCCCTTGCTGTGTATATACAGCACTCATACTTTAGATCATCTTGGCTTCCTAAAGTGTTATTAAATAATGCCTAAAGAAATTTCCCACCTCCCTTTGAATGCCAAAATTTGGCTGCTTTTGGGATCAGATACCATTTTTTCCCCCCTGAATGCAAGTTGTTTACTTCGCAATCCATAATGGATCATACAAAAATACACTTATTTTTCTTACAGGCAGCTAGCTAATGGATGAAGTAATGTAGCAAGGCTATTGTGTTTCATTCAGCAGCCTATATGTAGATTTGTTGTGAAGGATAAAATGTTCCCTCTTCAAACGCTCACAATGGGAGCGCGGTCTACCCCTGACCTTGGGCACCGTCGCTGCGCGGTACGCAGGTAACAATGTGAGCGCAGACTATAGGCAATGCCGACAGAGAAATGTTGGGTTTGAATAGCAGGGACACATCTTCCATGGCGCATGTGCCAGTATTCGCCTCTGTAGAAGGTACAATTATTCACAGTTCTTTATGGTTTTAATGAATATCTCTGTTTTCTAACTGTCCTGAAAAAAAAAAAAAAAGCCATTTGTAACTTCCCATGCATGAGTTCTTGGGTTTAAAATATTTAAAAACTACAAGCTTCCACCACTCTTTGTGTATGGGTATACCTGCTTTCAACAACAACTCTATTGTAAAGTACACGGGCTGCCTTCTCTCCCTCTCAGAAATAGTTGTATTTCTAAAGAGTAACTATTGGCATTCATGCAGGCTTTTAAATCCAGTGTTTCCTAATTATGAGTGAAGTGAGTTCTGTTGATAACCTGTAAAACATTTTCATAACTTATGAAGTGCAAAAAGATTAGTGGAATTTATGATGGTATTATTCCATGCTGTCAGAGATGCACTAATGGAGCTGAGCTGTTCTCCAGCGTCAGTGGGATGGGATCCACCCCATTTCAATAACCACCTGAGAGTTAGGTCTCTGGTCTAGGCTGGTTGTTCAGGATCTTCCTAAAGTCCGTGCACAGCGTTATTCATCTCATGGAATGATTACTCTCCTACCAACTCTGATATCCAGACAGATAGGACAAATAATCTGTCTTCTACAGATGCCAGTCATCGGATACACCTTCAAGGGATGATGAGGCTAAACCCTTAAATTTTAGTTGGCCAAATGTAGCTCAGAAGCTTCACTCGAATTAATTAACAAATTAATGAATGTATCAGTGGACTGGGGCTAAATGAGGCATGTCCTTAGCACTCAGAAGAACGTGAATGTTTCCTGAAAGGACATCAATTCTTCTTGTCCTTGTATGTTCCCCAAAAAGCTAGACCCCTGTCCTGGTTTTGGCTAGGTTAGAGTTAATTTTCTTTCTGGTAGCTGCCATAGTGCTGTGGTTTGGATTTAGGATGAGAAGAATGTTGATAACCTTTGGATGTTCTAGTTATTGCTGAGCAGGGCTTACACAGAGCCAAGGACTTTTCTGCTCCTCACCCCACCTCACCAGCGGGGGGCTGGGGGACACAAGAAGCTGGGAGAAGACACGGCCCCAGGGACAGCTGACCCCAACTGGCCCCAGGGACATTCCATGCCATATGACATCATGGTCAGTATGTAAACTAGGGGGAAAGCTGGCTGGGGCTCCAGCACTCGGGGGTCTGCTGCTCAGGAACTGCCTGGGCATCGTTTAGCAGGTGGTGAGCAATTGCATTGTGCATCATTTGTTTTGTATATTTTTTTATAATTATTATTATTTCCCCTTCCTTTTCTGTTCTATTAAATTGCCTTTATCTCAACCCACAAATTTTACTTTTTTTTTTTTTCCAATTCTCTCCCCCACCCCAGTGGGGGGAGTGAGGAAACGGCTGGGGGGGGTTCAGCTGCCTGCCGGGTTAAGCCACGATAATCCCTCAGAAAGGAACTGCCTGGCAAGTTCACTCTTTCTCCTTTGGCTTCAGTGCAAACCAAAGGAGGTTCCACCCAATATAAACCAGTTGGAAAGCACCAGGAACAATACCATGGCCAAATTATTGCAGATTTCCACACAATCAGAAGTTTGTTTTCATTCTGATGTTCCTTTACATGCCC
Organism: Egretta garzetta; assembly: GCF_000687185.1. NCBI lineage: Eukaryota > Metazoa > Chordata > Aves > Pelecaniformes > Ardeidae > Egretta > Egretta garzetta. Next base: position 2,038,549 of record NW_009258272.1, on the reverse strand, counting down.
CTTCCATGAGATTCTTTTCAGGCCAGTGGAAGGTACCAGCTCAGATAAAAACATACAGGCAAAGTGGTGGTTCTGTGCTCTGTGGCTCTTCTTGACCCCTAGATAATGTCTAACCACAAGCCATTAATTGCAGCAGTGGAGCCCTGCTACTTTTCACATACTCGAGTTTGCAGAGATGAATAAAATCATAGTCCTGTAAAGATATTCGCTGTCTAAGTTCAGACATCTGACTTGGGTGTCAGAGATAGCTGGCTGGAACCCCTAAAGCTCCTTCTAAAATCAGCAGAGAAAGACTTGAAAAGAATGGTAATTCATGCCAGGATCCTAATTTACCTGTTCTGAATCTGGAAGAGCTAATCCTTCTGTGCTGGCCACCGAAGAAGCCTAGGAATATGACCCACTAAACTTGGATGCCCATGATGTCTCGCACGAGTCAGTGTGAATGAGAGATGATGCATTAAGACTTTATTAGTATCTGACAGCCTTTTGATCACAGCATATAAGTAAAGACATGAGGGTGGGATAGGTGCCAGCCTGTCTGACTCTGGGTTTGTTCCAGAACACCTCAACTCATGGCTGTCCTGCAGCTGCCTCTCCACAGACCTCTTCCTCCGTTAATTGATGGACACAACCCCAGAAGCATTGAAACTATGTGTGCCTCTCCTGGAATTCAATTTATCTAACTTTTCTCAAAATAAACAGTTTCCTTTTTGTCATTGCAAAGATAAAACTCTTTCTTCCACAAACATCTTCCTCCTCCTTTTGTCTCCACTTCTCCCTGAGCAGCAGAAGTCTACCAGGACTCATGGGAGATATTTTCCTCCAAATCTGTTTGTATCTGCAAGCTCCACACTCAAAATCTTCCTCTCCAGGAACAGTGTCTTCTTGGCCCCGTGCTGGAAGCCTGCAAGCTTCTTCAAACCACGTCCACCTGAGGCCACCCACCAGGCTTCCCCCAACTCAAATGCAATTTTTGGTGGAGTTCAGGGTACTTCCTTCCTATCCTCAGCAGATGGGGCTTGTGGCTTTCACTGCAGACCCCAGAGGTCTAAAATCTCCCTAAACAACCCTCTCCAAAGAGGCTGCCCTCTCCTCAAGGAAGCACCAAGGACTGCTACTGCTATGCATCATCCTGATGGGGTAATGCCACTCTCCTTTCTAGCTGATAAGCATCAGACCTAGTACTGGTTTTTATTAGTTGTCTTAAGCACGTTTTCTTTTGTGCAAAGCAGGAAGGAGCCTGGGGAGGGACGCAGTGGGGAAAGCATCCAGGAAAACCTCAGTAATTGTGCTTAGAGGGATGGAATTCCCACAAGGATCTCTGTTTGACTGGTGGAAGATGTCTTCTTCATTGATAGTAACTAATGCAAAGCACACCGCCTGCAGCTTTTTATTTTAATGTAGACATCTGAAAGTGACTGTATGATGGAGGGAGAAAGGGAAAGGTTATGTGTCTTCGCAGGCCCAAAATGGCAGTATAATGAATATAAAAGCTATCCTCTCCTCCTCTAATATATTCACTCACCATTCCACCCTCTTTTCCAGTGACTGTAAACAACATTTGTCATCAGCAATGGGCTACTTTTCATTATAAAACTGATCTGGAAACTACATTTTTATTTCACGTACATCAGCGGCAACGGGAGAAGGAACAGGCGAGGGGAAAATATATGTCGCTAGCAGGAGAGGGACCTGGGACAAGTGTTGCCTGTGCAATTCTGGGGATCATTCATAAGTCTGGCCTCCAAGACAGAAGATGGTCTAATGCCTCATTAAATCCTACTGAGCCAACGATGATGTATCATACCCTTTCAATCTTCAACTAAGTAATGCAGTAAAAAAAACCTAATTTGCACATGTTTAATGCATTCATTAAGCTATTAGTCTTTCAACAAGAGATTTAATAGCAAATTAACAGTTTTTATGAAAGAAAAAACAACAACAAAACTCCCCACTTAGTAGAATTACTTTTGTGTCAGAGCACAATACAGGGTAATGGGCAATTAGGGGTTTCAGAGAGGAGGATGGGAAGATGGGTTTAATTTGTGTTTGGTTTATAATTAGCTGGTGCTCGGTGCTTAGAATGAAATGAAGTGGATCCCCTCAATGGGCAAGATAGTGACTTGGGCAGAACACACAGGGGCAACTCAAAATGAAGAAGATGGTAGGAGCAAAAAGGAGTCAGTGGTCTATAAGTGAAAAACTATTCTCATGTTATACATCTTCCTGTGCTCAGGTAAGACTTCCCTGTGGTCAGACGCTGGAGGTTGAGTTTATGGTGACTTGGTGTTAATGCAGGTCTTGCTGGAGTCTGCAGGAGTTTTGGCACCAGCTACCAGGACAAACTCCTTCAAAGCACGAACAGTTGCTTTATGCATTTGCTCATCAGAACATTTAAACTCAGCAAAATTACAGTATTTGTTTTAAACGTGGGCTTAAAGTTGATCAAACTCTAAAGCACTTTGCTTAATAAAGATGGATTGTTTATTTATGTCCAAAGCCTGAATTTCGGTCTGAATTCAACTTTGCAGATACGTGCCAGTGCAGATGGCTGGCACAGGGGCTATTTTGTAACTTTAAGTTTGTGTAAGTCTCTTTAAAAGCAAAGTCTTAATGAGAACACTGGATTCCAGGGAAGACTTTGGTGAGAGAGAAAGAAGAATTGCAAAATCAAGTTGTTGTCTGAACTTCCTGCAAATAAACACAATACTTTACTTGAAAGGGAAAGAAAGTAGAGCTATGTTTGCTTGTTTATTTTTAAATGCTATTTCTAAGTTTTCTATTTCTTTGAAAAGACAGTTGTCAGAATATTGAACACCAAATCCACAGGATTCTTGGGCTTTCTTTTTTTTTTTTTTTTTTTTTCTTTTCACACAAACTTTAGGGAAATTTTTTTTTTTTCCCCTCTATCAGAAAAATTCTTTAAGGGATCCTACACTGAGCTTTGATTTTCAGCTGGAGTGAGACAGAGAGAGGGAGAATAGTCTAAAATCAATTTCTTAAAGGTCTGAGGAATCATAAATACAGTTTGAATCAATATCCTCTGTCTGAGAGTGTGTGTGTGTGCGCGTCTGCCCTCACACACATCTATTCAAACAACTGCTTTCCCACAACAGGATATTCAAAACCTTGGGGATAATAAATTGGCTTTCCAAAGTGGAATATTAGCGTGAGGGAATGGATGCTTTATACCTGCTTTTCCAAAACTTTTCTCCCCATGGAGGATTCTCTTCTCTCACTAATACTGATTTTACGTAGCTGTAAGTGCATTGGCATTCAGGGCAGGAAAACTCCCCTCAGAAAAGCACTTTTGTGCTAACTTTGTGAGCCTTAAGAACCAGCCTATAATTAAGCAGGTGCTTAAGCCTTGTCACAAGTAGGCACAGCAACCACATCTCAGTGTCCTTGAATCTCCATAGGTGAGGCCAAGTTAATTCTTTGTATCACCACAGATTCAAAGAGCAAGGCTGAACGTGTTTGCATCCCAGTGCATTGTGTTCTGAATGCTGCTGTTCCAATATTTACCCAAGGTAATGGATAGTAGTAATAAGACTTTGCACTTCAGGAAGGTGTTGTTAGAATTAACAAACTGCATGCACAGTGTAGCTGGGGGAGCTCCTGGCAGGAGATCGTGTAGGTTATTCACAGATGTTTCAAAGTCAGAGATTGTGGGCTGCTGTTTGGTGATAAAGCAGAGGTAAGGAGCACATGTCTCAGCAAAGGAGGTTCCTGGGTCCTGGAATGCAGCTGGGCTGCTATGGATATGTAGTAGTGCCAGAGGGTCTGTGGCTGTAATATGCTACAGCTTCTTGGATGTGCTGCTGAAGCATTGCAGAGGCTTTGGACATCTGTATCTCCATGCTGGAGGCTCCCAACGTCTTGGTCCCATGGCAGCAGAAGTAATGGATGCTCTCAGCATTAACCTGAGCACAAGCTTGTGCAGCAAATGCTGTCAGCACCTTCTTTTCACATCCTGAAAGCCAAATGCTGTTTTCCCATTAGTCCCCCTTCCCTGTATATTCCCCCATGGAACCACTTCAATGCAGCGAAGTGGGGAGGGACTCAGCCGCCCGTGTCGGGTGTTATGGGTGCAGGTCTGCAAGTGGTGGAGCCGAGGACACGAGGCACAGTGCCTCATTGCTCCCTGGCTCACCCCAGCGCCACGGCTGCCCAGGCTGCAGTTCTCTGTCGGGAAGGTGCATCTAAATTTCATCATGTCAAGTTTTTCTCTTCAAGCAGCTTGGTGTGTGGGCTGCTGCCTGCTCCCTAAAAGCTTCTGAGATATTTGTAGCTGCTCTGCTTGTTCTGATTTTGCTGGAACAAAAATAATTACTCAAAGGACAGGGAAAAAAAAAGTATGTATGCATACATATGTTCGTGTGTGTGTGTGTGTGTGTGTTCGGAAAAGAGAAAAAAATGTTGAAGTATGCCATTGGACTGTACTATGTTTTAAAGGAATATCGTAAGGGAGAGTGCTTTGTTCTTGCTGCACAGTGAAGGTCCTGAATTAGGAAAGTACCACAGGAGAGACTTTGCAAGTTTTGGAAACTATGTCAGGATCACAGCTCTGCCCTGGAATTTCATTACCCTCTCTTATGTATTCTGGCATGCAATGGTAAAGGAGTGTCCTGCCAGTTTGTAAGGGAGTAGTATCTGGTTGGAGGGCTGATCAGATCCAGCTAATGCGTATTTCTGGCATAATATTGAATAATTCTTCTATCTGGTCTTCGACTTTCTGGGATTAGTTTCACATATGCAGAGAAATATGCACAGACAACTTGTGACTGACTTACCTGGGTGTAATGACTGATAAGGCAGATGCGCAAAGTTCCCTACTTGCCCTGGTGTTAGGACTGAAAATATTTTAAACCATTCCAACCTCAAACCAAAGAAATGTTCCAAATTTAATCTCTGAACACTTCAAGCTGAGTTTAAGGGTGAAATTTGCCTAATTAAGTCCTGAAAACCAAGCTCAGGTGGGACTGAAATGAAGTTTCAGCCTTTGCAATGGGTCATATCACAGGAGTTAAATTCTTCCAGTCTTGGGCAAACCTACCCATCACTTTGCCTCTGAGAGATCAGCAGCAAAAATTATTGTACGCATGTGTCTAGAAAATCTGTCTACCTGTTATCCCTCCCCCTTTGAAGCACAGCAAAAAGCTGGGGCTAGCACAGCCAGCGTGGTGTAATTGAATTTCCCTGCCTCGTGTGTTATATTTTATCAGGCTGGGCTCTTTCGGCTTGCAGTGATGACTTGGAGGTATTTGCATTGCACAGAGCTGCTGAGGAGAGTGGTTGAAAAATGGTGTGAAAATGCTGATAAATAGTTCTAAATGAAAGCAATTTTAGCAAGAGAGCACGTAGACGGCCTTAGTCTCCTTTTTGGTGACTATAACACTCCAAAGAGAGCTTCCAGCAGCAACAGACACAGAGACAGAGCTGTGTCACAGAGCACCTAAGGCTGCAAAAGCCAAAGATCGGCTTTTCTTTGCCTTACTCTTGTCCAAGGCCAGCTGGATCAACTTATTGGCCTGATTAAAGCCCCAGAGCTCTGTTGCATACCCCTTCATGGCTTGCTTTTCCCCTGTGAATAGGAAATAGGTGCAGGACATTGGAGCTGACAGTCCTGGAGGACACAGCTTCTGCTCTTTACGCTCATCTACCAGTGGGACTAAAGGGCAATGGCAGCTCCTCCCAGGTGTGCCTGGATGCTGGGTCATGAGGCAGACATCTGAAGGGCCAGATGGGCTCTAGGTACACCCAGATCCCAGTCTACTTAACTATGTTTGTAGTTACCCCCTGTTCTTTCTGAGACCAGAGCAAGGCACTCCGAAGCGCTGCAGCTAAAGCACCACCAGATCAACTGGTCACCAGTGGATGGGAACAAAACTCCTTTCCAGGTTGTTATTTTTTGATATTAAGATTCAGAATAGTTTTAAAGCTATTTTGAGATGTATTTGATACAATAATAAAGGTCTGGGAGGTTTCTAGGCTTGCACTAATGGAAATGAGAGATGGAAATGTGAAGCTAAAAGAACTTGGGTTTTCTTTCTTCCTTTTTTTCTTTTTTTGTGTTTTTTTTTCCCCCTACCTCCAAGTATATATGGAAATAGCTCACTCCAGCCCCTTGTACTTAAGGATCCATTTGTGCTGCTGCCTCAGCTCCTCCTGTGGAAAGCAGTGAGTTGAAAGAGTGATTTAGACACTGTTAACGCAAACGAGAGGAGACAGGCCAGTACTTAGCACGACAGGCTCCTTGGAAAGTTTAGACAGGGAGAAGCTGTTTCTTTTCTCTTCATTGTTTCACCTTTGCAGCCTGCAGATGATAATTTCATAGTCAAATAACTCAAGGAGAAGGAACCCCTAGGTAATTCAGCCCCAGTCACCTGACAGTCCTTAAACTACCCAGCCTTCATGGACCAGCTCTGTATGTGCTAGCAGATACTGTGTGTTAGTACATGAAGTAGAAGAGGAATTGGGCAAAATGAGTGACAACGCATATTCTATATACCCAGTGCAAGCAGTGAACAGGGGAAACAAACCACGAAGCACAGAAATGAGAGGGGCTGAATGGTGGATGTTGCTGCTCTGTTTCATTTGTGTGCCCAAATGACTGGGTTTGACGGGAGGTACTGGAGGGTAAAGCAGAATGACTTACCCGGGCAGTGAGTCGGCTGACTGCTGAATGGTCTGGCTTTAGAACATATTCAGAGTAAAAAAGCAAATGGGAATTCAGATTCATAAGGCCTGAATTAAAATCTAGTGTAGATCGCGGATTTTTCCCAACTGATACCCACAGTTAAATATAGTTTTTAGATACGTGTTTCAGTCTAAGACCAAGAGGCAAGAAATGGCTTTATCTACTAAAGCGAATTTCATCTTTGTGCTAGGAAAAAAAGCCATTCGCTGCTCTATGTGCTGCAAATGTATTCTGGGTAAACTTATGTAATTCACGGACAAAAGTATTTCTGCTTGCTTCCGTTTATAGGAGTGAATTTGACCTCAATGTTCAAAACTATGTTTTTCAGATAAACTTGACCTGTATTACAGTGTCCATCCTTTGGGTATACTGGAGAAATCACTCCAGCCCGATCCAATACCCTGGGCAGCACATGGACGTCTAATTGCAGTGAGTAACTTCCCCCCTCCCTCCTCCCCCCCCCGCCCCGAGGTTCTGAGGAATAAGATCATTCTCCTAGCTCTAGAAATAACTCTATTAATTCTTTTTGAATGTAACTGGCTACATTAACAGAAGGAAAATGGCTGGAGATTCTAGGATAAAAGGGTATCTATTGTGCAATTCTCTGGATTAAAACCATCAGACAACTAGGTGGATTCAGAAAGTCAAAAGGATAAATGTCCTGCGACAATAGAAAAATCAAAGGTTTCCAGATACCCACATGGGTTATGAGTAGACCTATAAAGAAAGGGACTGATCAGCAATAAGAACAACATCTCAGATGAGCTGTGGGGATAAAGTGAGAATTGCAAAATGTCAAGGTTTTAATTTCCTTGCAAAGGAAATTCTTTGCAGAGCAAATTAAAACAAACAGTAGAAATTCCTTACCCATAAAAGAAGGGGAATATAATGAGAGAAGAAATACTGCCACCATGCAGAAAGAATGCGACCAAGTTTAAAAGTAATCTGTGTTCATCCTCAAAACCAAATGAATTATTTTCTTCCAGTTTCAGTAAGGATGTCGATAATGACCATGGTATAAAGGCAGGACATGAATGGGAAGGAGCATATGGACATTTAAATTACTATAGCTGAGGTAGAAGTAAAATTCAAACTGCTTGATATGATGATAATGAGAGGAACAAATTGCTTTCACTTCTGGTATCTGAAAGAGCTGTTTTATAGAATGTTGGTTCGGTAGCAGGTTGATATTATATGATGGAAGAATAGTAAGCATGTGTATTTTAGAAAAATCTGAACAACGCTTTTCTAAGTCTACCAGTGTGACCTCTGTAGTATCTAAAACCAACTTTGAATGGCAGAATAATTAAAACACTGTAAGATGGATCACAACTTTTTTTTTTCTGGAAAAAGAAAGAATAATGTGGTATCTTGCTTTGAGAAGTTAACTAATTTCTATCTATTTGATGTAATTGAGATCTGTATCCAAATAAGCAGGAAACATTTGGTACATGCAATATGAGAAACAGTCATTAAAGCAGAGGTAGGTAAAATGAAGTTAAATCTGGTCAGAAGAGGGTTAGAAAAAGAGATAACTTCTCCAGGAAGGGAAGTATTTCAGTGGGGGTGGTTAGTAGTAAAATTCTTGAAGGACCAGTTCTGTCTGATCCAACTTCACATATTCATTACTAATGGGAATCAGTACAAAATCCCAGTGACAAATGATGTTAGAAAAAGCTGGTATAAACTGAGTGGAATTTGCTTGTGCTGTGGTGCTGGTGAGCATTGGACAAGTGAAGTGAGAAATCTGTGTAGGAAAACCAATGTTTATGAGCCTGAGAAATACCTCGATGTGTTAGACAAGCTTAGAAGGGTCTGCTGAGGTGTTGGTATGTGATGGAACTGCGGAAAAGGCAAATTCTAAGATGCCTCAGGCAACGTGTGTCTAATAAAGCAAGAGAAATGGAAATATTTTTGTATAACAGCCTGGTACACATTCATCTGTAATGCTACGTACAGTTCCAGACATTGGTGTCCAATGTAGACTAATCCAGGTAAGAGCAGGTTCAGAGAAGGACTGATGGGATAATCAAGTGGATGGAGAGTCAAAAACTTGACACGATTGCTGTTGCTGAACACTGAGCGTTGAGGGGTATGCGGAGATGAACAGAAGGATTCAAAATGCCAGAGAAGGAGGTGATTTGTTAAGCTCAAGGGTAACACTGACACAAGAGGAAATGAATGTCAACTAGCCACAATTAAATTCAGGCTGAAAAATATAAGCAGGCTTTTCAAAGTCAGAAGAGAGAGCTCTTCTGCAAAGCCTTTCAAGGAGAGAGAAAACCTGAAATTCATCCTACCTAACTATAGACACTAAATGAAGGTACTTACCCTAGGTATTTAGTCATAGTAGACTCCCCCATAATTAATGTAGAGAGCCTCCTCCAGAGTGTGACTCAGACCTTAGATGCACTGAATCAGCTTGGAGACGTCTCTCCCTACAGTGACCTGAGGTCTAAGGTAACTACAGCTGATTCCTCAGTTAGATCCTTATAGAACAATGGGTCAATCTACAAAAGGAAAGGCCCGATTAATTGTTAGATGCAGAATGATTGTTTTAAGAATATTATAGGGAGTGGCTACCTGCAAGAGCAAATGCACAGATCTGAAGATTCTGTTTTAGATCAGTCTGATTCTTCAAAGTTCCTACATACAGATATCATTTTAGATACCCCTACAGACGGCTTTTTCTTGCATGTAAGGCCCAAAAATATTTTGAAAGGAGGGTTAGGCTGCCAAGGGTATTTTGTTTTATCTTCTTAACTCTGTGCAGCCTCTGGATTCTGCACCAAATTATAACACGGTCTCAGGTGTCATTGGAAATAATGGGAAGTTTAATTTTGGGAAGAAAGATGAGTTGCTCATAGTGCCTGTGGGCAGTAGGCTTTGTCTCTGTTGGAGAAGAGGCAGAATTATTGACTTCCAGTCCCTTGAAATTGAGTCTAGATTTATTACAACAAATTTTCTTAATTTTGTGTGGATTGCTGAGCTCTTTACAGCATGGATGAAGCTGTACCAATCTTTTGGCAATAGGTGATCCTGTGGCCTCTCTATTTTACAGCGTATAGTGGCCTCTTTTACAAGATATAATGGTGTGACTACATTAGTATGTCTCCTAATGTACACCAGTTGTTATATCCTGATTTCAAAGAAATTACTTTTCATTCTCACTAGCTTAAGATCAAACCTCTGTGACTATGTTTTTCAAAGTGCAACATTTAAATGACCCCTTCCAGGCCTCTTGCAGATCTCTCTCCCCATTTTATAAAGTGGTACTAATTTGAAGACATTTTAAAGTATGCAAGAAAGCAAGCTGGAAGTGGAGGTTTGAAGGTGATGAGGCCTCCAGTGAGGGTGAGGAGGAGGAAAGGGAAACTTGATAATGCTGCCTTTCCAGGGATTCTGCCATTAACTGATGCATTATTTTTCTAAGCTCATTAAATAACCCTTAGAACTGTGAAAAGGTCAAGAGAGAGGGGAAGGAGCTGAAGCTGCCTGTGGATTTCGGTCGTACAGCAATTTTCCAAGCAAGCAGAGGAAGGAAGAAGTGGGGTTGAAGAGGCAAGGAAGGAGGGAAGTGGAAAAGAAGTGTTGTTTTTTCTGTTGATCCTTTTACTTACTTAAAGCATTTCCACCCGCCTCGCTCTGGAGTCAGTAAAAGGATGCACCTGAGATGCTGAGAGCTACAGATGAGGCTTTCAGCAAATGTGGTCCTTTTGCTCTTGCTTTCTCTCTCTCCCCAGTTTGCAGCCTTCCTCCCCACAGGTGCATTCCGCAGGCTCACCCCTGTCTTGGGGAGAAAGCGGGTCATGTGGAAATAAAGCAGCCAAGCGCAGAGACCCAAAGAGAGAAATGATCACAGGGAAAATTACTGGTTGTTTCCTCACTGTTCACCTGCCCTGAGTGGTTCACTTAATTAGCAACGCAAGTGCGAGCTGACAGATTTGGCAGGGAAAAATAATGCAGTGGGAGGTGATGGAAAGTAGTCTTGCTGGGAAAGTTGTTCCTGACTTATAAATACACCTGATTATTACAGAGTCGCCCATTAATGACACTGTAGTTTATAGCAACATTTCCTGTTCCCAGCCCTTGTTTTCATGGGGTTACACGAAGGAGGCAGGGTTTGTCTCTGGGAACTGAAATTCATCTCCCGGAACAGCTTTGTTTGCATCCATTGAACATTTAAAAACAAAAAACACAGAAAAACCCTGCCTGGTTTCCTGTGTGCAAGGCAGTCAGTTAAAGGTAGATTTTTTGTCTTCAAATGTAGGAACTGTCCCAGTTTTATTCTTGGACGAGAAGATGGGTCCCAGGAGCCACTAGGCTGCGGTCCTTTGTGCCCCTGACTCTGAAAGCCAGCACCCTGTCCAGCTGCGAAGAGGCCTGATTCTGGGCTCCCTGACTCTGACAAAGATCAGGTGCTGCTCCATCGAGTCAGGAAATTGCACTGGTGGAAGAGAACCAGCGGGAAATCCGATGAGAAACCAGCCAAGCAGTTGAAAACCAGGACATTTAAACTAGAATGTATGTTATTTTCCCATAAAATTAAAGGCAATATAGATGGAAACATAACCCACCATCTAAATATTAATGCTTTGTAAAGCTTGGATGTAAACTCTGTAATTTGGGCCAATGTCTGACAGGGAAAGGAATTGAGCTGGCTTTGCTGAGCCAAGGGAGAAACCGCATGCAATCAGGCAAAACAGACTAATGATCCTCAGCTTTCTCCAGCTCTCTCTACCCAATCTGTTTTTCTAGTGTAATGGCTGATAGGGATTTCTGGCAGTCCTCGTCATAGACCGCATGAAGTTTTGCCCCAGGAAAGTCCTCTTATTTGGATCAGACTCAGCACAGAGTCCCTCATTCCTATCTGCTCCCAGATTTGCTTTGTCTGGAGCTGTTAGAAGGCCCTGCAGAAGTAAATGCTTATCCTCTGAGTTTTCCCTACGCCAGTCGTCTATCCAAATCCCACTGTAACTTTTTATCTGTAGTAGCTGCTCTCTGGTGAAGCCACCTGCTGTTGTTCACAGCAAAAAACAAACTGTGGTCATCTACAGATTGGCTCAGACATGGGGCTGATGTCTTGGCAGAGGTAGAGTCATGTCTTTGCGTGTCACTAAAAGTCCTGCATGGGCTGAGCCCAGAATTACAAGTCTTTTGTTCTGGTTACTCCAGAAAGCCCAGACCCTTGTTAGAAACACCACGTGCAGAAAGGTCTGAGGTGTGAAGAACGTTTGTTACTTTTCAATGGGTTTATATTTTAAGCCACTTTGCAGGACACAAAGATTTGTCTTTGCAAGTCATAAACCTTCCAAAGAGAGAGCGAGGAAGAAGCACAGAGGCACAAGGTCTTCAAACCCACTGATGCTATGGGAACCCGGGGCATGAGGAACGCATTTGCCTGTTCACAGATCTCTCCCTTAGCTACCGCAGTCAAATTCCCATGAGCAAAGAAAATGTTTCCTTTGAATTGGTGGTTGTTTCTTAATTTGTGAAAGACAAGATGCAAAGCAAAACAAAAGCAAAAAAAGGAAGAAAACGAACAAGCCAAGTTTTCAAACTGAACTAATAGAAGTGTCAAGGGTTATGCTGCTTGATCAAGCAAGAACGACGAAGCTCACCCCTTTGCAGAGAAATGGATGATACCGTAGGTACTCTCTATGATGTTAATGGGAGATTTAAGGTGAGACATGAACCTCGTCAGCGGGGTAGTCAGCTGTAGGTCTATGATGATCAGTCAGCAAAGAACATTATTTGGGTCCGCTACTCCAAGAAACTCCCCAACCAAGCCCATATCCCTTCTCTTCTTTTGTGCAATCTGGTGAGGCTGCGTCTCCTCAAAAAAACACTGCCCCAAACACAGAACATGCCATAGGATTTGATGCACCTCTTCTTTGGAAAGAAGTTACTCAAAAATTCCACACAAATAAGAATCCAAGAAATCGGATTCTATATGAATAAATCCATAGTGTTGTGACATTTAAAAATTTTTGTTTTTTTTTCCAGAACCAATGAATATAAACCATAAATTTCTGCCCTTTGCCTTTAGAAAGCTGGGAGAGGATGTGCTTATTTATCTTGATGCAGAAATTGTGTGAAAGCTTCATTTGTATGGGTCAGAAACAGAACAAGATTGTTTTCTAAGGTCAAGGCTATTCCCATCTAGGGCTGGGGTTTAGTTACTGGTGTTTTAGCACGTTAACATGAATTCACAATACTGCTGATGGGATCTCAACAGTCTGAGAGCTATCCATTCTATCTGGATGTCACAGCACTCTATTTTGGCTGTCTTTAGGCTTGCTAATCTTGTTACTTTGCTGAGCGTACATCAGTGTAGAATTTGGACTCCGAAAATGCAAATCCTGCCAGCAATTTCATTCAGCTCCACAAGACCCATTTAGCCCATGGGTCAGAGTTGTTCTGATGCTGTCCGTGTCCAGTGAAGACTTGGTCTTTGCTGTGTCTTAGTCCTGAACTGGGGAAACAGGCAAACAAGCCCAGGTCTCTGGTGCTCTGTGGGCAAGTCCTGGCCCATATGGCTGCAGAGCCAATACCCTGAAGTGTTAGCCTTCTGAGCCACACGCACAGCAAGGGTAGATGGAGATAACAGAGGGAAGACACATCACTTGACCCTAACAAGGGGGTAGTTCTGTCTGTAGGAATCCCAGAAAGTGGCTCACCTGAATTTATACATCCCGAGTTTATGTAGCAACTCATCAGCGCTGCAGTTTATGTCCAGGATTGCAAGAACACAGAGCAGAGAAAGGACGCTCAATTCTTACAAACAGGTTGAGCTTAAGGTCAATGGGATTAGGGTGTTCATCCTTACCAGGCACAGCTGAAAATCCCGGTTTGCACCGCTTGTACTGAGTTCACAAAGAGCAGAAGAGTGATGTCTCAATGTTAGGATGTGTATTCCCCTGCCTACAAGTGTGTGAGGACACACAGAGCCAAGCAGCACATCTGTAAAGCAGGGGAAGTATTTGGCATGCGTTTCCCTTGGGATTAGCACTTCAGCAAAGTAGTGCATTGAGCCAGAGTAACACATCTTTATTTGCTGAGCGGATTTTGCGTGTTCAGCTGTGTGAGTGAAGAAGTACAAGACAGAGATGAGCTTTTCTGGAAATTGAACAGTTTCTTTGTCAGCGTGTCTAAGACCATTCGGGCAATCAGATATTTCCTTGTGTCAAACATCTCCTGTGGGCAGAGGGGACTGGAGGGCTGCCCCCTCGGCTTTTTTGGGTGGGCGGCAGCCGAGCACACACCACTCAGCAGGCAGGGGTCTGGGAGTAATGAGGCTGTGCAAGGATGAGTGCACGGGCTTTGCCTCGTCACCCATCACCTGCGGATCCAGCGTTGCCCCAAGGCGACCACGTGGGATCCAGGGGTGGTGATACCTCTCTCCCTCCTCACCTATCCTGTCCTGTTCTCACTTCTCTCATTCTCCACTTACCTACCATATAGTCACGTATATAAGTTTTGGACAACTTGTGACAGTTTGCGCTGACAATAGTCCATTGCCAAATTGTGTTTACCAGTTTGCTAAATTTGCCAGTTCATGAAGTCACCAGTTAAACTGTTCTTCTGAGTCATTGTCACGACTCTACTGGCCCCACGGCTCTGCTGAGCAGCGATCGGCTTTTTGTTGTTACACAAACCCTCGGGGGATCAAAAAGATTCACCCATTCCACAACTCACCACATGGAACGGGGCATTGATTTGGTGTCAGAAGTGGGATCCCCTGACTTGATCAGTGAGAGGAACATGGAGGGGATACTGGCCGAGTCAAGAAGGGAGGATGTAAAATCAGCTGAGTCTGAATCCTCCGGCAGATGATCCTTCCCAGTTCAGCCTGATCTGGACTGCTCCCCCTTGTTAGAGATGTTAAAGACATGTAAGTCTTGCCCAACCCCGAGAGGGTGAATTTGGGCAGAGGAGAACTGGCAATCTCCAGCTACTGTTGGAGAGTGAATAAAGGATTTGGCAAAGGAGAACAGGTCAAAACCTGGGAAAGCAAAAGCTGTAGTTTGTGGTGTTTTAGGAGCAGCGCTGATGGCAGCGCAGAAGAAGTATGTAGAGACTGAGCAGGAGGTGAGTGAATCATTGCAAGCATTGGTTAAGAGGTTGCAAGCGGAGTTAGAGGCTGCACGGGAAAGGCGATTGCAAGCGGAGAGTGTTGTTACGAGCTTGCGAGTGAAGCTAAAAGCTGAGCGGAAAAAATGGGTGCAAGCCAGAGCAAACAGCTTGCGCCGTCAGCTGCATGATGCTTTCGTTTGGGGATGCGAGTTGTGGTCAGAAGCAGCGGGGGTGTGGAAGGAGGATCTTGAGAGTGAGTGTGGGCACCCCAGCCTGCCTGAGGAACGTGAGGGTTGGCAGAGAGGTAGCTGGCTGCTACCCCGGGGGGAAACAGAGCAGGCAAAGCTCCAACACGATGAGAGAACTGATCCCTGACTTAGCCCGCTTATCCAAACGAAATTTCAGTGTGAAGGGGGCTGATACCGCGCTGGAAATCATAATGAAAAAAATACCCTTATGGTGCAACTGAACTAGCAAAATTACAAGAAAAATATAGCAGGCTCCCTAGAGAAACGGAGACTGAGTGTGTGTTTGGGGGCGGGGGGCAGGATCAAACTTAGCGAAGAGGAGGTGCAAGGACATTGGGGTCCAGGCGTTTCTGTCTGTCCCCCCCCGCCCCGGGACCGGGGCAAGTTACGGGAGGGCGCAGGAACCCGCCGGCCCCCGACTCATGCATGGCCGGTGTTTAACACCCCATCAACACCGGTGTTGATAAAAGCCGATCCCCCGGAGTGAACTCCCTGCTAAAGCCCCCCTCCCCCCCGCAGTGATCCCCCGCACTGATCCAGGGGGGCCCAAGGGCGGCGTTCCCGCTTCGGGGGGGTTTAGCAGAAAAGTGAACGCCAGGGAGGAACCAAACGCGACCCGGCCGCCGGAATCCCCTCACCGGGGGGCGCAGCGCAGGGGGTGACCGACTGCGGCCGCAACGCGGGCATCTCGGGGGGGACCAAGGGGCAGAGCCGCGGCTGGAGCGGGGCTGATCGGCCCGGGGGAGGCCCCGGGATGGGGGGGCCGAGGAACAGGCTCTGCGAAGGGGCTGACACCAGCAAACACTTAGGGAACTTACGGAGGAGTTAGCGCTTCGTGACTGCAATTGTTAGTAAAAGTGTGGAAAGATCCGGATAAGTCGTTTGGGGGGGACGGGGACCCCCCTCCCTCCGCCCCTCGAACGCCGGGAAACTGGAGCCGCGTCCCTCCCGCGGCTCGTAACGGACACCGATACCCGTGAAAGAGATCGTAAAATTAAGACCAGGTGGATAATTTTTTTTTTTTTTTTTTTTTTTAAAAAAACCCAGTTCTTAAAAAAGGACAGCATTTCCGCTCATTTTTGCGGGAGGAAAACCAGACCGTCGGCTGCTGAACGCACCGGCGCCGTTGAAGGAGCGCGGGGTCCTGATGGCTGCTGCCAACGTCGCGTTCGTTTGACAGTCGTGATTATTGCCTTAATTAGTTCTAATCGTGATAAGCTTAGTTCCAATCGGTCTCTGCGGTTGCTCATGTGGATGGTGCCCCGCCTCCCCTCAGGGAAAGGGGGACTCGGGGGGAGTGGGAGCGATTTAGCGATTTTCCTCATCACCCGTTGCCTGTGGATCTGGCCTCACCCCACGGCGACCACGCGGGATCCAGGCGTGGTGAAACCTCTCCCTTCCCTCCTCCTGGCCTTGCCTCTCCTCGCTTCCCTCCCTGCGCTCTTCTGCCATGCGGTCACGCATGTAAGTGTTGGACAACTTGCGATGGGTTGTGCTGAAAATAGTTCCAGTGCCAAATTGCCTCTGGTCATGTGTGAAGTTTGCCAAAAGTTTGCCAAGTTTGCCAAAAGTTTGCCAAGTTTGCCAAAAGTTAGCCAGTTTGCCAAGTTAGCCAGTTTGATTGTTCTTCTGCGTCGTTGTCGTGACTCTACTGGCCCCGCAGCTCTGCCGAGCAGAGGTCGGCTTTTCATCAGTACACAAACCCTCGGGGGGATCAAAAGGTTCACCCATCCCACAGCGTACCGGGTGGGAGGGGACACAGCCATATGGCTTCTCCATTCAATTCCACAAATCTGCTGTAATCGGAGCAGCTTCACCCGTCGGCTCAGCTGAGAGAGCCAGCGCGGGAGGGAGGGAAGGAGGGAGAGAGTATCGCGTACTTTCTAGCTCTGCATTCTCAGGCCTTGCATCAAAGTGGCATGGAGCCTCCTGGGAAAGGGATTTGCTATAACTCATGTCAGTCCCGGCCACATTATGTTTATGGATATGATAGACTGAACACTGAAATTACCATTTGCACAAATGATCGCACAATTCCTTCAGGCCTACTGTGTCCCTCTAATAGTCCAATCTTTCAATAATGAAGTGGAGATCAGTCAGGACTCTCTGGAAATCCCATCTTTTTCTTTCATTTCTCTTTTTTTCCTCCTCCTTTTTTGGGGGCCTTTTTATTGCACACATTATTTTCATCCTTTCTCTGAGCCAGATCCATTTACCAAGCGCTTTTAAGGGAGATCAGAAATGAGATTCTCAATATTCTGTTAATACTCCAGAAGTAGCAACCTGGCAGACAATTCATCGCTGCTTGGGGCAATGAGTCACGCAGAAGTTGGGGAACTGCACACGGGGAAGAGGGATGCTCTTCATGAAGCCTCAGAAACAAATAGCAGTGCAGGAAAGGTGCCGTAGAGAGCAGATTTTCTTTCCGTTACTTACCACTAGTCTTGCATGCCCTTCTCCTCAGTTCCATGATACTTCTGAGATTAATATACAGGGCCAAGGAGTTGCTAAAACCAAGATACGTATTAATTGCATGGATCAAATGAAGACCTGGACCAAGGTCTAAGCAAAATCAAGGAGGGTTTGACCCTCTTAATTTTGTCTTCATAAATGGTTCTACTACAGTTTTATTCTATTATAGCTTTCTTTATGTTATTATTAAAAAAATTGTTCTGAGAGAAACATTAGGACTCTTAGTGAAGTGAGTTTTTAAAGACTCAGCCATAGCTAGAAGGTGTAAGAGAGTTAATAGAAGAAGTGGGATGTGTGGAACAGGTTAGAATATAACTTTAGATTGGTCTAAAAAAGAGTAAGTAGAGGTGAGCAACGTCTGTCCTGAAAGATCAGATTTAAAGCACTGACTGTGGTGCTTAACACAGGGCATGGTCTGGAGAGGTGATGGGAATGGGAAACCTGCTGACAATAACAGAAGTTCCTGCCAGTTATATTTAGCTAATAGGCCAGGGAATTGGGAGCAATAAGGAGATTGCGCCCTAGAAGGGAATCGTGCTGTGTGTCCTTGTTTGGACTGCAGCCCACCGTGCCCGAGCCAGGTGCTGAGGTGGTGTCAATCCATAAAGCTCCATGAAAGTCAGTAGCCTGGGCTCCCAGGTGACATAAATCAGTAGGGTTTGATGGAGCTGTACCCATGTATGCCAGTGAGAAACACGGGTCTTGCTTTTTTACCTTGTATTCAGGCATTTGTTGATTTTTCCATCTCTCTCCTTAACAGCTCATTCTGTCCCCCCTCTCCTCCAGTTTTCTCCTTCATTCTCCTGTTGCCTGCAGTGCTTTTCTCTGTCTCTCTCTTTTTCCTGAAGATCTTCCTTTCTATTTTCTTTAGCATATATTTTTCTTTTCTCTCTGTTTTCAGTTTAGCTCCCTTCACATTAGTGTGCATCTAATAGTATTTCCAACCAAAACATGTATATGATCATGCTGAGGGGAGATTATGCCCTGGACATAAAATCCACCGAAGGCAATGGTCAAAGCCATTAGATTCCGGTGCGAATGCAGTCCTGCTCAAGCCCCTAGCTGAGAGCACCAAAGTTTCTGTAATAGCGTTGTGTTCAGGAGCAAATTCTGCCTGGAATTGGGTTTGCTGAGTCCTTCTCTGCAAAGTGCGAGAAGCAGCTGCAGAAATTGCTAAGGCGTACTCAGAATTTCAGCAGTCTCTCGGTGGGAGATTCCACTCCTGAGTTGGAAGCCCCCATCTCCCATTTGCCTTTCCAGTGGTGGGAAGCTGCCGATGTATTTGTTTTTAATTATTTCCCCTGTTGCATTTGCTCTGTTTTCTTGCTTACGTTAACACGGCTCTTCTTACTGCCTGCGCTCAGCTGCCTATTTGTCATTTCTGCTGTTTGATGCGTCGTGGTAATCTATGTGCACCCAGCCTGCTGTGCATCGATATTTACTAATGGAGCTTCTTGTATGCAGAGGCTGTTTGCAATAAAAAGATAATGAAAAAAACCCTCCTTGACCCTGGCCAAGCAGTTAGCAGAAATCACAGCCATCAACAGTGGTGTATCCACCATCCCTCCATAGCGTGGGGAGGAAAGAGCCTAGAGATGAAGGGGAGGAGGGAAGTTGAAAGAGGGGGAATAGGGACCTGGGGAAGAGGTAGAGGAAAGGAGAAGGAGCGAAAATATGGGAGAAACAGTAAGCAAAGTGGGAGGTATGTGAGAGAGAGAAGCCTTTACAAGGAAGAGGAGATGGGCAAATGGAGAACAAAGTATTGTGAGGGAAAAGGGTGAAAAGACAGGAAAGGGAGAGGGACTGGAAAATGGTGCGAATAGTTGAATGTGGGGAGAAGCAGGAGAAAAGGCAGAGACAAAGGAAGCAACACAAATGCAGTAAATTATGAAGAGCAAGAGCCCACTTGGCTGTAGAGTAAATGGGTATTGCTTGGTCCAGGATCAATAGCTGATTAGCACTGGGGGCGCAGTTGGTGGCCATGAGTGGAGCCAGGCTGCTTTACACCACCCAGGTGTGCAATCCATTAACTTCCAAAGAGAGCTTTTGATTCACAGCAGCTGAGGATTTGTCTCCATAACCAAATTTCTATCCCATAAAGCATATACAGCGTCACCTTTACTCAGAACACAGCCCCTTGTTACATCCAGGTCCTGAGGCTGCAGCTCCTCTACCACTGGAATGCCAATCTCTGCCTCCTTGGTCTCATGCTGCCTCCCTAGGCTGGGATGTGGATGTGGCTAAGCCATCGGAGGCTTTCCAGCCAAGAGCTTGTGAAATTACCTCTGGAGACAAAAGCAAGTGTGTCTGTGAGAGCGGATCTCAGCGCAGATTGAACCTCCCTGGTTTGCCTGTGAAGCTTTTAAAATGATGGGAAGTTTTTCGTTGTTTTGGGGTTTTTTTTCCCCTCAAGCCCTGTCACCTCAGAGGCTCCTGCACCTGTTCTTAGTGAATCCACTTTATCAGGGAGAAATCAGTTGTGTACAAAGCTGTTTTTTGTTTCAAGCAACTCGGTGCCTGACAGGTTTGTCCTGTCAAGAGGGTCCCCTTCTCTGTCTTGAAGACCAGAAACCCTTTACACAATGTGTCTTGCAGTAAGAACCTTACTGATTTTCAAGGCTCTTGCAGTATCAAGCGATAGCGGGATCAGTAGATGTCTTCATACTTGAAAATTGACCAAAAGAAGACATTGAGATTTTGGGGTGTTTTTTAATCCTTGACTAGTCCAGATTTTGGGAAAGAAATGAGCTTCCCTGAAAGCTGAATGCAAGATGCAGGTGTGAATGCCGAACGTGATGGTGCCTGAGAGGTTAATGCTGTGTCCAGGGAGTTTGGGCTCGCTGGACTGGCAAACAGGCCAGACTAACCTCATTAACTGCAACCAAAAGCCCACTGCAAAGCTGTGCTGTGATTCCGTGAGGCAGAGGGAAACAAAGCCCCTGTATGGGGAACTGCCACCCCAAGCAGGGGGAATGTGGGGAGCAAAGGCAGCCAATTCAACCGCAGCCATCGGGAAAAGCTGGCTCCAGCAGGGAGGTGTTTTTCCAGTGGTGCAGGATCACCAGTGCTGAGCACACAGCTCCTGCCCTGTCCAGCTGCTCCTTGCAGCCCTCCATGAGGGGAAAACAAATTATCACAGGGACAAACCAATGCCCAGGGTCATCTGCAAGGCAGCAACCTGCCGAGTAAACTTTGGAGGAGAGCACATCTCCCCTCTCAGTTGTCCCTCCCATGACTGTCAGCTGAGATCTGCAGGGTTTGCCCACTCCTGCCTGCAGTGAATTAAAATGTGAGCCGCTTGATGCAGCAAATGAAGTGAAACAGGTTAAATTTAGTGCATGAAATCTTTATTATAGCTCAGAAGTAGTGGGGACGCCTGTGCGACCTCAGCTGGCGGTGGCACTGGCTGCCCAGCCCTCGCCGTGCTGCCTTGCCTTTCTGTGGGGGGGCTGGGAGTTTCTGGGGTGCAGACAGCAGCCGAAGGCACTGCTTCTATCAGGCGATGCCTTTTTATGCGGGGCTCTGGGGACTGCAAAAACGAGAGCAGAGCCCTTGCAAAGGGGCTGGCTGAAAGCTGTCAGTGGAGCCACCTGGGGCTGAGAGGCATCACCTTCTCCTGGGCAGCAGCGTAAATGAGTAAGGAGTGTCATGGTAAATTGTACAACAAAACCAAATTAAATCGGAGTGCCTAAAGCAAAGCACTTAAAACCATACTTAATGGCCTGATCCCCAGAAGAGCATAGTCCTCGGACCCGAAAGGCTTACTCTGGCACATGGCTGTGGCCTTTAGTGTCTTTTTGTGCGTTTTAAGTTGAAGTATTTTAGGATAAGTTTCCCAGTGGCTTTGCTAATTTAATTTAAGCAGGAGGCGGACATGTGAATCTGTGAACTCATTGGAAGTCAACTGCGCTTTGTAGTCGGTAAACCTGGCTGTTAATTACCATGAAATGAAAGAGCAGCCAACTCCGAGCGGGTCCTCCTGGCAGCGAGTGGCAGCGCGGGTTGCTCCCCAGGTCCCTGCACAAGGACATCCCGCAGGAAAGGCGCTCTTCTGTGAGTGTGTACCTTAGCAGCAGTTGATGCCATCTGATGAGGATGGCATTTTCTTGACGTTGGGTAATCCTTCGGCAGGATTTCGCAGCAGCAGGAGGAACAGGGCTGAGCTGAAGAGGATTAGCAGGAGTAATTTACAGGACACGCTGATCTGTGGGTTTCAAAGAGTCTCCAATACAAAAGCAATTATCAAGGACCCGGTCCAGACCAAGTGTTTTGATAGCTAAGGAGTTTTTAAAAACTATCCTTTCCCCATAGTTTAACTGTTACTAACCTGAGCAGTTTGCTGTTGGAAGCTAAAGGTTTTTTACAAGGTTTCACAGGAACAAGTCCATTGCAATGAAATGTTTGATGGAGAATAGTTAAAATTAATTGTTTTGACTTCCTATTTCATTTTGGTAATGACAAAATGTTTTCTTTTGAGAACAGAAAAACACTTGGTTCCCATGTTTTATTCCCATGTAATTTGTATGGATTTTATATTACATTAAGGCATTAATTTTAAATAGCTGTAGTAGTGTAGAGCACTTCACATTATGGCATTTTGATGTCTCCATATGATTCTTTTTTTTTTTTTTTTCAGTTTACACAATTTCTCTTCTGTGGGAAGGTTAGAGAACCTGGGCTGCTGCTTCCCATTCAGAAGAGGAATTTCCTGTAGAAATGGAACTTCACTTTTCTAAGTACAGCAAAGTGGTACTGCTGTTCTACTGCCCCAGCAACTTATCCTTTCCCTTCTCAAAATATTCACCATCTTTCCTCCCTCCATCTGTCTTTAGCCCTCCTTTCTCATTCCTTTCTCCTTCCTATCTTCAGTGTACTCAGTAAAAATCTCCCGTACTTCAAAGGAAAGGGGAAGGTGTAGATATAAACCACAGTGTAGCAGGAAGGGACAGAACAGGGCTGTGGTCACATCAGGGCTGGATTTTGTCCCAGTGCAATGCACTTTCACCCCCGTAGCCCATACGTATGCACACACACATTATGGATATTTATATAAAAACACCCACTCCTGTCTGAATATCCGTGGTCTGTTGCCTCTATGTAGCTCCGTGATCGTGTCACCTGCAACAGAAAATGGGTGGAAGTGGGATATATGAGTAAGAAGAGGGAGAGGGAGCAGATGAAGTGGGATGGGGAGCTGAAAGGACAAAAACCAGAATCTCGTCTGAAGAGTTGAGAGAAGTGGAGGAGCAGTGTGTCCGCAGTCGGGGAGCGGGGATGTGCGCTCTGGAAGAGATGCTGCTGGTGATGACAAAGGAATTACAGCAGCGGGTTTGTTTTTTCCCTTCTAAGCCCCCCTCTGGCAGACTCGATGACAATCTCATTTTGCTAAATTCCTCTGTGTCGTACATCTCGGGTTTTCCATCTCATTTTCTCTCACCTCTCCTATTTCCATTCCATTACACACTGCCTCTCCATCTCTGCAAGACCCCTATCCACCCGCCCAACAGCTCCATTTTCTCCCCAGCCACCAGCCATGCCCAGGCGGCGTGGGCATCCTTGCACACCTTATTCTCTCTCTGCTGGAGAGCTGATCGCTTCGGCAGCCGCTGCTCTCGCAACGCGGTGTCTCGTATCTGCCAACAGCCAGGGAGGTCAGATGGGTCCAGGAAAACAAGAAATGGGGGGTAAGGAGGAAAAGTGTAAGTGTGTTGGGAGAGAAACTGCATAGGAGAGACATTAGAAACGTTAAGTATGTTGAAAAAAGTTGAATAAAGTCGATGAAAATCTACGAAGGCTAGGGTAGATTAGATTAGCCTAGAAGTGAAGCAATAAGGGACAGAAAGAAAGAAAAAGAAGGGCAAGGGACTAGCAGAGGAAGGGAACGGTCCTCCATTTCATACAAGGAACATTTTCACAGTCACTCGGCCCTTTATATCTTGAGACGCTGTTTCTGGGGGCAGCAGAAACTTTGCAAGACAGACATTATTTTAAACAAAACTTTTTAAACCTTCTCTTGTGATGAAATGTAGATTTCACAGAGCAAGGTTGCCTTACTTTTGCAAGCAAAAAGGGGGAAAAAAAAATCTTAATGCCTCAATCTGTCCATTACTTGGGACTAATAAATGTCAGTGGAGAGAACACCTGGAAAACTTCTCTGGCTGTGTAGCTAAAAAGGACTGCAACAAAATTCTTGTCCCCCAGATGGATTATGTACACTTTGTCTTCACAAATACATTAGATAGCTATTTGAGAAGAGTAAAATTCAAATATAAACAAACACACATAAATATAAATATATATATACACACACACACTGTGTATATTTATTCAAACTGTAAATTCTGTGTTTGTTAGCTTCCAGTGAATTCATTGCTTGCACAGATACAGCTGGGAGCCCTATAACCTGGCACAGTTCACAATATTTCCTCTAGGAGAACCTACCCGTGCCAGTAACCTGGGAGCTAACAGTATTTTGTAAAATTTGTGCTACTCAGGCCCATTCCATCCCAGGACTCTAGACCCTTCGGTCCTGGTGAAAGGGCCAAATACCTTTCATTGGTCGATACCCATCCCAAAGACCTTGCGAGTGTCTCCTATCCTTCACTAGCAACTGTGCCAGTCGGGCAGCCGCGCTTCATTTCCTGCAGAATTTCAGCTGCTTTGGTATTTATCAAGAGC
The DNA here is from genome assembly GCF_000687185.1 of Egretta garzetta. Lineage (NCBI taxonomy): Eukaryota > Metazoa > Chordata > Aves > Pelecaniformes > Ardeidae > Egretta > Egretta garzetta. The sequence continues at coordinate 2,014,375 of NW_009258272.1, read as the reverse complement.
ATCTGTTAAACAATCTGGAGGGGAGCGGTAATGGTGCCATTAGTGTGTGTGTGAGGAGGGAGGTTCTCAGCAGCACGGAGACCAGAAGAGATGAGTCCATGCATTGTACGTTTGGGGGTGTCGTGACCTTGACTTCTGGTTGATGAGTGATGCTGTGTGTCTTGGAGCAGAAATGACGGCGATTATGTTTCTCTGAATAGATGTGTTCTGGTCACCAGGGCTGGAGAAGGATGAAGAGGATAGATCATTAGAGAGACAGAAACAATCATCATCTCAGCGTTGAGTTCTTACAGAGGTACTGTCCCTGAGCGTAGTGAAGAAACCAAGAGAAAAGATGCAGGAGTGTATATCCCATTCCCGCTAAAGGTCATCTTTCATATGGAGCCTTTTTTGCCCTCGCTGACCCACTGTTGGTACTTTTGGGCTCCATAGAGACTGAGCGATAACGTGCACAAGCAACGGAAATCTATTGAGATGATTGGTAACACGCACAGAGTGTAAATCCCTTTGCAAATAAAACAGCTCAGCTGGACCTGCAGTGCCCCTGACGTTCATTAGCTGGGCCCTAACCCTATTTTTAAGTTTAACAGCCACAGCCTCCATGACCTTCCCAAATTTCCAGTAGCTTCCTGCAAAACCAGCATCAAAACTCCCATACCTCTAGTTCTGTGTTTGGCTTGATGCACTCTGCAAGGTGGTATGGCTTGGTGGTTGCGGTGTAGGAATTCTCTTTGCCCAGCTATCGCTACACAAAAATCTGGAGCAGACCAGATCCCCTTTCTCTCCCTAGGAAGGCAGCCCTGATGTGAACATACGGTGTGTATTAAGTGCTGAACGGTGGCCAGAGTCCACCAGCAGCCATTCCTCTCCCTTTTGGAAATGGAACTTGATTCTAACAATAGTCAAAGTTTTGCCTATGGCAGATTTTTTCTTTCCTCTTGATTTACACATCTGCACACTTATATCATCCTAATTCATTTCTTCAATGGCCCTTCAGCTGTTATATTTTTGCTTGTCAGGGTGCTTTTTTAATTTTTTTCCCCCTTATAAATATATAAAACATTTAATGAAGAAATAATGATATTTTCTCATGTCACTGACTATTTTTCCTGTCATCTTTGATGTGCTTGTAATGTGGGCGGACATATTATTTATGACCAGGGAAATTAAATATTATTTCACTTTTCTTTTCTAATGCAATCTGTGTCATCTTCCAGTTCCCAATTTCTTTCCATTAAAGTTATTGTCTTTGCTCGTTCCACTCGACCGTTTGCTGTTGGTTTTGTAACAGCGCTGCCAGAAGATGCAGAAAAACATAATGGAGAAAAGAAATGGCATAATTTGCAGGAGATACTTTTCTCATCTCATTTAAATGAAGACAGTTTGTTCCTGAGTGTCAAAAACATCAAGAGCAACAAAAAATATGGAAATTGGTAATTTCTTGCACTAGGAATACTTCCAAAGGTTTGGAGATTCTGTCTGATTCTACCAGCTACTAAAGATGTGTCCAAGCCAAACTTCCAGCATAAAATAACTTAAAAACCTCAAATGCTTGAAATCTGGGCCTGATTTTTTTTAAGTCTTTGGCCCCAGATGATTCTCTCATCTGCTGCCAGAATGTCCTCAAAACTAGAACAGGAATCACAACCGCTAACGTATTTCTTTATCATCTGTGTCTTACAAAGACAAAATAGAGCTGGACGGGGTGATTGTGTGGTGTGTACGACACAGCCTTTCACATCTGATCTTTGCTTTTGCATTTTCTGATCCTTCCTTAACAGATGGCGTGAATGAGACCAGGGCACAGGACCCTTTGAGCTTCCAGCATCTGCTCCAGCCAAAAGGGACTCATCAGAGGGTCTTAGGTGGAATTTTTCTCGCTCAGGAGAGGTGGGATTAACCCCCCATCCTGAACTCATCTCCTGGTGTTTTTTTTTTTTCTTTTTAACCAGGGAAGACAGATGAGCACCTCTAGAGTTGATTCATCTCTTCCCTCTGCAGTAGTCACTTCTTTTATGATGGGTGGAATTGCCTTTCATGGGTGATAATTCCTCTATGGACTACAGAGCAAGCCCAGATAACTAGCTGAGTCTTGTCCATCAACTTTAAGTTGTATAGACTAATGGGGGAGAAATCCCATCCGTTCTTTATATCTGTCCTATTCCTATTTTCAGCCACAACAGCTACAATACTAGTCTCCCGTGGGAATCAGAGGAGAAGGCTAGCAACCTTGAATGTTGGAGAAATAAAGAGCACCCTGACTAGTTTTGTCCTGGAATATTCTTTCCCATAGCTCATGTCTTTTCATATTTCTTCCCAGTTGTTCCTCATGCTGCCTGGGGTATTCAGCAGTGTATTCTGCAGAGGAATTTTTTTTCTTTTCAGTGTCATGGCTTTGTTTCACGGTTCCTAGCTCCTCGTGTCGAAGTCAAACCCAAATAGCCTTATATCACCATTCTTCTCTTTTTCCCTTTTCTTCCCCCGACCCTCCCTTCCCCCC
>NW_009258272.1:2008254-2011843 GCF_000687185.1 Egretta garzetta | reverse complement strand
CCCCCCCCAAACATCTCAGCAAGGCTGCCTGCTAATCTCTTCTTTTGCAAAGATTAGAAACCTAGTTTTTCTTTGACCTTTCTGAACAATCAGGATCTTGGAGTCCCCAAGATGGGTCGCCATTATCTCATCTTTTGGGCTGCTGACAATGATTAAGCAGGACAAAGGATGTGCTCAGAGCTATGGAGTTTCAATCTGTCCTTAGGGAGTACCTGGCAAAAAAAAAGCAATCCGAGGGGGAAAGCTCCAGCAAAAAGAAAGGCTTGACCTTTAGCAAACATCCTTGGCTGGTGCTTTCTCACCTTTCCAAATATACATAACTAAGATTTGCAAAATAGTTTTCTAAGTGCAGACACCTGCCTCTAGACTAATTCCCCAGAGAGCTGCTCCCACAGCATGTTCCACTGAAATGAACACTCAGGACTTTTGAAAATGAGGTCACAAACAGAAATGTCATTTTAAACTGTTATTTTTGCTTATGATATATCTAGCCATCTATCCATCCGTGTGCTATGATCTTTACAAGTTTTTCTTCAGGTTTAGATTACCCCTGTACAACAGCTCAGAGCAAGGGATGACTGATACTTCCACCACTCAACGATCAATCTAAGGACGGAGCTGTGGCTCTTCAAGGTGCAATTTGTTTACCAGCTCCTCTTTCCAGCAGTTGCTCATCTGCTGCTCACCTTTCCCAAGGATGAAGAACAACTGTTGCCCATGCAGGGCCAGGTGAATTAGCAGCAGGTGAAATACCAGGAAAGCTTTCCCATCCAGCCCAAGGACTCACAGTGTAGTGATTTGTTTTTGTGGATGCATAGACAAGAACCTCATGTTTCTCACGTGTTCCTGTCATCTCACATGGGCCAAACAACTGACCAAAAACCCCAAGAACTCATTTATAATACACCGTTATCCTTCCTCACTTGTACTCATCTTGTCTGCTGAACTGAGGAGGAAACTAAAGTGCAGACAAATTACATGGCAAGACCATGACCATAGGTTGTCTTAAACAGATCAGATGGCAGAGGGATGTGTATAAACACAGCTGGTTGCATACATACTTACATTCACACATGCACACGAGCTGGGGTGTCCATGCGGACGGAGAACGAGGGAGATTTAGGCTTCTCACCCAACTGTTTTCTGCCTTGTTAGAGCACATCTGCCAAGTGGCTGCAAGGGAGGTGAAGTCAAGGAGCAGAATCATTAAGAGAAAGTTAAGAAAAGGGGGGAAAAAAAAAAGATTTTTTAAAATGGGTTAAAGTATGAAGAATGGCCTTTGTGAACAGTTCAGTCATTTATCATTATTTCATTGGCATTGTATGAATTATAAATTCCAGATCATAATGGAGTAATATCTCATCTCCTTTCCCCCTCAGTGGGCACTGGATGAATGGCCAGGTGAGCTGCACTTGGACCAGCAACGTTCTCCAGAAGAGCCCCTGTTCACCTCAAACTGCTCTCCTGAATTTCTTTTCAGTAAGTGCATGTTGATCTTTTATCAGTCTTTTCCAGATATTAAAATGAACGAGAACTTAGAAAATAGCTTATTATCTTTTCGACGAAAGCTTCAAAAACGTATTTTTTCATATTTTTCTTTTCCTATTGAAAAGTAGAAAAGGTGAGGGGCAGAGAAACATAGAAAATGAGAGCTGAAGCTGAGCAATATGGTTTTGCAATTTATCCAAGGGCTAAGGGATAAGCGTGCACACAACCCTGCTCAGTGGCAGCTGATGGGTGGTAGCGTGCTAAACTGGCATAACTCACCAACACTCTCTTGGGTGTTTTTGTACTTGCATAGAAGCTCAAAGTCGCCTGTAAAAGAATGGGTTCACAGCCATGATGTAAATGGGATTTGACCCCTTCAAAAACTGGTATTTCAGTTCAGAGCTCTGGCTTTTGGAGTGTTCCTGTTGTACCCGCAGAAGGAGAAGAGTTGACTCAAATGCACTAACAGGGTCAAAAAAAGAAAAGTATTCCTGCTGCACGAGATTCAAGGAGCAGTGAAATCTGGTTTAAGAGGTAGATAGTGTGGTGTTTACTTAATAGACTATCAGGATCTATCATAAACTAACAGTAGCCATAAACATCAATGGATCAGCTTCCATCCATTTTGATTTCCAGTTATATTACACTTTGGCTCTGTCACAGCCAAAGTAAGAGGTCCTAAATAGAATAGCTATTATCTCGATACTATTAATTTGGTGGAAACTTTTTTTCAATTTTCTTTGTTACATGTTTATTTCCATACCTCTTCACTACTCACACGGAGGTTTCCCTCCCTCTTCCATAGCACCTTCCCGCCTGCTCCCAACTGCCCTGCTAGGGAGATGGAGCCCTGAAGCCTTTGAGGGCTTGGGAGCAGAGGCCTCTGATGCAGTGTATGTGAAAAGGAACATTCTGTTTTAAGAAGAAAATTCCATAGTGTACCATTAGGAATTGCTGTAGAATTGTATTTTCCTCTGAGAAATGCATGGAGCCTGATTCTCAGTTATAGAAACACAGAATGTTTTGGGTTGGAAGGGACCCCTAGAGGTCATCTAGTCCAACCCCGCTGCAGTGAGCAGGGACACCACTAACCAAATCAGGTTGCTCACAGCCCCGTACAACCTGGTCTTATGTAATTTTCTTTCCTGGAGCAAGAAAAAGGTGGATAGAGGAGGAATGCAGGCTGGGAGTCTTAACCCAGCTTTGTGATCCTTGAACCCCAGGGCTTTAAAGAAGCCTAACATCTGCATTTGAAGAGGCCGTTCTACTCAACCTTTGTTTCTTAAGTACATTGCATTTACACAGAGCTCCTGAGCACATCCACACAGATGCTGATAAAAGGCTAGCAGCAACAGAGAGATTGTTTTGTTTGAATTTGAGGTTTTCCAATAAAAACATCCGGATCTAAATCCTGTCCTGTCAAAAGTCAAAGGGTTAAAACTTTTCACCAAGGTAAGTTATTCCCCAAGCAATCTGCGTGGAGGGCTCTCTGAAGCGAGAGAACATTGTTGACCCAGACATCACTAACTTCCATCGCTGCTTCCAAAAAGCTCTAGCTGCTGATAAACCTTTGTCCTTTTTCTTTGATTAGCTTTACTCTGGCTATAAATCCTATTTCGTTTTGTGCTGGGGTCTGGCCAAGGAAGTATTTCTATTAACCTGGAGCAGCTGGGGAGTAGCTGGCGCTTACTGTCAGGGGACCGCAGGCCTGAGTGCCCTGTAACACTGATGGTTTTTTCTCTTGAAGCCCCAGTATAAAAAGGAGATCCGTATTCCTTCCGCAGTTATTTTGTTAGCCTCGAAGCTGGCAGAGTCGTGTGGGCAGGATGTCATTAGCTTAAAGATGGCAGTCATTAGAATTTCTATCTCAAATCTGCTCTCCTCACAGTTTCCGTGTTGTCGTCTTTGCTGTGAGCTTTAATTTATCCGTTCATAGAGTGGGAGCATACTCTTGCTACTTTCATTACCCAATTGACTTTAATTAAAAAATCTGTAACACCTCCTGTCTTGGAGGGCTTTGAGTTGGGTATCCTGATGTCAGAGGCCCTTGTGACCGAAGGGAATGGCACTCAGCTGGGAAGAGCAGCAATTGCCGTGTAGG
>NW_009258272.1:1978842-2008007 GCF_000687185.1 Egretta garzetta | reverse complement strand
CTGCGCTGCCTTGGTGTGCAGCTCCCATTTGCATTCATTTGGAGCCACCAGTGAGTCCCTGGATCTTCTGCATGCCTCCAGCCTGAAAGAGGAGAGGGAGCCTACCTCCACTCCCCGATGCTTTCTGCTCAGTTACAGCATTTATTCTCAGCCTTCCTGCCCCGAGGCTGTGCAGGCTTGCTGAGTGCACTGGCCTCATTACCAGAGCACCACAGCAAAAAACCCCATCTCTCTCCATCTCTGCCTTTTGCCCAGGGTCTGTGACATTCCTCCGTATCTCACAGGTGTAAAATGAGTACCAAATATGCACAGTGAATGTTAAAACCCCTTGTTCCCAAAGGCAAACTCTGTAGTGACTAATCCCAAGGAGACTCTGGGATTTTAAAATGGGTGTATTTTCCACTTTCTGTTATCTCTACTCCCTCTGAGCCTGTTGTAGTGTATTTACTGTCCCTTTTACCCCTTTCCCTGTGCTAGCTCCCCGCTCCACATAGCCAGCGCCCTTAGCCAGCAGCACTTTATCTGCTTCCAATGTAGCGTGTCCTAGAAAGAATTATAGCATTGCCTTTCTTTCGACAGCTAGGTCATCTCTCAGTAACATACAATAAGCTGTACTTGGGCCAAAGGAAATGGGTTTAGCCTGGCGGGTAATTAATTTTCTGAGGGTTCAGTTTCCCACACTGAAATTGGTCTCCGTCTGATCAATTAGAAGAACATTTCGCAAACGAAACTGATTATGAATCATGGGTTTCGGTTCAGTTGTGGAAAACCTGATACACGACTGTTGGAGCAAAAAGTAGAGGGAAGCTTCAGCCCATTTACCCCAGCTGCTACTGAGAAGTGAAAGCAACACACATGGCCTCACTCCTTCAAGGAGAAAAAGGTGTTGAGACACCACCAGATCACAGCGTAATTCTGCAAATGATCTTCACATCTCCCGATCAGTGGTCTCCCTAGACATTGAAGCTTATCTACTGGCCTGATGCTGTCCTGGGGCCACCCCTCTGAGCACTGGCATAGCTTCACTCCGGCAGATCCTGTTTTCTTTTGCATCCAACCATGCAAATAAAACATGAAAAAGAGTTTTAGGATGAGGAGCATCCCCAAGATATCTGTAATTCAGATGTAATGGTTTTGAACAAGCAAAGGAATGATCTCAGATAGCTGAGGTTTCTGTATCACGGTCAGCTTCTCCTTCCCATTTTCCTCTGTAGGTGATAGTCATAGAAATGATGGCAGCCTTTTCAGCTGGAATTTAGCTTTTACAAGAACGCCATTTCCATTTCAGCCATGAGGAAGCATGCAGGATCCGTCTCACACAGTGGGAGCAGACGGCCACTGCCCCACTGAAGTAAGGAGAACACTCTCCATCCCCCCTGCTCTTCTTTCTGCCCCCTGTGCCCCCTACACTGAGCAGGACTGTTAGTTCAGTTGCTACCGTGTCTTTAAAACATGCCCAACACTTTAAGGGGGATAAATAACTTCAAGTGTTCAAATCAAATTTTGCTGAGAACCCTTTTTTTTTTTTTCTACTGAAAAAGCCACGACACTAAACTTTACAGTAATCTCAAGCCTTGAATAGTTTTTCATTTGTGTCAGATTAACCAAGTTAAAATTCCCTCTCATGGACTCGGCATTTAGAGGTATTACACCAGAAGTAGCTTAATGACTTTCACTTAAAAAAAAAAAAGAAAAAAAGAAAAAAAAAATAAAGGCATTTCTTGGCACCAAGCAGAGTAAACAAAGAAATGCAACTTCACAAAGCAGGACCTGCTAAAGTGGACATGCTGCAGCCAGGGATGGGGACCCAGGCTGGGCATTCCAGCGAAACAATCCTGCGTATGAAAAATTCATCACCTAACATTGCAGGCAGTAATCTCATCTGGTTTTATACAGCAAACTGGGTCAAGCCCAGTTAGTGCCTGGGCAGGACACTGTCTAGAAAAAGTACATTAATAAAAAGAGGTGTTGCAGAAAGTGTTGCTCAGAGGGCAGCTGTGTGGGGTGTAGGATTTTATATAGTTCCTATAGTAATATATATATAAAGAAATATATTCCTATTTTATAGAGCTTCTTTTTCCTCTGTCTCCCTTACATAGACCCCTCATAGATGGAGAACTGCATTTGCACTGAAATGTCTGAATTTGTAGTTGAAATATGTAATGTATTTGCTATCTCATATACTGACCTTTATTTGTGCTGGAGAAGTGCGTTTGGGAGGGAGAAAAGGGAAGCTTGTGTTGCTTAACAGTTTCTGTAGGAGGAAACTCTACGACGTTGGGTCACACCTGAGACAGCTTTGTCACAGCATGGTTTATTCTTAATGAATGGAGTTTCATTGTGCCAGGGAAGTGGAAGTGTTGATTGTGGCTTTTAGTAAAAAACTATAATACTGTTATATACCTTCAAACTGAGGAGCAAGACCTAGAACATGAAGACAGACAAACCTGGCTGTTATACTGCTAGAAGCAAGTGCAGAGAACGGAGGACTGTTGCTCCTGCAGTAACCCCTGCTGCTGAAGAAACACATACAGATGCTATTGAGGAATGTTTAAAGATGGAATTTTCTAACTCAACAATCATACCTAAAATAGTATTCTGGCTCCAGGCTCTTAGAGATGTTGCTTTTAAGATGCAATGGAAAACCGATGTCCTGACCTCTTGTGGTCACTTAAATATACAGTGCCGGATTTTCCAAGCATATGATTGTTTTCAACACACTGTCTCCTTCCTAAATTTTTATTTGCTTTACTGAATAATGTTATCATCTCCAGCACTCCCTTCACAATTTCATCAGGGCAGAAGCTTACTCAGCATTCCTCAGTCTTTTGTAGAAGGTACAATGTGACGTGGTTGGAGACCTCCTCCCCCCGACAGATTCCAGAACACACTGCAATACAGCCAGAGACAACGCAACAATATTAGCATGTGATCGGTTGTTCTGCATAGCTGTTTTCAAGCATTCCTTGGAAGTCGTGCTGCCTTTCAGGGCATGTGAAATGATCCTTGAATGTAATTCGACAATCAAAGTTCAGAAGTAACAACAAGATCCTTTAGAATGAGTAGATGCAGGGTAACTGTAAGAATTTATTTTTATCATTGCCTTGAAATGTTTCAGGACATATTCAGCAAAGAAACCATCCTTGACGAGCTGACATAAGTAGTAGGGTGAAGTATCTTTTGCATGGGTGTTGGCAGTCTAAATTATACAAGATTCAAGTTTCCAATATATCTTATGGTTACTGTCTGTGTCTAGTGAGTTTTGCTGTAAAGAAATGATGGGTTTTGAGCCAACCATCTGGCATGACCACATGGGAAACCAGACTTTGATTCACACCTCTGCAGGCTAGAGTCAGATGCTGAGAACATTGAGGACCTGACTACAGGGCTTAAAAACCGTCATTCTTTTCACTCCATCTTTACCTGGTGCTATCGGGGATCTAGAGGTACACATACAGTCAAGTACGATGACCACTGACATTTAAGAAGAGGCTGAAAACTTTGAGGAGGAATAGTTTATATTTCTGGGAGGGAGAGTTAAAGATGGGCAGAGAGGGGGAAAAAAAACCCCAGATGTTAACATGGTTGACCTACTGCCTTTTGGGTTGGCTTCTGATTCTTTTGTAAAGAAGTAGTCCCCGGTGTTAGGTATGGCTTTCTTGTTTCCGTAAAGCTGTAGGATTAACTTCTTTCTATGAAGACATGGGCTAGGGCAAACTGAATGCTACTCGTGTGGGTGATTATTTGGTAATGTTTTTTCTCATAAAACCAAAAGCTTGGAGTTTACTATGACCATGATAAAGTGTAGACACGACCTGAGCTTCCTTCTTCTTCCTGTGATAATGCCCCCTCTCTCATGACCATCAATATAATCTGTGATTCCTGTCTTGTACTCCCTGTGCCCTCAAATTCAGAGAGTGGATAGGATAATTCACAAGATGTCTGGTATTGGAGTAAGATACTTGTCTGGATGAGACCACTGAACGACTTAGCTGATGCCACTTGGGTTAAGAGGATGTTGATAACTGAAAATCCAGTCCAGAAGGTTTTTTTAGGTTTCAAATAGGGGAAATGTGAGGCAGAGTGAAATGATCAGAGTGGTTCCAACCAGTGAACGCGTTTCCCGCTGTGTGCAGAACAAACCAAAGCCAACGGCATTTCACTTCTGGAAGGCCAGCTAAGGGATAGAATGATAGTGCTGGAGCTTTGCGGTCATAAAGGTCCGTGTTGCTGCTGGGAGGTCATCACAGGATGAGGTGCAAATGCTGTAAATGAGGGAAGAAAAGACAATTTCATATCATAATGCATTATGCACAAACAGTAAACATACTTACCCTCTGAATGTTTTGGTCTGAGATGGGGAATAAAGCAAAAATAGTCTGCAAGACAGAAGCGGAAGCCTGTCTCTCCTCTAACAATCTGCACTCAACCATGTTCAAAATAGCCACTTGGCAACAATTTTCTGAGGGAAAATGGTGAGGAGTGCAGAAAATAAGGGCATCGCTGTAACAGAGGAAGCAGAGTTGAGCCAGTATGTTGTTTTTGTTCAGTTTTGCTCCTGAAGTCAGTCCAGGTTGGTTTTGCCACAAGCCAATTGTGCTTTGGTCGTTTCGAGAACTGAATGTTATAGAAAGGGCAGAGTGGCAAGGTGCTGGCTTGCCTTCAGTGCCCAGCAGTGGTCAGAGGACTTCAACTGCCATCTCATGGGATCATAGAGTAGAATCATAGAATTGTTTAGGTTGGAAAATGGAAAAAAACCTTTAAGATCATCAAGTCCAACTGTTACCCTAACCCTGCCATCCCACCACTAAACCCTGGCCCTAAGCACCTCCTCTGCCTGGCTTTTAAATACCCCCAGGGATGGGGGGTTGCCCCCTTCCCTGGGCAGCCCCTTCCAGGGCTTGACAGCCCTTTTGGGGAAGGAATTTTTCCTAATGTCCAATGTAAACCTGCCCTGGCACAACTTGAGGCCGTTTCCCCTCGTCCCACCACCTGTTCCTCTCCAGGCTGAACCCCCCCAGCTCCCCCAGCCGCTCCCCAGCCGCCCTGGGCTCCAGACTCTTCACCATCTCTTCCTCCTCTGCCAGAGGAGGGCACCTGCTTTGTTCCTAGAGGAGAACTGCAGCTCCGCTCCAGGAGGCAAAGTCTGCCCTGTGGCCAAATGAACCCACTGCAATATCCATGCTCTGCTGAGGAAACGAGGAAGACCCCAAATCTTTGTTGTCCTTCTCTGGACAAGAATTGTAAGGGAAACAAAATACCCACAGGGACGAGGAATTTTCCTACAAATTCTGTTTCCATGTAATATTTCAAGATATCCCTGTCATATTTGGCTTCTAATACAAATAGAGTTTATCTTCTGGTTAGAAGCTCAAACAGGATTTATGGGCTGCTTGGTACTGATCAGAAACTCTCAGGAAGCAACTGAGGTAGAGACTGTCTCAGTGGTGAAGGTGGCAGCGGGCAAAGAGAAGAAACCTGGAAGAAGCCCCTTTTGGCTGTCAGGACATTATAGTGATTTGGCATCTTCAGCGTCATGTGACATGATGCAGGAGAAAACAAGATGAGGTTGGGTTACAGTTCAGTAATGCCCTTCACGTGCCTGGTCCCTTACACTGTGGGGAGTGACTCCTCACCAGGTCATCTGGGTGGTATTTCAAGCAAGAATAGAATAATTTCGAGAATGGTTATCTCCTTTCCAATCTGCGGTCAGATAACATCCCTGTGGCAACCATTGCAATTGCCTATGTGGAAAAGTAATGTTCAGAAAGTAATTTAATGTAATGGATTGTTTAGCTTTCTTTTAATTAAATGTAGCAGCTGGAAACAAGGAGAAGACAGCTTTGTATCACCAACCAGTTCTCTAATTGCAGGCATCCTCCATAGACCCTAGTTAGTGTACTGCACTTTCAGCCCAAGCTGAAAACCTTTTACTATTGCTTAAACACCCCCAAAACGTTATGATTTTTTTCCACCTTTCATGAAATACTATGGTGGGTTGTTTTGTTTCATTTTGCTGTTTGCCTCTCTCTCCCAAAGTCAAAATGCTGATGAGAAATCTGTGTCCAAGCAGCTCAACCAGCTCCAGAAATCACCTCTCGGAGGAGTTCAGCCGGCAATAGTGCTGAAGTTCCTTGGGAAGCTGTCCTTTTCAAATGTCTAAATGAAGAGCTCCAACTGTTTATTCCCACCAAATGATTCCAGCTTTTTGAAGATGACTGAACGCATTGATGGGCCTTTCAGCTGAGTCCCTTTCAAGTGAGAACAAAAGGCTGCTTGTAGATTGTATCAATACAATTGTGACTCAGATGGTCATTGCAGTTGTAATGTTGTCAGGCACATTTCTGGCAGTAATAGTGACTTCAAAGCAAAACCGCTTAATGGCATCGTTTGCTCCATAATTTTGAAATGGAATGCTTTGGCAAATGTATCAGCTGGAAGAACTGGGGTTTTCAGTGTAAAAGGGTCAAAATTCTGCTGGGTTACAAGGGCAGGATAACCAGGACGTTAAAAGCGCTTATTTTCCCTATTGCATTTACAGTGACTAGCCCAGAATGACTGGCTGGGATGTAAGCACCCACAGGGCAGATGTCTAAAGGCGGGTGCCATAAATCCACATTTCCCTACCTTGACTGATTTTCTTTTTGCCATCTACACTCCTTCCTTTCCTCTGCATTTCAGAAGGGGTTTGTGTGTACACGTAGAGCGAATAGCTTTTGTGAGATTCCCCTCAAAAAACTTGATACAAGGAGATCGCTGGAGGAAAGATGTATCCTCCTGGCTTGCCCAAGGCCATGGGTAAGAAGCCCAGCAGGTCAGATTAGACCCTTGCGTAAGTGTGCCTATGGCCATGGAGAGCAGCTTGCCCTCCTGTTCCTGTTTGGATCCCCAACGAATTTACTGTGCATAGGGCTAAAGGCAAGTTTAGAAGCAACATCTGTACTTAATGGGAAGCTGGACTAAGACACGGGGAGTTTGCCAAGCCCTTTGTGTGATGGATAAATCTATACCTATTGCAAAGTGAAAAAAGCGATGAGGAAAAGACAATGCTGACTTGCAGGTTTGTAAAAAAGACTTTTAAGATCTCTAGTGGGGTAACTTGCAACTGCTAAATATACTCAAGGAGAAATACAGCCAGATCATTTCTTTCCTCAGGAATGCTGGCATCGGCAGGGCGAGGACTGGGAGGAACAGTGGGCTTAGTGTGTTTGCTGTTAACTTCATCACTTGCCTCATGAAGGCTCTTTCCAGTTCTCTTGTCTTGATCCTTAGGGAAAAAGAATTGAGAGGGGGTGGGAGAAGATGTGGAAAAGGAAAAGTGAGGGCTTTCTGGGCGTGCAGAGGAGGGTATTTTGACAGAATGGGTGATGGTGACTAAGGGAAGGGGGGAACAGGCATGTAGTAAATGAGTTTGTGTTCCTGGCTGCTGAATAGCCCCAGGAGGTTCCCAGCAAGTCTGCCGCTTTTTTATTGGAGTTTTGTGCTGGAGTTATAAACCCTTTAAATGAGTCTAGATCATTAGGGAAGCTTGGCTGATCACTGATGAAAAAATATAACAATTAAAACAAAGGGCTGGAAGAGGGAAGCAGGGGGAGAGGGAGCTGGGGGTGAGAGATTTTAATACTTAATAACAAATACTAATAATGGTGCTGAGTTGGGGACTAATTAAAAGTTTCTAAAAAGAGAGAGGAAGAGAGTGGAATTAATCTGGAGTGTTTTATCTGGCAGCTTCTGTGAGTGCCTGAATAAACCACCCTGGCTAGGAAGACGGGACAAAACTGGGAGTCAAGCAAAGCTCTGGAGATGAATGGATCTAAGGTGTGGTGGAGCACGGCTCAGCAGACTGGTCTGGCTCCTCTCCACGGCTGTGTTTTTTGATGTCTGCCCCATAATCTGGGACTACAAATTCTTCCAAGAGGAGCAAGGAAGGAGTTTGAAGGGGTGGAGAAAGCAAAATTCTTCTCTGAAAATGGGACTGCTTTGGGGCGAAGAGATCTGGATGCCAGTAGCATAGATCTGAAAACTTCATGCAGTGACTCTTGCACTGACAGCCAGGGTAGGAGTCAAGGAAAAAAGATCCATGAAGGACTGACAAGTGCAAGGGACTCGGGGAGCTGCTGCCACATGGTTTTCCAGAGTCTGGAACAGCATTCGCAGGAAGGATGGCTATATACTTACTTACTCTCAACCCCTACAGAGATAAATGATCCCAAAAGCAAGTCTCAGGTCTGCCTCCAGCTGTGTCCTGAGGGCTGGGGGTGGTGAAAGCTTAAATAACCAAAGCAGCATCTATTGCATTCCACCAACCAGTTCAAGCTGGAGCAAGCTCAGGTAAGGTCATTTGTGTCCAATTCTAGGTGTTGTCAGGCACCACCACTGCCATCTTCCATGTTACATCCTTCTGGATAAAAAACGTGGCTGTGGGTGAATGCCAACTTCAGACACAGTGCTCCTTCCAGCACCTCACTCCTTTTACTTTCTCATCTGTGCAGGCAACTCTAAGTTTTAATTATGGTTGCTTTTTGCTGTTCTTTATCTTAATTAAGTCTGACTTGCTGACTATTTCAAGGGAGATTATGTCTGGGAAATGCCTTCCTGACTTGAGTTCTGAATTGTGGAAGGAGAGATATGAAAGCCATCATCACTGGATGTGCCAGGCAGCTCCATCCTTCAGGCAGCAGAAATGCAATGCAGTAGGGACTGATGTGCAGCAGGACTGGGGAAAACCTCAGCTAAATTGGGACCATCCACCTGGAATGAGCACAGAGCAAGAAAGCCAAGGCACTGGGTACCTGGCAGGTAGAACACATTTCTCAGAAATTTCCTCTGTATTATCCTATGTGGGATCTGACTTTTTTCCCCTTTCTGCTGTAATGCAGCACCAGGTAAATTCGGGCTTATAATGCAAATACCAGCAGCGTCCCCCGAGTCCTTAGGCGTGCACTCTGAAAAGCCCGCAGTAGTCACAGAGAGCTTTGCCACAGCTCGGCTTTGCGTTATTTTAGCCCCACACAAGAAGAGTTAAGGTGCTTATGGTGGGCCTGTGTGTGGCTTGGCTTGAGAACTCTATCTTGGCTCCTGATACAGCCCTGGAGCGTCCAGCAGCAAGCTTTGCTATTCTGCGCCAGGGCTCTATCTGTCTGTAAATACTTCTATTTCAGCAGCCTCTCTCCAACGTGACAGATTTGCTATGAGGAACCTGGCAGCAAAGATTTTTTTCCCTCTCGCTCTCCGTCTGACAAATGTATAAAATGTATTAGCTTTTCATGTTCTAATTTATGGTATAATAAACTCTGTGCCCTGGCCTCTTTCAGGGATTGAAAGTGAAGTGTTCCACTTGCCTGCTTTGGTGAAAGCCTACCAAACTGTTGGTAAGAAGGAGGGGTTGGAGACAGGGGTGGGGTGAGGGGTGGAATCAGGAGGAGGAAAGGGGACATAAGGGAAGCAAGGCTTGCTGGGGCAGAAAGGGGAAGGGGGAGGTAGAGAAAAATTTCTATTATTTGGTTTCTCTTTTCACTGGGCATCGTGTGCTTCCCTGTGGGATTTACCTGGCTCTGCTCCTGGTGCTGGCAGAGCTTCTCCAAGTGATGTGTGGTGTCCACATTTAGACCTGTGAGGGAAAAAGAACATCAGCTGCAAGAAGGGAGTGGGTCTGGGCATCCTCGTTCAGGATGAAAGGATGGGAATGCAGGAGTAGGAGGTGGAAAGAAAGGATTAGGTTTCACTTGCAGTGAAGGATTTGTTTGGCAAGATCACTTCAAAAAAGAAAAAAAACCTCAGGAGAGTCCAGAGGACCAGTGTGTGACATGTCCAGGGGACCAGTGTCCATCCTGTATCAGTATTTGGGTACACGCCTGGCAATGTTGCATGCTCTGCAACACAGAAACCCAAACTGCCATTCCGACCCACTCATGCTGTAAACACAAGTCTGCTTTTCTTCCCAACCTTTTCCTTCTGTTTGGTTTGTAACTCCATCTGAAGGGCCCTTCTGACAGGGCAGGGACCTTACATTTATTCATCAGACTGCCAAGAACTTAAAAAAACCCATTTGTCCAGTTAATGTAATGGGCACTGCTGGGTTGGTTGGTTTGCTTCGCTCTGAATAAATGATTGTCCCATATGTAATTTTTTTCCAAGTAAACAGATTTGGTTCTGGTGTTTTATTATTACTACTGGGGAGAAAGGATTGTGTTTTCGTGGATGGCATATGTACATCCATGATGTGCAGGTAGCTTTACATCCCAGATGGGTGCTGTATGGTGGGCATCCAATGCCTTCATAAGGCTGAGAAATCACATAAAAAATTGAGAGAAGAAAAAAACAGCAAGCCGAAATGGGAGAAAAAAATTACTGAAGTGGCCTGACAAAGTGAAGAACAATGGCCTACAAGGGCCCAGTCCTCTGCTTGGTCCATGTCCAGATCTATTCAAATTAAAGAATTAGAATAACCCAAATCCCCAGATCAACCATTTTGAGTCTTAAAGCTAAGTCTCAGACCTTCCTGAGCTCTTGAAACCTATTACTGATCTTTGCTTACGTCTGTTCCCCATTCATTGAAATGTTTGTGGGTCCTCAGCACCAAGCTGAGGGTTCAAAGCCGAGTGCATCTTTCCACCTACTGGCTTTTCTCCTGCAGGCAAAACATGAGGTGTGTAAGCCAGTGCCTGGAACTACAGGAGCAGTCTGCATTAGCATCTCCATTGGCCATGAAATTCTTAAGCTTTCTGAAATCCCAGCTTGTGTTAGGCCGCTGTCCCATGCAAAACCCAAGCGTGTTACTGTGGTGCAGAAACGACGCAAATACCAGGACAGTCAAAGCTGCAATCCTCATCTGCCGGGATGGCCATAACCCTGCTCACCCCCATTCCCCAGAGGACATAGCATTTTCTAATGCTGCACAGGTACTTGAAATAATGCCCTGCTCTTTTTTTCTTCTTTCAAACAAGCAACGTGGCTGAGTTATCATCACCAGACCTTCTGGGGAGAGGGACCCATCCATCAGTCCCCTGGGACAGGTTTGCTGTAGGATCGGTGTAGGTGAAGGACACCGACAAGGTGTCTGAATGCTATGGGATGGTTTTGCTGCAGGATTTGCTCAGGCAAGTGGTATGGATTCATTTGTGTAGGGTGCTGTTAATGGAGTTGCTATAGGAGCTGCCTGAAGGTGAAGTGGAGGCTGTCAGAGTATTTCAGCTACACTGTGTGTACCCACACGGCCTTAGGTACAAAAACCTTGTAGGATTTTCTTGGGTGGGACAAAGATGTATGTAAAACTATAAATAAAAACCTAAGGGCAATTAATGTTGCAAGATTTTTCCAAGACAAAAACAAAGTTTCACAGACCCAACCCCAGTAAGTGTTTTATGCATTACCCCAGCACTTGTCAAACCAAGATGACTTGTTGCTTATGGAGTTTCTTATGATCATCAAACCAGCTGAAAGTCTGGCTTGAGTAATTAAAATGCTAATTGGAAATTCACCATTCATCAGAGGAAATGGCAGTGAGTTTCTCTCTTTCTTTTTTTTTTTTCTTTTTTTTTTTTCCCTCCAGCATTTTCTCTCTAGCGGTGGCAGATGTTGGGGTTGTGAATTCATTGTCTGCCAGAGACACAGCAAAATTCTCTTTCCAAACTAGTTTTCTGTATTTTTGTTGATTGTCTGCTTAAATTAACCTTCTCTAATGAGATGAAGATACGCAGGGTATGCCTGTAATTTACAGGCTGTTAAATTAGTTAGTATGGATATAATACATCCTGGTGGGTGACAGGGATTAGAGAGCTCTGAGAGTACCCAGGTAGAGGAGAAGATGGCATGTGTCTTTAATGCATGGTTCCTAATGATGTGGAGGATTATTCTGGCTGGCTGTATGCATACACACGTGCACTTAGAGGCTTTGCTCAGGACTATTAGAGACAACGGGCTGGAGCTTGCCCTCTCCTCTGAGAAGGCATTTACACCAGTAAAAAGTGATTATACTGTGGATGTAAAGTGCTGCCATTTTGTCCAGTTTATATCCAGCCTGCACCACTGGGAGCAGAGAAGCATCACGGGTTTGGCTGGTGCATGTGCCGCTGCGTGTGCACGCTTGATGGGCGGTGTAAAATGGGGCACCTCCGTGCAGGGGATGGAGCTGACATGCTACCAAGCCACTTTCCAAATGAAAGCAAAACATCTTTGGGATGGAGGATTCAAAGAGACATACCAGGTCCCCAAACAGCAGCCCTTTTGACGTCACCCTCGACCGGAGTTATTGGGGGAGTGAGTCGGCATTCTCTGGCAAGAAAGGGTTTTGCAGGGAGGTTTCTCCTTTGGCATGCTGAGTTTGGCTGTGTGCACACCTGCCACTGTCCTCTGCTGGAGAAATAAGACTCAGACAAGTTTCACTGATTGCCATAAAGCTTTGCAGGCTTCTAAAAGGTGGCTGGTCAGAAAGGTTTGTCTGAAATTTTTTAATTGACTTAACGAAAGGGAATGTGGCTGAAATTCACAAGGAAGAGTGGATGACTGCTAATGAAAGAGTTGAAGCTTCAGTTTTCGATATCTCCTCCTCTCCACCCCCGCTTCCCCACGTCTCTGAGGCTCGCACTTCAAATATTTGGAGCCAAACATCAGACTTCAATTCTCTCACTTGATAAGAAGGTGATGTTTGAGTTCTCTCTCACTCAGGCATGGATCAATGTGCAAACAAACAAACAAAGCTTCCTCTTGAGGCACCACGCTAAGACGTCCCCCAGCACAAAGTGACACAGTCCAGTGGGGAGCACGAAGTGTCCGCACCAGCGTGCCCCCTTGCTTGGGTTGTAAACTGGGGAAAGGAGATCAGATAATTACATGGCTGCCGGCTTCCAATATTTTAGGGCTAATTTATGGTAATAGGTGCTTAAAACGTTCTCAGCCCTCAAGACATTAGTACACACCTCCGCTTTCATGAAAAAAGAAAAAAACTTGCTTTGTTTTCATGCTGAGCAGATAATCTGGATATTGTGTGTCAGATTCAATTTGAAGGCCATAACAGAAAGACAAATAAAAAACCTCCCTCCCTGCTACCCCCGACAATTTTTTTCCTGTGTTTGGGATATTGCGATAATGGATTTGTGCCTGTAGGACCCACTGGGGGTTGAGAGCCCCTGAATTTGTATGGATGCCAAACATGTTGCAGTTATAATGACGTGAGGCTCAAAGAAAATGAGGTGTGCTAAAGTTCTTTCTAACAATATCCGTTGCTTTAATAGAAGATATTATCACTGTTTGTGAATCTTGTCACATGTTAGGCCTCGAATCAGATGTATTTACAGCCCTGTGCTTTAAAAAAGAAGAATGGCAGCACTATTAGTTATGGGGGGTTGTGTATTTTTTTTAACATAGTTATTAAAAGGAAAAAAAAAATCCCATTTGCTTGGGTTTGAGTTCAGATGGGTCCTGGATCAAAAGGCTAACGTTATATCCTGAAATTTGGGAAGATTCATATCAATCATATCTGTGTTTGTATTTATTAGCTCAAAAGAAGCAAAACACATAAAAGGTGAACAAACAAATGCACAAACAAAACTGAAGCCAGATCCCTGAGTCCACTGCTGAATTTGGAATGAGTGGAGATCTGGGTACAAACTTCTAATCCACTTTCTCGTTCCCCCTAATTGTCATTTTTGTTGGACTCGTATCTAACATATGCCAATTATTTGCTTTTTTACAAACACAGTCCTTGCCCAAAGGTAAACAAGACAGACGAAACACAAGGCAAAGGCTGGCTCTGCATGACAATTCCTCTGGCAGTTTAAGAGGATCCCGCCCTTCTCCGGCCAGTTGTTCCTGTTTTCCGTGCACCAAGCTGTTCTCCCAACGGATACGTCAGTGCAACTCCGTGCAGGGGCTCAAGTGGATCAGTTCTAAAAGATTTATTCTTAAACGCGGTCCAGTGTCAGTACAGCCCTCAGGCAGTTGCGTCCATCTATCTGGAGCACTAAATTGAGTTGCAGTGTGGGAAAGCGCAGCCAGGGTGGGAAACAATGCTAAATTGGTTTTGCCCCTGAGAAATTACGTAGTGGTGCGTGCTGAGCTGGTGCTGTGTTTATCTGCACTTGGCCGCATCAGGGAGGTTCTGTGAGATGAGGGGTTTCAGCTGTTGAAAGGATGGGTGGGATAATGTGGGAGGGGAGCGGTGAGAATAAAAACTTTGCTGGAAGAGTGGGAGATGATTGACAGACGTTGAGATTGTGATCAGAGAAGGAAAGAGGAGGCTTTAGGAGGAACCCTAGGGATGCTCAGTACAGACAGGTAAGCATGGAGCTGGGTTTGGCATGCAGGTCCTTTTGAATGTGGTCTGTTACACCAGCCTGCTGTTCATCTTGGGGCCAACTTGCATCTTTTCTATTGAGAGCTGGAGATGTGAAAGGCGGGGGATCTCTAAGAGCAGACTTGTAGCACCAAGGGGCAGCTGAGGGTTGTTGTGTAGCAGAAGGCAAGCAATGGTAGAAGAAGACTGGCTCCTCTTTGCAGGCTGGAGGAACAAGGAGTTCTTGGTGCTTCTTGTCGTACTTGGAAGTGCCAAAAGGAAGAAGATGACCATGGGGGAGCAACTGTGTTGACTGCAGCTGTCCATGCCCCAGGAGTGGCCTCTTTGTCTGACCCTGTCATCCCAAAGCTGTTTCACAGGCTGGGGACCGTGATTAGGGAAGTCAGTGGGGAGCAGGTTTCTTTTATCCTTGTGAGCTGAGAACTGGAGGGAATCTGTGAGAGAGAAAAGCAGCCTGAGCAAGTGAAATGGGCTGCCCAGCAGCTCCTGCCATGTGTGAAGAAGTCCCTTCTTGCCTCACGTTGCAGGGCTTGTCTTGCTGTTTCCTCCTGCTTTGCCATCCCAGGTGCAGCTTGTCTAGGACCAGGCTACTGCGATCTCCTGTTCCTCTGGAAGAAACTGGCTCCTCCTCCTTAATCCTCTCACCTGATGAGGCTGCTGCTTTTCTTCCACATAGCGTTACTCAAGTGCCACTATTCCCCTTTCAGGAATCTCCAACAAATGTTATGCCTGTGGTTATTCTGGTAATCGCAAAATGACCTTGTATAACCCCCATCCAGAAGCACTCTGAGCCTCCCCACCTCTGTTTTGTGGGTGTTTTCCATCTTGCTCAGCTCTGATCATTGCTAGTCGTAAGCAGCTTTGAGGGAGGTTGCCACTGATGTAGTCAATTAATTCCATTTGCCACTGTGACTTTTGGGACCTGTCCTATGAGGAATGGGGTTTCCCAAGTTGTGCATCATCTTCTCTGTTCTGCATTTCTAATATAAAGGAGAATGTGGTCTGGAAGGAATACCGGTTCACTTCTTCAGCATCATGAATAATGTAAAGGAAATCCCTCTTTTTCAGCTATGATTTAATCTTTCTTCTTTTTTTGGTTTTTTTTGTTGTTGTTGTTTTGTTTTTAACCAGTGCAGGAGTTAATGCAGTTGCTTATTTTTTTTTTTTCTGAGGAGGGGGGAAGGAATTAGCTTTCATTCAAAGCCTTCACTCATGCCAGAAATCTTGAAGGAGGTGGCAGAGGACTGATACTACTGCTAAATAATCATATTCCTCAGCTGGTGTAAACGGGCTTAGCTCTGACAATGTCAGAGTAATTGGTATGAGATGTGAATCAGGTTGCATTCAGCCCCAGAATGATATCGCTGAAAATGTTCTAGTAGGAGGTGAACATCAAAGAGCGAAAAGGAAATCAGAGGAAGGTGCAAAACAGAGTTACTGTACCCGTAACATCAGTGTTCATGTCCTGCAAAATTACTACAAGAAACAGCATGATACCGAGCTGCACAAAACGGGTCTTGTCCCAGGGAAAATACCCAGATGAAAATTTGAAAAGCCTAAGTTTTTGCAAAGCTGCACTCTGATTAGGGCAAGAAGAAACATTTCTGTCTAGTTTTCTTGTGCCCTGTTCTTTCTGGTCATGTCGGTATTTTAGCTTAGTTTTCATTAGTGGAAATGCTGTAAGAAAACACACTTCAGTCGGGGTGGGGTGGGGAACTAAAAGACAACTTAAAAATGACTGCAATTTCGCTTTTAATAAAGCCTTTTTTTTTTTTTTATTAAACTGATCCTTTGCTACAAACAGTCCTGATTTCAAAGAAATGGACTTTTCCGAAGAATAATAGGCTTATTGAAAAGTACCCAGGCAGCTCTTCTGCTGTCACTGAGCCATGTTGGCAGCGCACCTCTGTTGTCAAGGCAGTACACCTTTGCTGAAGAGCTCTGCTGTCTGCAGAGACAAGTACCCTCTCTGGGCTCAGGCCAACACCAACCTTGAGAGTCAATGCCGGCATTGTGCGAATCCCCTTTCACAAAGATCTGCCTCTATTCTTGCCTCCTTTCATTCTCATAGTGCAATATAAAGGTCGCTCTTCGTGAAAGTAGATGTTTGCTCTTTGTGTTCAGGGGGGAAAAAAAAGTATAACCCTTGGATATTACAGAGGGGTGCAGAGGCATTAATGGACTGTCTCTGTAAAGTTTCTTGGGTACAAATTCCTCTTTTTTTTTTTTTTTTTTTTTTTTTTTTTTTTTTTTTTACTGTCAAAACATGGTCAGAAATGTTCACACCTCCCTGCAGGTGGGGATGGTACGGAGAGGCTGCTTTTCTGGCAATGGTCCTGTTGCTCTTACACTGTCAGTGTGCTTGAGGCTGGGGGTTCTGCTGTAAAGCTTTAGCATTGCCTAATGTACTTTCTGCTTGCACTGAAGAGACTATAGAAGGTGTTTTCCTTGGTCTCACACTGAATTCCCTCTTGAGCCCATGGAGTTCAGGTTGTACTACATGGCTATTGTAAATTGGATAACAGCTGATCAATAGACACTTGTCCTGAAGATGAATGACCCTGTATCAGATACAGGGCCTCTTTGGAGAGGAAGTTAAAAAGCTGAATTTGGGGCATAAAATGGAAGTAACGTAAATAAGGATTGGCCATTTTGGGTTGGTAGTCTATGGTGTTGCCAGTTACTGTTAAGTCCTACTTTGCGGATGCACTGTAGGGCAGTTCACGCTGGTCACAGATGTGAAAAGTGTCTGGAAGACATGATTATTTGGATGGAGAAAATGGAAAGCCACGTGGCTGGAGCCCTGGACTTGGATCTGGCTTAGGGTGATGAATGCAAACCGGGTGGAGAGGTCTCTGCACAGGTTGGGCTGGGCGCTGCTGCACCAATCACCTTTGGTAGTGGGGGATTTGGTGGTGGGGGATATATATTTCAAATCCCAATCCCCAAGCACCACTTTAATGGCAGGACTTACCCTGGTAGTTATCAGTTACAGCAGGATCCTAATTTCTATGTGGGTCAGCCACTTCAGAGGAATATTTTCAAGAATTTCCTTGTCAATGCAGGAAATTATGAATACAGTAGACTAAGTTTCCACCCAGTCTGATCAGTCCTGACTTTAAATAATAACATTTCATCTTATTTAATGAACTGTCAGCCATCTCCTGAGGAAGGCACTTTAATGAGTGGAGAATCATGTCCAACGCTTATTTGTCTAAGTCAGGAGGATAGATCTGATGATCTCTTTTCATCTATATGTCTAATTCCTGTATTTGTTAGGCCACTTCCTGATCCATACAGTGGTAATTTGCATAAGAAAGGAGAAACACGCATAATGGTCACTGAGTTTCATCATTCACAGCTGAGGGAAGTTGGGCCTCTTACCAAAGAAGACCAAAAAAAGTGGAACATCTCCAGGGGAGAGCAACAAAGCTGGTCAGGGTCTGGAGCACAAGTCTTACGAGGAGCAGCTGGGGGCACTGGGGATGTTCAGCCTGGAGAAGAGGAGGCTGAGGGGAGCCCTTATTGCTCCCTACAACTGCCTGACAGGAAGGGGGAGCCGGGGTGAGGTCAGGCTCTGCTCCCAGCTAACAGGCGATGGGATGAGGGGAAATGGTCTGAAGTTGTGCCAGGGCAGGTTTACATTGGACATTGGGAAAAATTTCTTCCCCGAAAGGGCTGTCAAGCCCTGGAAGGGGCTGCCCAGGGAAGGGGTCGACCCCCCATCCCTGGGGGTATTTAAAAGCCAGGCAGAGGAGGTGCTTAGGGCCAGGGTTTAGTGGTGGGATGGCAGGGTTAGGGGAGCAGTTGGGCTTGATGATCTTAAAGGTCTTTTCCAACCTAAAAGATTCTGTGATTCTATGAATGTCAACTTATGCAATGTGTGCTTAAAGGAAGAAGAAGGTGGAAGAGCTCAAAGGGAAAGGAAGGGAGGAAAGACTGGGGCTGGTACTCCAACTCAAATAAGATGGGAAACACTCTGATGGACTGCACAGTGCAAATGTTTCAGTCTGAAGTAACTTTCAAAAATTTGTTCATTGGTTATCTAGGGCCTCATGCTGGCTAACAAACAAGAAGTGAAATTTCAGAGAGAAAAGAGAATTTTTGTCACTGATATAGGTGAAATGCAGTGGCTGAATCCCATAATATAGAGAAAAAGCTATAGGTAAAAGTGGAGGAGGTGGAACCAAAAAGATACAGGCTTCAGTGTAATTGTTAACACAGAAACCAGGCTCCTGGCATGTACTTAGATCCAGGTAGAAACATTGAAGCTGTCTAACTTCAGATGTTAATAAAAAGTCTAATTAAAACAATTGGTCTCCCCTGGAACCATGCATAGGCAGTGGCAAGTCAGTATTTTTCTCCATTGCCTACAAAGGGAGCCAGGACAGGCTAGCTTTTAACTAAGGGAGTAAAGTTAGGGCATACATTTTGGTGGAGGGATATCACTACTGCCTCGGATAGTAACTGAGCCCAGCTGAAGCATGGGAGTGATCTTCAGCAAACCTCAGCTGTGGTCCGGAGAGCAGAAAGGGTTTCACCATAAGCACTGCTCACACACAGCCTAAACTGTGTTAATATGTATGGGAGGGGCACAGGCGGTCTTCCAGTGTGAAGCCTACCTCCTGAAATCTCTGTGAAAATGTTAAAATAGAAAATTGCATTTTAAAAAGCTAACAGCTTCTGTCACATGTGACACTTATTGTAACTCCTCTGCAAAAGGAAATATTATGTGGAATAAAGATAAATTACTCACTAGACTGGAAGCTGATGGTTGCTTAAGCAGTATTCATTGAGTCATAGGAAAAGGAATTTGCAGGGACCTTGGGAGGCTACCTAATCCAGGTCTGTGCCCCAAGGCAGGGCTTACTTCATGTGTCATTCCCAAGGCAGTGGCATCTTCCCTCTGCCTTCTGCTCTGGGGGTTAAGCAGTCCACTCGGTCTTCACTGACTTCTAGACTTAGTACTGACTTCTAGACTGACAGTACCGTAAACTCTCTTCCATCCATCCATGAATCCCTGTTCTTGGATTTTTACCGGACCTGAGTGGGCAAAACAGCAGCTCTGAATTCAGAAGCCTGTTTTGAATTCAATGTTTGCTTTGCTCTGAGGGGGAGGATGGGTTGAATGAGATCCTGAGGTCCCTTTTGACCTGGATGATTCTGTAACTACAACTTCTGTAAGGTGATACCCAAAACTCACGCCCGGTATGGAAGCCAAAGCACTAGCGTGAGTTGAGTGGAGGAGTCGTGGTATTTGTCATGGAAGTGTGCTATGCCAGTTTGATGTCGGTCTGTCTTTTCTTGCTTTCTTCTGAAGGCATAAAAATATTGCCTCAAATTCTTCTCCATTCTAATTCCAAAATCCCTTTACTAAGGAATTGCTTCTTTACTTTCTTCCCCCCCCCCCCCTTTTTCTTTTTGTTTAATGTGTTGTAAGAACTTTCTGGACAATTTTCTCTATTCTTTACCTACCAGATGTTTGCATAGTTGAGAAAGATTCAATATAGGCAAACAGAGGATCATAACTAGTAATAAGTACATTTGCTGTCTCAAAAGCAGTAATTTTCAGAAGTTGAGGAAAAATTACAAGCAAAATTGATTAGAAGAGAAACTGGAGGCAGAGAAAATGCTGATTGCAAATTCGGGATTCTGCACGAGGAGTTTATTAGATAGCCAAAACCTAAACCACCACAATTTCATACGAAATAAGACGACAACTTTGGCTGGAATCCAAGGCTTGATCTTTACAAAGGAAGAGAGCAATGGGAAATCTATGTCCATACACAAGAATTGCATATGAAAATTCAAGATGGAAAATGGAAAACTTGCACCAAGACCCTTTGACGAATTAGCTGAACTTCTTTTTGATCTGCTGACTTTAGTTTCTAATAAACCTCACAGCATAGTAAGTAATTTTGTGAGCATTATAGAATATGATTTTTAAAAAAGGTGAGGTTGTTGCTATGTAATAGGTAGCATGTTATCAGGCTTAGGCAATCAATAAAGAATCAAAGGGTAGAAAGACAAACAAGGTTTGTCAACATGATTTTGTAGAAAAAGATCTTTTCAATGAGAATTAGTGTTATTCTTTGAGACTGCGGTTTTGGTTGATAGAAGTGTGGATGAACATAGTGGATCGACTTTTGTAATTCTCAGCCCCCTGGCACTTTATGGTGCCAATTTCATTAGAGATTAAGAGCACTTACACATCTGAAACTGGGTAACTGCTGGTCTCAAAGACGTTGGCTAACCTGGAAGAAGGAACAAACAAGCAAAAAAAACCCAGCAAGGATGTTTCTAAAGGTTTACACAGAGATCGGTATCAGAACTGCTCTTTTCCAGTGTTTTTCATGAATGATTTGTAAAGTATTATAAAACCACCGTCTGGGAAGGGAAAGGTGACTTGGAAACTGTTGGAGATCTTTACAGGGACCTGCATGGGGAGGAGGTACCAGATACTGAAAGGCTCTTCAGCCTGGAAAAGGCATAAGGAGAATCAGTGGCTGGAAGCTGAAGGCAACAAATTCAATTTAAAAACTAGGAGATTTCCTTTTTTTAGCTACTTATTCATTGATTTGCTTATTTAAATAGCGAGGGTGATTAGAGCAAACTATTACGGGAAGATGTAGGATCTTGATCACACTGTGGTGGTGGTGGGGGGGAAGTTTGCAAAGGCCAAAAGTTAATCACCATAGCCTCCTCTGCTAGTCAATGAAGGCAAACAGGCTCTTCCAGCTCACAGAAGCCAGATTCCTGCTTTTAATAATCATGTGGCGATGTCTTTTTGGGGTTTCTTTTTCCTTTCCATTGAGTATAAAGGGAGCTTCAGTCCACTGAGCTTTAGCTGGGGGCTGCTCTCAGCCCCTTTCTCCCTAGCCTTGCAGATGGCTGTGCTGCAGTGTCAGGAGAAGGTGATGTCCTCTCCTGGGGTTTTCTGGGTTATTGAAGAAAATCACAGGGAATGGGCTTGTCAATAGAGCTAATCACAGGGGAGCTGCTGGAAATGGCAGAGAGAAAGAGGCAACAGGATGAAAAGAGAGAAGCCATACAGCTGCTAAAAATTAAAAAGACCAGAAATAAATCTGGCCTCCCTTGTGACCAGTCTGAAGCTTGAATGGTGTATTCCATGCTGCCACCAGGACAGGCTTGGGAGGGTCACTTCTGCCTTTGTACCTGGGCCCAGGACAGCACCGTTTGGGCACAGATTAAATTAAAAAAGAAACCAAGAGAAGGAAGATTCTCTTCCTTCTTGGCCCTAAAAAGTTTGCATCCAGCACAAGACAGAGTTGGAAAAATTGTGTCCATCCTGTGCCTGCTGCCTCTTTGGGGCAAATGCTAATGACTGGCTGATGGGAATGTGCCTGTCTCCTCGTTCTCTGGCTGCACTCGCTGCCTTCCCCACCGAATGACATTAATCATGTCAGCTCCCCTTTCTACAAGAGTGGCTGGTTTAATGGGAAACTTCAGCCAGCATCAATATCCTGAGGGGAGGAGGAAATGAAGAGAAGAGGGAAGCGTGTAGCAGGGAGGTAGCTAATGGTGAGAGCAGTCACTGTCTGTTCCAAAGCAGGGATTTGATAGGGACAAGTCAGGGAGTGGAGACTGGATTTACTTTGAAAGTCCAGAGGCAGTCAGGATGTCAGTTGGATCTGCAGTGCTGGAGCTGGGAGACGTCTCTGAGAAGCAGAGAGGATGGGAGGATGGTGTGGCATGGCCCAGGTCCAGGTCCAGAGGTGCTTGTCAGGGAAGGTGGAGGGAAATCCGGAGCACATTTGAGCCTGAAGCATGGCTGGAAAGAGACTGAGAAAGAGGGAAAGCTGCTACAGGGGTGCAGTGCTCCTGGAAGGGTCAGGTCAGGGCTGTGCAGGAGAGGTATCCAGCCCGAGCAGATCTGAGTGATCTTAGCAGCAGCTGCTGGTGGTCATCATGGCATTCCCTTCACATGTTTTCTAGAACCCCCCAAGGTTTTCTGTGCTTTCTGGCAAAGAGTCTTTCCTGCTTAGACCCACAAGGCTGCACCATCCGCTGTTCCCCTCTTTCCTCTGAGGTGCTTTGGCATCCCATCTATCTGGGGGATCTCCGTGGTCTGGAATTACCTGCCAGCAAGCAGATGGAGGTGGGATGTGCTCATGCGTCTCTGCCTGTGGGTGTTCAGGTTGCTCTGGGAGTGTGAGGGAGGGTTGTTTAGCCCAGGGTTCACCATCAACTTGACCTGCTTCTCATGCTTCCTTCCCCCTTCCTCCTCCTCTTTCTCCCTCCTGTCTGTTTTCCTGTCTGTTCCCATGCTCCTTTGACAGCTTGTTATTAGAAACATTGCTGCATATTAGCTGAAATGAAGTTAAACACTGCCTTGTAAACCACTATGTGACTGACAGGTTCTCAGTGTACCTGAGCAGATGAGATCCATCCTTTCACCCTGGCTTCCATAGTGCCACCATATTCTACCTTGTATTTGAGCTTCTCCATCTCTTTCTTTTTTTTTTTTTTTTTTTCCCCCCCACCCATTTCCCAGCGAGGATGAACAACGCATTTACCACCCAGTATATACTGAGGATGAGCTCCCTGGAGTCTTCTCCCTGGGTTTTTGCAGAGCAAAGCCCATAATGATGGGTGGTTCTATGAAGAAGGTGATCATCTTAGCCCATAAAAATACTCTCCTTTTGAGAAACCAGCCCCAAAGACCTGGCAGTTTGTCACACAGTAGAAGGAAATGAGGGCGACAAAACATAGATAGCATAGGCAGTATGGGAAAAACTTTCCATGTATGTGGTGAACTGAAGCTCTGGAATTTATTGTCATAGGATATTACTGAAATGAATAATTTAGGAGGAATCAAAGAGTTTGCAACCTCATTGAGAGCTATGTCCGGACAAAACATGATACAGGTTGAAATTTATAATGACTAAATCTCTACAACATAATCTAATTATCAGACAGGGTTAGGCAAAAATGACCTCCTATGGGAAGAAATGCACAATTAAATGTGTTAGATCAGAGCTGATGAGCAGGTATGTTAAACCTGCTCCTGAATCATCTAGTAGTGAATTTTTTATCAGAATTGCAGTAGCAGATCAGACAACCTTTTTGCTTCTCTTCTTGCCATTATCCTGTGATCTTTTGAGATGGAATATTTTATTCCCTTTCACATGGACATTTTTGCAAACAGTATCTTGGAGGTCTCAGAAATCTGATTTCACACATGCTTGTGAAAATACAGCCGCAAACAGGCTCTGTGTCTAGAATTTTCTAGGTAGCTGATCAACCTAGTAGATCATCGCTTGGTTGAATCTTGGGTTCGAAGGAATTGATTGCCCCAGTATAAATTTCATGGGCACCATTTGTTGAGCTTTGGCATAGACAGAGCTCCACTGGAGGTGGAAAACAATTCCTACTGACTTTGGATAGATCTGTCACTTTTTTTTTTCTTCTAAAGTTCTCACCCAAACTGTTTTGGAAGCAAGAAGTCTCCAAAACCCGTCTGAGACATAGTGATGTTCCATGTGTGGTTCAAAGATGGATGACACGCTGGAAGTGCAAGTATTTGACGAATAGTACTTGTTCCCTGTCTGTGTGTTTTCTTTGTTTTGAGAATATTACGCTCACCTCTACTGCCATGGAGAGGTTGTTTGGTGTAAAGAAGTCTCCCTGATCTCCCTTTCTCTCTTGCTCATCCCCACAAACACTAAGTCCTTGCTAATGCTGATGGTTTTACTAAAAGAGTGGTTCTCAACCTGCTTCCCATCTCTGAGTTGCATCTTTTGCCAAACAGAGCGTGACAACACAGCAAGTCCTCCCGTTGTGCAGCCTTACAGCAGTCATGAGCATCGTGACCCTGGGTTTGGGATACACTTGTCCAAGGTATCAGTCAAATACACAGCACATGTACTAGTCATCCTCCTCTCCCCGGGGATTACAGACACCTCCATCCCATCCTGCCTGCATATCAGGGTAGAGTCTGCCATCATTTTGCTGTTCATATTACACTACTCTCACAGAAGCCACATCCAGAAGACAGCAAAAATGCCCTGCCCATTAAGAAAAGACCTCATTTTCCCAGGAATATCTTCCGTGCCGGTGGGCTCAGTGCATTAACATTACTTTCCTGTTCTGTGCCTGTGTAGGATTACGATCGAAACAAAGAACCACACCGGAATGACAATGTGTTGACTAGAGCAGCAGGGAAACGTGCTCCGTAGGAGATATCGCCCATGTTTGCAATCAGCGTCAGAACCAGAGGGCCTCGGGCTGACCCTCTGCCTGCTCCCTTGCGCTCGGAGCGTTTTCACAAATGCTGCTGATTGCAAACTGTGGCTGTTCTCTCCAGCAGCAGAGGGCCCAGGTGTTGTTTTATTTTTAGGTGTATTCGGGAGTCTGCTGCAGGCTGTGAACTGGCGTCAGCAGAAGGATTGAAAAGCAATGAAGTGCTGCTCTTCACTTAGAGATGTCATTTTCCTCCGTGTAACCTCCCTTTCAGGGATTCTGGCCTGCGAGATCCTGGCTAGTGGGTACGTGCAGCGCTGCAGCTGCGATGTGTGGGGGGAAGAGGGGGGCATTTGGCCACCCCTGCAGCATCACCCATCTGCCTGTTTCACCAGAGAGCCACATGGCTTTGATGGGTGCCCACAGGAAAAGGGGGATCACCGCAGTCACTTTCCATACTTTCCTCCCAAATTATTTCTCCCTGAAGACCTGTTCCTCACTTCTGATGCTTGGCCCTGCATGGGTGGAGTGCGTGGGGGTAGGATGCAAGAAAAGGGATGCAGGAGGTATGAACAAGGGGCGTAAGGTCCTTTGGTGAGGCTGGCTGCCTTCCAGTCCCACTGTCTTACTCCCACTCTGCCCCCAAAGGTGCTTGTTCAACAGATCTAGGAGAAGACTTGCCTGAGCCATGGGGTCCCCAAGTGGGGGAGAGGCAAGAGGGGTGCACTGCAAAAAAAAAAGGGGTGCAGAGACAGTTCTGAGTCTCCCCCTTCAAATATACAGGGCTTGACCATCTGCCCCTGAATTGGAGAGGCCAGCGAAGCAAAGCTAAACCTGTCAGGATTGCTGAAGTCATACGTGGCTTTGGGAGCCACAGGGTGGACATGGCCCCTTTCAGGTGTAATGTCCCCACAGAGCCAGCTCTAGGTGTGAGCAAAGCCTGTGACAGCAGGCTTCTCCCAGCAAGGGAATGCCTCTGGCGCTGCTGAGCACCTCGCCTGTGCCAGGTCCAGGGCAGCCCGGGATGGGGGGGGGGTGTTTGGGGACCGGCGACTGCAACAGCCACACAGGGAAACAGGCTGAGCCCTCGCTCATGTGCAGTGCTCCTCGCTCCCACCTTTCCCCCCTCATCTTCTGTGCAGCAAAAATCCTTTGTCTGGGCTTTTCTAATTCTGGCCTTTTCTAATTCTCATCTCAGGTGTGCTTACTGAGTCCTAAAAAACTTCTTTGGCATTGGCTTTACTCCTAACACATTCTGCAAGACCTGCATCAGGACTGGTAGGATTTTTAGTCTAATTATCAGAGGTGCATGCAGATACACTTCATGTCCCCAGAATGGTGTTAATAATAGCTCTGAGTGATGAGAAAAAGCACAAAAGTGCTGCTGTTAGCTCTAAGGAACAGTAGGGGAAAGAACAAATCCCAAATTGTGCATAGTCTCAGAAAGTGCCACAAAAGGCAGTCCTGGAAAACAGGATTCTCAAAGCATTTTACATTGGAGGTCAGTGGTATTCTCCTTACTGCAGTTAGGGAAACTGAGGCACAAAGAGCGAAGAGCAGCCTGCCAAAGGTGGCTCAGCCTCTGTTCAGCAAAGCTGAGCCTCAAAGTGCTGAGCTGCTGACCAGGCTGCTGCTGCCGCGCTCGTGACGGTCATAACTTGTACTTGGTTCTTTCTGACGGCTGGGCAGTGAGTTGAAGGATCACCAGGATAACAAGCTGTTGTAATCACTTAATCTGATGGTTTTGAAGTAGAGAGGAGCCTGCAGAGACATAAATAAGCGTGGGGGATTGTTGGATACGCAGTTGTTTCCTGAAAGCTGGGATAGATGTGCTTGTCTGGTCCATCATACAGAGTATCTGAATGAACGGTCCTTAACACCTCCTTTCAGTCATTTTTGGTCGCTTGCCACAAAGAGAGCTTTTCCCCCATCTGCTGTGTGAAAGATAGCCTTCCAGTCCTACAACCCTTACGTTCTGGGAATTTTTATTTTCTTTTTTTAGGTAAAGGTCCCCAGTATCTTATCTATGTTGGCCAAGGAGACTTCTTTTCAGCAAGTAATTACAAGGGTAATGTTGCAGGACCCCAAATGAATGCCATGGCACTTTTCTGGGCTTTCAAAGGGAGGCAACCCTTTTTTTTTACCAGGCTGCCCTGTTCCCTGGATAAAACCACATTTTTGTCCCCTTTTACAGGGGTTAATTTCTTTCCGCTGCTCCCTGGTACCTGATCGCTTCAGGCTGGGAGAGGTGCAGAGGAGGCAGCCAGATGACAAGTGGGGCCATCCATGGGGATAGGACATCTTCAGGCAGTGGAGGTGGCGTGGCTGGCATTGTGTTAGACCTTCACAAGAGCTAATACCAGGCAGAGGACAAGATAAAGGAATAATATAGAATAAAGGAATGAATAAAGATGTTGGGGAGCAAGGTAGAGAACAGGATGGGTTTAGGGCTGCGAAGAAAGGACTGACACATCCTTCTGCAGTGCTATCTTGCTGGATATTGTCACATCACCTCTTCGCTACAACCTTCGTTCTTAACAGCATTATTTTAAAATTTAGAGCTCTATCACTCTTGGTATTATTTTTAATGACCAGGTGGATCAACTTTCATGAGAGTGACAATTTTTATGTTTCAATCCACCTCTGAGGTCAATTTACTTTCAATGTTTTCCAAACAAATCACTTCAATTGTTTAAAAACTTGCTCTAGTGAAGTAATTTTGTGAAGAGTTTCAAAAATTTGGCATACCTTCAGGAATCAAATTTTCTTTGAAACAAAATTGCAAGAGCTCTCTTAGAAATAGAAATTCAGAGTCTTGTCCAAATCTAATTCTACCTGTGCATGAAAAAAAGAAGGAAAAATTAGTGGAATGATGATAAAAAAAAAAGTACTTTATTCATGAAGGTCAATGCAAAATCTTTACCAAGTGAGATTGAGGAGGAATGGAAAGAAACCTTGGGAGAAATGCTGTAAATATTTGAAGGCAAATAGCAACAACCACAACAACAGTAGCAGCATGTTGTCTGGGCAAGTCTTATCTATTGAACGCAATCCAAAAAAGAAGGGGGTAATAAGGGAATGTGGGAACAACTTAGAATTAAAAGTTGAAGCCTGCAAATATTGAAGGTTAGACAATGTTACTAATTAGCAAAAATGTGGAGAGTATATATGAAATATTAAAAAGGAAAGTAAAAAAGCAATGTAAGGACCTGATCCTGGCTGTGAAAAAAGCTAATGCTGATGCCAGAAGCAGCAGATTAAATGGAAATGCAACCCACGGGCCTTAGAGGGAAAGGACACATGGTTAATACCTGTAAACCCTCTAGTTAAACAAGACAGGCAACAGCTTACGGAAGATAAAACTACAAGGGAGAAAATCTATGTCAAACAAAGAACACGGTGGCAATTGGTGTGAGAAGAGAGAATATCTAACCACAGAGCCTCAAATACTCAGAAAATGGGCAGAGAAATCCCTGAGTGAAAACCAGAACGACTCAATCAAAAAGCTGCAAACTCACAGCAACAGCCAGTAAGTGTTTACAGATAGCCTTTGCCTGAAAATTAGGGGGATCTGCAAGGATGAAACCAAATCAGACCTTTGAGGAAAGTCCAAACTTTTAGGAAGGCAAAGGTGGGGCTGAAATCTTGGGCCAAGATGAAGAAGCTCTTTGGGCCAGTGAGAAAAATCTCCAGCAGCTGTGGGAACCAAAAGGAGAGAGTTTATTTGAGGAACGATGACATTTTGTATTGAGGAGCTGGGGTCATTCCTGAGGAACAGTATTGTTAAAAGGGAGGCCAGACAGTTTGCTGCAACCTGAGGGTAAAAGAGAGCTCACAGATTTGGGAAGGCTGGGGCATCAGAAATGGTCCCACCAAAACTGATTGCCATCTGCACACATGCTCTGATGGGGTGCAAGGGGCTCTCTGGATCCTCTGAACTAAGCCTGAGCAGTTCAGACAAGCAAGAAAAGCCTGAAGAGTGGCAGAAGTGCCTCTGGTGGAAAGCCCATACTGAATGCCTGTGTGTCCTGCATGACAGGGATTTTGCTAGGGTCTCTGCTCAGTAGCTCCAGAGGCACACTGTCATTTTTCAGATATCACTGCCTTGCTGCAAGACTGGGAGGGCAGCAGCTGCCCTCATCCTCTGCAAGACTACAGAGTTAGACTGAACTCGGTGCCCGTCAGGCTGAGACCTGCGGTGGTTGGGAGGCAAGCGTGTTCCTCCTGCCTGTGCTGGCCAAGGGAGCGGGTAGGCAGCCAGGCAGCAGCCTCCTCAGACCCTCCAGCTTGTGGGTTCCAATGCTTCAGTTCAATACTTTCCTCCAAAACACCTGGCATTAGCCAAGCAACAGATGCCACCATGAATAACACCGAGTACTTCAGGGGAATTAACTGATTATTAGTCTGTCAACAGGGAATCAGCAAAGGGAATATTATTTGCCCTAGGTGGCAGACTGAGTTAACAGCAAAGACAGAAGGGAAGCACTGGCTCCTAACCTTACCCAATCACCAACTTGTACTTTTCTGTCTTGAACTTCTTAATTTTCCTGAAGCTGCTTAATTGTTTCCAACCTCAGCTCCCAGCTGGAGCCAATTTAGGAGGTGGCAGGAGAGGATTGGTTAGGAAAAGTTTATAAACAAGCTGTCCACCCCCCCTTGGGGGCTCTAG
>NW_009258272.1:1978307-1978805 GCF_000687185.1 Egretta garzetta | reverse complement strand
CCACCACGGTTTAACAGGAGGAATGGGACCCTTGGGGCCTTCCAAGTTGAACACACTAGTGGGTGAGTAACCTATAAAATGTGGAAGGATCTAAGGGTATGGAATTCCTAGTTCGGGTATTGTTGCCCAGGATGTCAGAGGAAGCTTTAAAATGGAGCGTAGTGAAGTAAAGAGGTGGGATGTGGTACCTTCTTTGTGCTCTCTTTTTCCTATCCTGAGGCTTCCCACTAAGTGATGACTTTGTATAATTAAATTGAACAAAGTAAATGGCAGCAATCCATCTTCACAATCACAGCATTTTCTCTTTCACTTTGTTGAAGTGCTTTGTTCATCTCAAATTGGTTAAAAAAAAGTAAAAGTAAAAAAAAAATAATAAAAATACAGAAATAGAAGTTGAATGGGTGCCTGCAGGGGCTGTATTTTTAGCAGCTCATCAGTTTGTGGAGAAGCTCAGAGGTTGCAGATTCTAATTGCCAACCTGGAATGTGGAAAGCAGGA
>NW_009258272.1:1975112-1978282 GCF_000687185.1 Egretta garzetta | reverse complement strand
TTTCCAGGGAGAGCGAGGATTTCAAAGCAGGGATAATTGGCACCTTTGCTACTTACAAAACATGGAGGAAGACCGTGTGGTGAGGCCATCTGGCTAGTCTTTGTGGCACAAGGGCCTTTCCAGGGAGAGCGAGGATTTCAAAGCAGGGATAATTGGCACCTTTGCTACTTACAAAACATGGAGGAAGACCGTGTGGTGAGGCCATCTGGCTAGTCTTTGTGGCACAAGGGCCTGGTGAAAGACTTGTGGAATCCATCTGCAGGAGTGATTTTGCCTATTCCCTGGCTGGAGCTGCCAATGTTTATGTGTCCACTCTGGAGAGGCTGGATTGGACTTGCAGATGATGGGGCATGTCAGATCTAACCGAGATCCTGGCTGGGAGAAGGAAGTGAGCAAGTAGAAAATGACAAAATGGATCTAACAAGAAGATCCATCAACAATGGAACAGGGGGTGATCTCTGAAGACAGATGCAGGAGCCAGGTATCTAAATACGAATGAGGTGCAAGCTCTCTACAGCCTGAAAACATAAATTGGGTTCAGTTCAGCCCTGGATCTATGCCCAGGGAAATCCATATGCAGAAGGTTGCTGTGAGAGGGGGTGGTTGACTACTTCTGCTGCTGTCCTTTCAGAGCAGGACCAGGAGCCCAATGTGGGAAAGACACTTGGCCAGGGCAGAGGAGGAGGTGCTTAGTCTGTCCTTGCGCTATCTGAAATGGATGTGGTCGCCATCCTTCCCCATTCTGTTCCACACCCCCAAATTTGGCTTTCATGCTTTGCAGTTCTGGGTCTTGAAATGGATGTCCTAGAATTGCTGACTGTGTACTGACAGCTCAGCTGATGGCTTGTGGGCTGCTGGAGCCCATGGGGTTGGAGAAAGGGAGAAGGCTGTCTTGCATTTTGCTTGGTATTCTGGCAGGTTTTTGGCTTGCTTTCTTGATAGACTATTTTCATCTCCCCTGTCCTACTTCCTTCCACACAGGCCTCATTTTCCCCCAGGGACTATAACTAAACTCACTCTTGTCTATAATTCCAATTGGTTCATCAGCTCTTTGGAGCATTTCCAGGCATAGAGAAAAAGATGATCACATGGGTAGACCATCTGATGCTATGTACATAAAAACCCAAGCTATGTACAGACCGCACCATGTTAAATGGGCCTTGCTGTGGCTGCAGTTATTGTTGTTTGGACTTTGCTAGCAACGTCGTTACAGGCAGACAAATAGCACTACAAAATACATCTTCCTCTGTGTGAAAGACACAAATAAAGCAAGAGATATCTGGCAGAAGAGGCATTGCAGGTAACTGCTGATTTGCTGAGGCAATAGGTTATGGGGATAAAAGTACGACAGATAAATCAAAAAACATGGGTAAAAGCATATGTAAGCAGTGCTGTAAGGACAGGACTTGAGGGTGAAATGGAGAAAAGCATGGCCATGGCTAAGAGTGTATGTGTTCCAGGGAGAGCGAGGATTTCAAAGCAGGGATAATTGGCACCTTTGCTACTTACAAAACATGGAGGAAGACCGTGTGGTGAGGCCATCTGGCTAGTCTTTGTGGCACAAGGGCCTGGTGAAAGACTTGTGGAATCCATCTGCAGGAGTGATTTTGCCTATTCCCTGGCTGGAGCTGCCAATGTTTATGTGTCCACTCTGGAGAGGCTGGATTGGGATACTTGCAGATGGGGCATGTCAGATCTAACCTAGATCCTGGCTGGGAGAAGGAAGTGAGCAAGTAGAAAATGACAAAATGGATCTAACAAGAAGATCCATCAACAATGGAACAGGGGGTGATCTCTGAAGACAGATGCAGGAGCCAGGTATCTAAATACGAATGAGGTGCAAGCTCTCTACAGCCTGAAAACATAAATTGGGTTCAGTTCAGCCCTGGATCTATGCCCAGGGAAATCCATATGCAGAAGGTTGCTGTGAGAGGGGGTGGTTGACTACTTCTGCTGCTGTCCTTTCAGAGCAGGACCAGGAGCCCAATGTGGGAAAGACACTTGGCCAGGGCAGAGGAGGAGGTGCTTAGTCTGTCCTTGCGCTATCTGAAATGGATGTGGTCGCCATCCTTCCCCATTCTGTTCCACACCCCCAAATTTGGCTTTCATGCTTTGCAGTTCTGGGTCTTGAAATGGATGTCCTAGAATTGCTGACTGTGTACTGACAGCTCAGCTGATGGCTTGTGGGCTGCTGGAGCCCATGGGGTTGGAGAAAGGGAGAAGGCTGTCTTGCATTTTGCTTGGTATTCTGGCAGGTTTTTGGCTTGCTTTCTTGATAGACTATTTTCATCTCCCCTGTCCTACTTCCTTCCACACAGGCCTCATTTTCCCCCAGGGACTATAACTAAACTCACTCTTGTCTATAATTCCAATTGGTTCATCAGCTCTTTGGAGCATTTCCAGGCATAGAGAAAAAGATGATCACATGGGTAGACCATCTGATGCTATGTACATAAAAACCCAAGCTATGTACAGACCGCACCATGTTAAATGGGCCTTGCTGTGGCTGCAGTTATTGTTGTTTGGACTTTGCTAGCAACGTCGTTACAGGCAGACAAATAGCACTACAAAATACATCTTCCTCTGTGTGAAAGACACAAATAAAGCAAGAGATATCTGGCAGAAGAGGCATTGCAGGTAACTGCTGATTTGCTGAGGCAATAGGTTATGGGGATAAAAGTACGACAGATAAATCAAAAAACATGGGTAAAAGCATATGTAAGCAGTGCTGTAAGGACAGGACTTGAGGGTGAAATGGAGAAAAGCATGGCCATGGCTGATTGCAAATCATATCTGATTTGCAGAGAGAATGCTGAGTGGAGCTGGTAAGGTCATCCTTCCATATGTATGAGCTTGCTAATTTTCCTGGCTGTCTGGTTACCCCCTGCTAGGATGCTTCAGAGCTAACTTTCCCTGAACCTCAGATTGCAGTACAAAAGGAGGGACTTCAGAGGCAGCTTCCACAGCTCAGCAGCGCGTGGGGGGCATGCTTGATCCATGCGAGGGTGGTAATGCCCCTGGCCCATACTTGCACCCTTTTTCCCCCCAGCAAAGCTGGCTGTGAGCACAACCTTGATGCTGGCCTTTGGGATGCTACCGACTGACAGATTAGTCATGCTGCCATGGTTCGGCCGCTTTCGGCTGCCTGCAGGGCTGTCACTTTCTTCTTC
>NW_009258272.1:1961525-1975102 GCF_000687185.1 Egretta garzetta | reverse complement strand
CTCCCAGAAAACCCCGTGGCAGGGAAAAAGCAGCAGCTAGCAGGGAGGTGCTGGCGGGGGGGAGCAGTGGATTCCCTTGATAATTAGGATGGCTGCATCATCACTTATGCAAATAGGGGAAAGAAGGAGGCTTTCTGCAGCAGGCTGCCTGAGTGGAGGAGAAAACAGAATGATGGAGCTGTTCTCCATGAAGGGGAAAAAAAAAATCTGGCCTGCACAAGGGAAGTGTGACCACTTGTGTGTCTTCCTTTTTTTCCAGAAGAGGCCTGAACAGGAGCCCCTCAGGACAAGTCAGAGTTTGGCTCTTGTCCTGTGTTGCACACTCACGCAGACCAACCCCAGGAGGCTCTGGCAAATGCAAGCGAACTCATGACTGGTTATTCCTCAACCCCTCTTGTCCTTCCCCGAGTCCCGGGTCTGACTCACTGCCCCTGTGCAACACCACCAGCGT
Source organism: Egretta garzetta (assembly GCF_000687185.1). Lineage (NCBI taxonomy): Eukaryota > Metazoa > Chordata > Aves > Pelecaniformes > Ardeidae > Egretta > Egretta garzetta. The sequence continues at coordinate 1,974,651 of NW_009258272.1, read as the reverse complement.
TTGACATAATCGCGTCCATTCTTCCACTTCCCCGTTTTCTCAGAGGGGCTTGGTGGTGAGGTGGGTGGGTGCAGCGCAAGGTCTGTCATGTACAATGGAACCCTTCTGGTATCTACCAGCCTGAGCTATCCCCCAGGCTGCACGCCAAGTTTCCTTCCTCTCTTTCTTTACTGATGCCTGGAGAACATAGCTCCATTACTCTTAGTGGGAAGAGGGTTGAGTAATATTGTCATCTTACACCATCAACATCTTCCTGTGTCTGACACACACCATGTGTTTGTGTTCACTGTTTTCCACTTGTGCTCATTCAGCTTGGCAAGACATCTGCCTGTCTGGTGCAGAGAAGGGATGCGAAGGAAAGCTGCTCAGCAGCCAGCTGTGGCTGCCCTCTCCCTCCATTCGCCTGGGCTGCCGTGCAGAATGGCAGCAGGCTTTTTTTAAATTTGAATTGTGTGATTCATGGCCTCCTTGCCTCTGAGGTGGAACTGGACAGACCTTCAATAAGCCAGTTAGATGAAAGCAACAGAAGGCGGTCATCTTCTGTCTGCCTCTGCACTGCTTAGCAGGTGGAGTCCTGTGCAAAAGGGTCCAGATGCCCAGGAGAGCATGTGGAGTAACAGTGAGGAGATCTTGAAAATGCATCATCTTGGTCTCATCCTTATACATCCCTGCTTCATAGCAGAAGCCTGTCTTGCCAGCTAATGTCTCGGTCTGGATTGTCAGCAGTTTTTTTGAAAGGCATGAACAAAGTCATTCTATTTCCAAAATGTAGGTAAACAAACCATAAAAGAATAACATGAAGGCCTTGCTGCCTTGGGACTATGTATGTGTGCAGGTCATGAATTTAGGACTGGACTTAAGCATGAGATCCATGGCTTGTGCACTTTCTACTTAGAGTGGAGGCTGCTAGCTCCTCTGTAAAGCTCCATAGCTCTTCCTAACTGAGTCAGTGTGAACTGTATGGGTGGTGGGGTTCTCTGGACTTCAGGTGATGCTCAAGGCAGCGTCAACCTGATATTGTGGACATCTTCAAGCAATCCAGAAAGTTTCTTTCCTAACAAAGTACCTTAGCTGTACCCTAATAGGATCACACACCTTTCTCCTTTGCTGGAGGTGGGAATTCTCTTGGCCCTGATTTATTGTCAGTTGAGCAGCCTAATCAAAAAACATTGTCTTGTTTGCAGGCTTGACAGGTTTTAATGCAGGGCAAAGATAAACAAACAAGTGAAAGAGGAAGGCACAGCAAAATCAGTGCTGCTGATTAACTAACAGGGGATCTCGTCAGAATTCATACATCTCCAGCAATTTCTCAATCTCAGTGGAGTTCTGCTTGCTGGATGAGGAGTCTCTCCTCATCCCAGATCAATTAAACCATACCAAATCAATTTTATTTTTCCCCCCACAGCTTACTCTCCCCTCCAACATAGATAGGTAGATATGTTCACAATCTCTTATCCCGCTTCTCGCTGTTTCCAAAAGTGGAATTGGGTTTGACTGACGTGAAGGCAGGAAGATCCTGGATAATGTCACAGCCATAGCTGAGAGTCAGACTTCATATTCCACCAAATGGCGTAGCTGAACCAGAAAGCTGGGCACTGGTGCAGCTTGGGCTACTTTCCTTCCCTGAGGCTGTCAGACATAAAATGAAATTTGTGCAAATAATGGTTTCTCTTGTCTGGGTTGCAATGATTCAGTTGTACTGGTGCTATGTCAGCCAGTGGCTGATTTAGGTTTATCCCAGTCATGGGCAAATTGAAGCGTGTAGCTGCTCAGAGCAGGGAGTCACGTCTGAGCAGGGAAACGGTTCCTCTGGCAACACTCTTGAACATAGCACAACTTATGTTGCTCCTTTTGTCTTTAGTGTGGTATAGCAAAGATGCATTAAGGCTGGATGGATTCTGTTCACACCGGAGACTTTTCCTACAAATGGGGAATTTGCAGGAGGGCTGTGGTTGAAGCAAATGAGTCTTTGCATGCTCATTTGTGCCTCCTGTCCCCCATCTCAGAGAAGGTCTCTGGAGCTGGGGAAGTGGCAGAAGAATCCCACCAGAGCACTCTGCTTCCTGCTCAGAGCCACTGCTGGGAGAAGCAGAAGCTGGTGGTTGCTTTGACTTCCATGACTTGGGAAGGCCCGTTATCTGAAAACACCATAGAAAAGGTGCATTTATGTAAACATTAAAAAGTGAAGTCTGTGGAGTCCAGGGTAATCCATCTTTTAAATCTTGCTTTTATAGCATTATTATGTGAGACAGTCTCATAAAAAGCTCTCTGTAGATGTTATTACATTGCATTGTGGCTTTGGAGAGTGAGCTGAAGAAGCTGTGAGTTTGTGCAACAGCACATGTTAGCATGAGTTATAGGATGTCAGGGGCCCCATGTTAACGATCAGAGAACCTATTCAGCTCCTTTAAGGTTAATCAACTCTGCATTTGTGTCAGGTGTAATGTCTAATTAAAATGATGGAAGGGGTGTGAATGCCTCCTGGCAGAGGAGGGAAATGGCACAAAGAGGCAGCGTCAGTGCCATATTGGTTTGGAAAATCAATAAGAGGAGCTCATTTTATCCCAGTGTATCTCTGCATTTGCCATTCAGTGGCTCATTTGAAAAAGTGCCAACTGGCTGCCTGGGAGCCTGGGAACTGCATCGCTGAAAACACTTAAAGGCGGTGCTGGTGGGGAAAGGAGAGGGCATTGCCGTTGGCCACAGCTTGGGGAGTTGAGCTGGTGTCCTCGTATCCTGTAAGATGAGGGCCATGGCGACTCGGTGGATAGATGCTAGTGGACAAGGAAAGGACGGGGAAAGAAGGCGGCAAAGGGTCTACTGCAAGGGAAGGTCTAGAAATCCAGAAAACCAATGATGGCTGGGCTGGAGAAAACAAGGCCGCCTGAAGGAGAGAGACATGGAGTGCTAACCTGATGGTGTAGAGATGGGGGACGAGAAAAAACCACGTCAGGCATTTCTGCATTCCCATAACCTCCTGCTAGTAAATGCTGGTGATGGGATAGGTGAATAAATAACCTATCTATGGTGAGAATTAAAAAAAAAAAAAAAAATGAATAAACCAAAAAACTGGAAAGCAGTCTTTATTCTATCAATGTTTTTGTTGATGAAAAGTATCTTTCAGACAATGTTTCAGACTGAAACATTGAGGACAGGTTTGTGGGATTTTTTTCCCCCTGGATTTTCTGTTTGAAAACTCAGGAGCAGGAGAAAATTACATAGATGCTGTCTTTAGATTTGCTTTTCTTAAAAGCATAACTATATAGGACACTGTAAAAAAAATAGCTGAAATTTCCTCAGGAAATAATTTTTAATGAGTTGTACCCATTTTTCAGAACGTGACAGCTCTTCCTTTGCTAGTTGTGCAGCCAGCTGGACAGACATCCATCCACGTAGCTGCACAAAATGTGTTAAAGCTGTGGATAAATCAATAACTTTCCATCTATGCAGTTACACTTCTCTGAAAATATAAACATTTGCTCATTATCACCACACACAGTTTCATCTCCACTGAATTTTTAATGAAAAGGAATGATAATTTATTCACTAGCATTTTTTTAGAAATATATCTTCTCTTAATGGTTTTACTCCTTGTTGAGTTAAGACAGCTTACTGCTTTTCCCCAGCCTGTATCTTCAATGCAGCACGCTGGAGTTCAGCTACACCCTGCCCACATTTAAATACTTTTAAACCACCTTATTTGAGAAGTTTGCTCAGCCTCAGAAGCAGTGAGGAAAGACAGGGTCCTCTAGGGGGCAATTTAGGTCTCGCCAGGGCTGAACTGTCCTCCGAAGGGTCTGCTCTCTCTATTTTCAATGGGCACAAGTACAAAGTACACTTGGATTTTTTTTTTTGACAGAGGTGGGTTAAATACTGGCCTGAGAAAGGGATTTTAAGCGGCAGCACTCAAGTGACTTAGTAGCAGCTTTCATCTTGCTTTTGAAAGTCCCACACTAAGAGTTCAACTTTCTTTTTCATTCTCTTCCCTACCCCAAGTAAAAGGCCTGTGATAATTGCTTGGATGACTCCTATTTACAGGCTCTGAAATCTCAGATTGGAAAGGAAATGTTCTGGGATTACCCTGATTTACAACCTTTAAAGAGCTCTGTGCAATGACAGAATCTCTACCTGAAAGCTCTTTAAGCAGAAATTAATTTATGCCTGACTGATTAAAGGAGAAAGTGAGAGGAGATGGAAATTAGCAAATCCATCTCTATTGCTGAGATCCCATTATGATTATAAGGAGAGGGGAAAATCAGCATTATGGGTGTCAGCTGCAATCTGGTGCATTCATTTAGCAGCCCATCCTACCTGGGAAATGTCCTTGTGTGGATGGATATACCTGTCACACTGGCTTGGCCTGAGACGAATCAATTGTCTAGATGGTGGAATAGAGACGGGAGTCATTTGGCACGATATTAACTCCCATTTTGAGTTTAATGCAAGAATCTGGGGCAGGGTCCATCAAATAAAACCTGGTGGGAAAGCTGATCTTGTAGACTTCTTGCACAGACATGTTAGAAATGGCATGGTCACAGAAATGGAGCTACATTCTTGTGGCTAGGCAAAAAAGTAGCCAAAGGACAATCTTGATATTGAGATATGGATCAGGCCTTGAAGATATAACCTGCTCTTCCTTTGACAGTCATGGTAACACATTTCTCTTCATATTTCAAGAATGGATTATAGCAGTTAGGATGTAAGTGAGCAAGGGGTAAATAGATTTGCTTACAAAGAAAAATTGGTTAAAATGTCAAATGCATAAAACTTTCAGTTTGTAAGGAAGAGGTCTCATCAAAGAAGTCTCTAGAGCACTGGAAAAGAAAAAAAGTACCATTGACCTCAGTTATATGAAAATGTCCCCTATAGTAGGCATTTCAGTGCTAACCCAAAGGTGTTCTTGGTTCTTTTTCCTAAGGCTGGTAGTAGATGTGACCATCTTGTTTGAAATGGTCTTAGTGATTCCCTCTGAAAAATGGAAGAAGCGGTATTGCTGGCTGTGGGAAGGGTATTTATAAGTACATTTATAAATAGGTTTCACCAGTAGGCATGATTTTACATGCATCAAAGCGAAAAGAAGAATTTTGACTTCTTAGTCACAAATATCTGGTTTGTACCACTGGTGTTTAGGGATGCTCACACACCATGGTGTCACAACTGACCTCCACTGGAAGAATCATCTCATCATAATAAAGAGATTTTCAGGCAAGACAGGAATTCCCAGGACTGCCAGAAGAAGGGCAAACCAAAGGATTGTGTGATCTCCTCTCTAAAATGTTCCTAGAAAACTTCTCACCTGAACCCCCAGTACTACCTTGGGAACATTTTTTTTTTTTAAGCACTGAATTGCTTTGTAGCAGTCATTATTCTTTTCCACTGTTTTTAAATGGGGGGAAAAACATTCTCCTTTTAGGTTTGGTGTGGTGGGGTTTATTTTTGGGGAGGGATATTAAACTTAATTTTGAACAGTAAACAGATATTGTGAAGCATTAGGCAAAGACAGTATATGGGGGCTAGTTGGAGGCTTGTTTGCCTGATGCTATGTTAATGGGAGAGAGGGAAAATAAGAGGGGGTGGCTTGGCTCACTTTTTCCACTGTTTATCCATGGCACACCAACTAATTTCACAGTTCTTTTCCTTGCAAAATTTGCTCAGATTGTGAAAACTTGGGGAGTGCAACGAAAAGTCACTGGGAAAGGGCCACAGGACTCCTAGTTCAGTATCTGCCTGCCACTGGTTTGTGGTCACTGTTATTTCTGTTTGTTTGTACTTTGCTGCGGATTCTGATTCCCAGTTGTGAACCAGAATCTCCATAGAAAAGAACTGGTTAATAAAGGTCTCTGACCTCTTCTGCAGTTTCAAACACCTGTAAATATTTTTCCCAACTCCAGAAGGAACAATAAAATCAATACTTGTTTATGTGGTGTAATATACATTCAAAGGCCAATTCCTCATTCTGGCTCAGATGTCAAAATGCCTGATTAAAACACTTCCTTCCCTTCCCTCTCAAGATCCACAGTTTGGAAAAATACCTCAGCGCATCTCCAGCAATGATTTGTCCTCCTGCTCTATTCAAGGAAACAAAGTGACTTCAGCTTCCTTGTTTAACAAAATAAAATAAAATCGGACACAAATCCAACCTGGCAGGATAAAAAAAATATATGTACATATAAAGAGAGAAGTTCTCTTGCTTTAGAACAGGAATATGAAATTATGTTGTAAATTAAATTACAGGAAGGGAGAATAATATGAACTGAAAAAAATATTAGTTCCGAGGCTGAGTTTCAGTCGTTGACTTCCCTGTGTTTTAATGGGCCTGTGAGTTGGGCTGAACTGCCCTCAGACAGACAGGGGGGTCTGGTTAATTAATCTCTTCCTTCTTCTATAATAAATCGGGCCAACAAAGAGGAGCAGAAAAACAGGGAGAGGGGGAGAAATCTGCTTCAGGTTGAAGCCTAGAGAGTGTCAGAGCAATTACAGCATTTGCAGGGGGGATGTGAAGCGGTTTGCCCAGAGACACCCTTAGAAGTTGGGCTGTGGGGAAGGGGATGCTGAAGGACTACAGCTGTGCTAGGTGGGAGGAAAGGGAGAATATTAACTGTCTAGAGAAGGTGATTAATACGGAATTGATAGGGAAGGGGCTGGTCAAATTAATACTCTTGTGTGGCAGAAGATTACCCAGATGCAGTGAAAGAGGCAGGTTAGGAGGCAGACATGAAGGCGCTCTGCAGAGAGGCCAGGGTCAGCCTTTGGCAGCCTTTTATGCCATTCACGGATGGGTGGGGAAGGGGGAAGAAATGAAGGTGTAATTTTTATAGATTCTTAGGAGTTATATCTTATTTCTTTTAAATGTGGGTTTGATTCAGCTGGACTGGAATTTCCGTACAGAACAAAGGGATTCCTATGAATGCTTGATCTGGAATCCTAAACAGAAAATCCTGACTTTTTTTTTTTTCAAGGAAGCTGAGCATCTCGGCAGTGATCTGCAGAGTTTTTAGCACCTATTACATTCTAGAAATCAGGCCAAACTCTTTCCTAGTAGAGCTGCCAGAATGGAAAAAGGAGGAAATAAATGGATCGTATTTGAATGAATGCACTGGGGTGTGTTCAGCTCCCAGAAAGAGACAGGAGGGACAGGCCATCTTCTAGCGCTGGCTTCAGGCCTTCAGGCAGTTTGCAGGGTTTGTCTGAAGGTACAAATGGGCCAAGGTGCTGGTCTGAGTCATGGCGAAGATTAGGGCTGTGAAAAGCTGATGATTCTGCTTAGGTTTTCTTCTAGCGAGGAGGAAAATTTATTTTTCAATTGTTCATGTGCTGGAGAGCATCCTGGGTTTGTTCCAGACAGCAGAAACACCTGATCAGCTGTTCTGCATAGGATGCACCTGGGGCTCCAGCCATGGGAGAGGGAGATTCAATCCAGGTGGATATCTCTGCTTGGAAACCAGTCCTGGTTCCCTTCCATCCCTCTGCTAGCAGAGCAGATGGGGGAATCCTTTCCGCAGCCTGGATTAGAAGGAAAGTTTTGCTTCAGCTCATCTTGAGTCTATACCCCTCGTTCTTTGTTTCAGTCCTTGATGGAAGCTGATATCTGCCCAGAAACTAAATCATCCAGTCCCCTGTGGTTACCTTTGTGCTTTCTGGCTCGGGGCTCGGTGGCAGTACAATAGGCGTAAAGGACTGCAGAACAGCCCGAGGGATGGAAATAAGAGAGACGGCAACTTTTTCCCCAGGGATGTGTCAGGCAAAGGGGCTGGCACTGTAGCTACATCCAGAAGAATAAAATGAAGGAAATAAATAAAGGAGGCACAGCGCGTCCTACAAACAAGAACATGTGTCTGCATTTATTAACATTTCCAACGCAGATTTAATTCTCAGCAAAGTGCTCCTGCCTACACGAAGCCCAGGCGTGTTGCAGGAAACCTCTCGTTAAGTTCCATACAAGCCATCTTTTTAGTGCATCCTCCTGGGGAATCTTCAAACAGATTCTATAATTTCACTGATAAATGGCTCTTTTGCAAAACACTATTTACATTCCAGCGTCAGAAAGGCTGGCGACTTTTCTTCCCCCCACCCCTTTCAACCATCTCCTCCCAGTGCCTTCAGGGAAGGATCTCTCGCCCACTCCAGGGAGGTAATAAACCATCTGTAGGTTCTGCAAGGAAGGAGAAAGCTGATGTGCTGGGTTTCTCCAGAAAGAAATGCATCATTAGGAGAACAGTGGCAGTGTCTTAACTGGGATCTCCCTGGATTCTTCTGGAAACAGGGAGACCTGTCAGTCTTGGAGATAAATCTGAGTATTAGGATTCAGAGAACATGTGGGTTTTTTTTTTTTCTTTGGCATTGCCACAGGTTTTCTGGGTGGCCTCAGGCAGGCCACTTAATCTCTTTGGGGTCCTGTTTCCATTGGTACAGGCAAGATGAAGGCAGTGACTTTATTCCATTTGTTTGTCCTGCCTCTTTTGATTACAGATCCCTGGGGGCAATGATTGTCTCTTATTAAACAAAGCAGCCTGTACGTGGGGATCCCAGCTTTGGTATGGCCTCTAGGCATACAGAACAACAAAACAACATCTGACAACCAGTCTAGACAGCAAAATAATGTGCCAGGGAAACACAATTTGGTCACTGCTTCTGTTTTTCTTTATTGTTCAACTGGGGCTTTTTGCTTTTACTGGTCACTTACTCTATCTGCTGACCTGCAGTTAGGAAGGACAGAGTTTGGGATTATTTCTGACTTTACCTGCCTGCCTGGAAAAAGGAATAAAACCCCCAGATCCTGACTGTTCATGTTCTTTCATTTCCCACCAGTATCTTGTGCAAGACTTCTGCCTGGTAATGGGCGATAGGACGAGGGGAAATGGTCTGAAGTTGCTCCAGGGCAGGTTTAGGTTGGACATCAGGAAAAATTTCTTCACAGAAAGGGTTGTTAAGCACTGGAAGAGGCTGCCCAGGGAAAGGGTCAAGTCCCCATCCCTGGGGGGATTTAAAAGATGGGTAGACAAGGTGCTTAGGGACAGGGTTTAGTGGTGGGATGGCAGGGTTAGGGTAACAGTTGGGCTTGATGATCTTAAAGGTCTTTTCCAACCTAAACAATTCTATGATTCTAAGACATAGGGGCACAGCCCTGGTCCCCTAGGGTATGTTGGATGAGCCCGCAACAAAAAAAAAAGACTACAGTGAACAGAGTATCACGGCGTAGAAACGTGGAGACTTCTCTATACTAGTTTTCATGAGGTACCTCTAAGCTTCTTTGCCAACACTAAGTCTTTCTGTGCTCTTTTAATGTCCTATGGTCAGCATAGCATCAATATGCCCGATTTACTGTTAATTATGCAATCTGAGGATGTCTTGGGTTCCCAGCTGCTGCCAGTTTGGAGACCTGGCTGCGTTGCCTCCTTCCTGGCTGTTCCTTAGGAGCAGCTCACTTCAGGAATTCACAATAACCAGCATCTTCCCACAAAGCCTTTTAGCTTAAGTTTCAAATTTGCATTTACAGCCATCTGAACAGAGTTCTATTTACCAGCTAATGCTCTGAAATGAAAGTGAATCAATGCACCAGAAGACACTTGTTTGCTGCTTGTTCTTTTTCCAGAAACGGAGAAGGCCAGGTCTTCAACTGGTATAAGTCAGGCCCTGCAGATTTCAGCACTGATTTTTATCAGTTGATCCAAGAACATCACCGCTGTTGCATATTAGTAAAACCTCTCCTTCAGATTATTCCTGGTTTTAAACCATGTGAGTAAGGACAACGCATCTTCTCCACACTGAAGGAAAAGCTGCAATAACGGAAGGAGAAAGCACTGGACTCTTGAGGATGGCATCACATCCCTGGCAGAAAGTTGGTTTATTTTTAAATTGGTTCCTAAGGAAACCAAGTTTCCACAGTCATGTTCTCTCTTCGTCTGTCAGTCCTTCCCAAGTAACTTTTACATAAATTAGGCAGTTTCAAGCACATTTTATGCAGTAGGAAAGGAAACAGTTACAAAACTCCAGTCTGTTTTGTGAAGCTGGCAGTGAAAAAAGCCTGAAACCAGTGCTGCTCCTGACTGGTGCACGAGTTCTGCAGTCACCGGTTCTGCCTGGATGCTGTGTAGCTAACGAACCTGCTGCCTCCTGCCCCATCGGTGCTTAAAAGTCGAGAGGAACTGGGGTCTTTCTGAGTCACTGGTGGGTAACCCAGGTTACTGGGCTACAGGAAGAGAAGGGAACTTGGCTTGATTCCCACTGCGGCTGGAAAAACTTATTTATTTGACGGATCACAAAGGCACTTAAAATCCTAAGCAAGATTTGTGCTCGGGTATGGTAGCTTCTGCCTTTTTCCCAAGTGCTCAGTACCCAAATGAGAGCTCAGTGTGTGGGTTCAATATTTCTCATGAGAAGATCCTGCTACACCAAAGCATCACAGTGTGTGTTGTTTGGAGAAAGTTTTCAATAGAAGGGTCTCTGATGGTCTTTGTGAGGCTGGCTAATCGGTCCTAACTGGAGCAAAACCAACTCAAAAGGGGAATTCAACCCTTTTCTTCCAAAACAAGAGCTTTCAGCCCAGTAATGTTTCATGAAATATGATGGAAATGTTTAGCTTTCGTTCCAGTGCAAAGGAACACCAGGTGTTTGGCACCCTGAAAGAAGCTGTGAAATTGAATTCGTGTTCTCTGGATTTCTTTACTCGGCAGACCAGAGGGGAGGAAAGCATTAGGGTCCTGGCTAGCACAGAGGCGAGCTGTGAGCTGGTGGGAGAGGGATGGGGCTGTGCAATTCCATCTGCTGCTGCATGTTCCGCCGTACCAGGGCTGCCCTGGCACAGGGGGGTCTGCAAACCTCCTCCCACTCTGCTAAATCAGAGGCTGCCCTGGAGGGATCCTCTCCCCACCCCGCAGCTGGGAGCCAGTTTGAGAAACCTTCTCTTTCTCTTCTATTAGTCTCAGTTTGCTGCTTCCCCAGGCTAACTGGAGGGCTACGTTAGCCATGAATGAACTCGGGACAGCTGTGCTTTTTTCCTTTCAGGTCAACCGCTTCTCCCTGGGGAGAAGAGAAGTGGGGGGTCATCCTGGCAGGAGACAGAGCCTGATCATTATCTGTTAATGGGGAAGTCAATTAAAAGCCTGCCATTGCAGAACGCTTTCTGATGACTCTAATTATCCAATAATTGTATTATCTCATTCAGTGGTGCGATGCGGTGCAAGGCCTTGCAAAATGATGTGGGTGCTTGAGCCTTTGGCAGGCACCTTGATGCCTACAGCTGTTGGTGGGGTCTCAGTGTGACCCAAGGGGACTGGGCAGGCGTGGGGAGCCCTTTGCACCAAGGGGGCTACGTGGCAGGGGCCGTTCCTCCCCAAAGCCATTCCTCCCTCGCGAAGCCACCAGCCGGTGCAAGACCTCTGCAAGGCCGGGGAGGTTGGTTGGTGGCTGTCATTGCAAAACTAGTGCCTGAACCCTGCCTTTGCTACCCATGATTTAATCAGTATCCTTAGGGTCATTCCTCCACATGGATAGTGACAGGAGCAGGAGACAACTTAAGAGCTGCTGTCCTGCCCCACCTTGTGTATCCAAAACAAAAATAACGAGCTTCAGAGCCTCCTGATGGTCACACATCATATGTCCTGAGTTTGCCCAGCCTCAGCAGTGCTGGGTCCTGCCGGGGACCCAGCAATGCCAAGCTCTGCTGGTGCTGGTAAAGTGGGCAGATCTCTCCTGAGGTTGCTAGAGAGACCTAAGCCATCAGGCCTGCTCCAAATACATGGTATGCTCTAACCAAAATTGTGGCCAAGGAAGAAAACAACTTCACCCCCTCCTTTTTAGCCAGGAGTTCAATAATTGCAGCGTCTTCCTGATACACAGAAGGCTGGGTTTAGTTATTACTTTTTCCTGCAGGAAGTTAAATTCTCCTTCACCTCCTAGGATATGGTCCTACCAGGGCATAACAGCGAGGAGAAGATTTTTGCTTGCTCCTTTAGGAAAAGAAAGAGGTGTCCAGCTCACAAGCCTGGCTGGCCTGGGAGTCCCGTAGCGCTAATTTTGGCAGGTCTCGCTGAGATTTGTGTTCAGTAGCAGCATGACCATAAAAAACCAAGGACATAGGTTGTATGTCCATGGTGACTGGAGCACCTGTGGGAAGGTGGACAAAGCTTTCGGTTCCTGCTGCAAAGATTATTTTTCTTTTTGATGTTAAACACTCACTAAAGAAAATATATACCCACCTCTGATGTGGGATGCACCACCTAGCACTCCATTTCCAGTGCTCTGAAGGGAAGGAATGGCTCCTCCCCAAGCTTTTTTTTCAGGTGAAAGAAGGTACTTAAATCCATTTGAGGCTTCTGGGCTGTAAACCATGAAGGGAGGGAGCTGTTTCCTTGCAGCTCAGACTAAAGCTCTAGAGAGAATTGGGATTTAAAATCCACCTCCACAATGGTTATTACTTCCCAGCTAACATGGCTCTCAGCTCCCTGTACTGCCCATTCTCCATCCCGTTCCTGGCAGCTAATTCCTCCCAGACATTGTACTGGAAACCTACACAGCTACTGCGGCGTCCTGGACTCCGCTGGCTTGCTGAAGCCCCTTTGTTAGTGCCAAACCATTAAAGTGTGAACAAAACACAGCTGAAATCTACCCGCAGTAGTAGTAATAATAATAGTCCTAATAATAACAGCAGTGCCACCACCTTGATCTCCTGTGGCGACTTCTTGTGGGTAATTTCCAAACCTTGAATTAGTATTATGAAGTTCTTAAAAAGCACGTGAGACTGGTAGGAATGATTCTCCTCCTGCAGGTGTGAAAGTGGTCGAAAGGAGGGTTATTGGGCAGGGGTTAGGCTGCAGGAGGTCTGGGTTCCTAGAGACTTGCCCTTCCCCTTATCCTACCTGTCATATATTGCTGGCACCGCGTTTGTCAGGTCCTCCATGCTGGAATTTCATGGTATTTCTGTTCCAATACGGTAAAAGCAAGCGGACTCCTGAGGAATATTCTCCTCTGTGGCTACTTGGCTGGTGCTAAGGCACGTGCTCGTAGGGAGATTGCAAGGGTACGGCTGAGGTGCCGGCAGCGAGGGGGAAGTAGGGGCAGCCCGGCCGCAGTACCTCGCTGTTACCCCCCCCCCCCCCCCCCACCCCTCCCCGACACCCCCCCCGCC
>NW_009258272.1:1946179-1961441 GCF_000687185.1 Egretta garzetta | reverse complement strand
AGACATCCTCGCCGCACAATTCCCTTCTAGTGGCCGCGTCAACCCTAACTTTGTATCTGTTAATCCTCAGGTAATTGCTTTTAGATGGGTGTAATTAAGAAGCCATTAGTGTAAAGTTTCATTTCAGTTTATGCTTTGGTCTCCATTTGAGCAGAGAAATATGAAATTAAGGTATTAGCTCCTTTCAGAGAGATGAGTCATGAGCTAATAAGTTTCAAGAGCTGTTTCTCAGCTGTAATGATTCTGCTTTTTTCTTTCCAAATCTTCTTCTCCTCCTCCCAAATTCTTGCTTCTGGAGAATTCCTTTTTTTAAAAGATTAAAAGGGGGAGGGAGACTGAGTCAGTGTGAGGGCTTGCTAATAAAATGACAGCCAGAGAGATGCCAGCATTTTTGTGTGGAATTTCCCCAAAGCAGCCAGATACGCATGTGGGGATGGCACGCAGGGAACACGCGACACAGCACACAGGGTCAGACTGTGCTTTTGGCCAAGACATCCAGGGAGAGAACAGGGAAGATGCCTGAGCTTTCCAAAGCAGAATAGAGGAGGGATGTGAGTTCATCCAGGAAAACTCAAGGTACCTGGTATGGGACGGTCCAGCTGAGCTGCAGCCCGCAGCAGTGCCCAGGGAGTGAGATGTCCCCGCAGGGCTGCAAGCTGGGCGGCTCACAGTGGTGTGACCACCAGCCTCCCCCATGGGGCTGAGCCAGGGGGGCTTCTTCCCAACGCTGCCCTCCTAGCCCGAGCCAGCAGCCGGTGGCCCCCACGGTCTCAAGCCCTTTCAAGCTGGCCAAATGCCTCCCCTTCCCTGCTCTCCATGTGCTGCGTGCCTCATCCCTGCTCTGCTCCCGGAGTACTGTGTGGGTGCATTGATTCGGCAAACAGCTTTGGCTGTGCCATGGTACCCGCCCCCCAAACCCAGATGGGCAGATGTGCCCTGGCACGCGTGCTGAGCAGTGGAGACACCCGGAGGGGGAGCTACCCTGCAAGAGGGGACCTGCTCTGATGGCTGCTGAGGTTAAACCCCAGCCAGCAGCTCAGCCCCCCCAGCCGCTCACTTGCTCCCCCCTGGTGGGATGGGGGCGAGAATCAGAAGAGTAAAAGCGAGAAAACTCGTGGGTTGAGATAAAGACAGTTTAACAGGTAAAGCAAAAGCTGTGCACACAAGCAAAGCAAAGCAAGGGATTCATTCCCTCCTTCCCATCGGATGGCAGGCGGGTGCTCAGCCATCCCCAGGCCAGCAGGGCTCCATCCCACCTAACGGTGACTTGGGCAGACAAACGCCATCACTCTGAACGTCCCTTCCTCCTTCTTCCCCCAACTTTATGTGCTCAGCATGACATCATATGGTATGGAATAGTGCTTGGGTCAGTTGGGGTCAGCTGTCCCGACCGTGCCCCCTCCCAGCTCCTTATGCCCCCAGCCACTCACTGGTGGGGAGGAGTGAGAGGCAGAAAAGGCCTTGCCTCTGTGTGAGCCCTGCTCACCAGGAATGAAACCATCCCTGGGTTATCCAAAACATAGCCCCATAATAGCTGTTATGAAGAAAATTAACTCTGTCCCAGCCAAAACCAGCACCACAGCACAGCGCTTAACTCACAGCAGTAGCGTTTCCAGACAAAATCCATGACAGAGTTGCGTATACAGTTAATCACGGCTTAATTAAACTGTTCAGTCTCTGAGAGAAGGGTGCCGCATGTGAGGAAGGGAGAAGGGGGAAGAGGTGTCCTTAGTTTGAGACAGTGAAATGCTGCTGATCATCAATAATGCATAGCAGTAATGTTCCTGTATGAATTGGAAATGCCAGGCAATCAAAGGCCATATGTATTTAGCTTAGATCCACATGATGTCCATGTATTTTTAATAGTGTGGCATCTTTGAAGTGTGTTTATGAAGAACAGCGTTCCCCTCCATGGCCATGGAGGAAGGAAATTGCCCCTGGTTGGCAGGCAGGCTCTTCCTCCCCACCACGGGCTACTGTGAGGATGACTACGCACCTCTCCTGCCTGGGAGGAGTGGAGGGAGGCACACGCTAAACCCCCGGCAGGGCCACTCCTTCTGTCTAATGATAAAGTAGCTTGATAGAAGCAGGTGTAAAATCAATACTCTAGTGGGGAGCAATGGATGATTTCTCAAATAATCTATTCTCCTTATTAATCTAATCTAATCTAACCTCAATCTTGTGTTGGTTTGACCATTTCCAGTAAGTCTGCAGGATGGGGTTTGCGTACCTGTTTTCTAGCTGGTAAGGAAACGGGAGACTGGGGAACAGAATCCAGTTGCAGGAACGTTCATCTCCGGGTGAGGGAGATGAACCAGCCTGGGCTGGTAGCTGGAGTTACACACTCTGAAACTGAAAAGGGGAGGAAAAAAAGGAGAAAAAAAAAAAAAGAAAAAGTAAGTCACATGCTTGCTTACCAGGGCTCTTAAAATGTTAGGACAGCTAACAAGGGAAGTGGTGGGCTGCTGAAGTCTTTAAATCAAGGCTAGAGGCTTTTTTAAAAAAAAGATGTATTCTTATTCAGCTGGGAATTTTTGCAGTGCTGCTAGCTTGTGTCTTTAAAATGAAGAAGCAGATGCTTTACTCTGTGAGAGCTGGAAAGTTTGGGATGAAGCTGAAATTCGCAGGATTCCTGCAGCTCTGCAGGTTGGGTTGGTTGGTTTGTGCTGCTGATACAGCATTAGGCTTCAGCTTGGAAACTCTGCTGGGGAAAACGCTAACCTTGGCTAAGTTGAGAGGCATACATGATCATGCTGGGATCCTTTGAAATCTCTCAGTGTTTCTGAAAGCATTTCTGTCTGGGTCTAAGGTGCAGGGAGGGTGCAGACACCGGAGCATCCCAGCTCTGCTGCTCCCTGTGGCACCTGGTGGCTCCAGCAGAACCATAGGCTTTGTCAAAGCCAGACAAATCTCCCAAAAGCTCCAAATTCCTAATTCCAGAAGAGACTTTTGAGAACATTAATAAAAATTACCTTCCTGTTGTAAGGCAGGGGTGGGGACTGTGCTGTCTCGTCTCAATTAAGACACTGGGGATACCTCCCTGGTTTTTTCCAGCTGCCTTAGACCGTGGCCCCTTTTCCTGCCTTGTCTTGCTGCGGAGATCGGAAGGGCACAAATCCTCTGGATGCTTCCACAAAGGTGCTCCAGAACCTAACAAAAAATAAAGAAAGATGATGGCAGGGGAGGGTGGGGGAGAGGGGAGAGAAGGTGTGTTAATACAAAACTAATTCTCCTTCTATTTTGGGTTGTGAACCTGCTAAATTGCTTGTTGGGTTATGTAAGAGAAGGCATTGTGTTGGTGTTGAAAGGGCAGCCTTGTACCGAGAGCTGGGGACACCGCTTGAATTTTAAGTAGCCAGGCTGCGCCAGGGAGAGGGAGCGAGCGGCCCCCATCCAAAGCCCTCCATCCCGCTGCCTTCCTGCTCGCCTTGGGTGGAAGGTTTGGCACGTGAGCAAGGTTGTGTCACGTATGGAGCCGGGTCAGCCCGGCCAAGGCTGCTGCACTTCTGCTCTGCCTCCCCCTTCCCCTCCGCTCTCTTTTCTTCCCATCCCTTCCCTCTGAATCACAAACACCCGTGCTGCTGGCGCTACAGGAAAATTAACAAACAGCCTATAAATTTTACATGAGTTCCCGAGACCAGAGAGAAATTAATTTGATGTTGGATTTGGTTCTGGTGATAATAGAAGTGCATAAATAAATAAATAACCCACTTCAAATAACCCCTAGCTTGTAAATAGGAACCGATAGAAGAACGCCACGCACCGAAGAACAAAAAAAGAATCAAATCAAGTCAAATCACAGGCCAGTTGCCTCTGGGTTGGATTAGCTGGGTATATTCTGTGCGCAGGCTTTGGTCGCTCCCATGCCAGTCCCTAAAGGCCTTGATTTTCTAGGCACAGCTTACAGGGCACGAAGGACGGAGCAAACTCAATAATCTCCGGAAAAGCTGTTGCAGCTGGATTTGGAGGGAGGAGTAAAAGCTGCAGACAGAGACAGCTCAAGGCCGTCACCAGGTAGTCGTTTTGTGCACCGAAATGCTACCTAGGGCTTAATTTCTTTCCTAAAGAGGCAGTAGGTGGTATTTAAATCTGTGTTGGCATTTAGGAGACTGGGAGGGAGGATGTGCAGAGATGGTAGAAAATTGAGGTATACGATGAACCGGTTGCAATCCGCCAGTGGAAGCTCACGTTAAGAGTTTGTCCCTGAGCCTTATCCATCCCCTTTGGCCATTTTGTTAATGGTGTCTTATCGAAGCCCTTTCAAGTATTGTACAAACAGTGGTTAGTATCATGTATTTTTCCAGGAGTTATCACTGATTAGAGCTAAGTTAAGAACTTTTTTTTAAATATATATTTGAAAAAGAATATGAAAAATGTGTTAAAGGACAAAATCCACTTCAAATAATTTAGCATTAGAAAATATATGTGAAAGGAGAATGAAAAGAAAAGAAATAATTTAAAGTCCAAACCCATATTTAATCTAGAGTACTGCATTTGCTTAAGAAATGAAGTTCTCTTCTCAAGGTTATTTAACCTCTTCACCTATTTTTCCTTTAAGCTGATTTTTAAAATGAAAATGCTGATGTGTGAAACAAAGAAAAGCTTAGTATAAAAGACTTAAAAAAAAAATCTTTTAATGAAGTTTTGAAATGTTTAAAGATTTCCAAAATCCTTTCTGCTCCCCTTTTTTTTTCGGTCCAAAACTCCTCACTACATTTGATCCCAGTTCGCTATGATTTTCAGTTCTCTGACGCTAAATGTTTCCACTAATGTTTCTGTTGCTTTTTAAAGTGTGCCCAGCTCATGCCAAGGCCTTCCATGGCTGAGAGTCAGATATGTTCTGCCTCTGCTCTTTTAACGTGCATCTACCTTCCACCAACAGATTTGTTTCTTTGCTTCCCACTGTTTCTATGTACAATTTATTCAGTTATTTCACCAAATACAGGGTCTTGACTTCTGCCTTTATAACCCTCCTTTCTTTTTTTCCATGGTGCCTGGATCATCTCTTTATGGCACCAGAACTAAGTCCATAGATCCAGCTTTAAGGGACTCAATCGTGGGTATTGGGTACGGTGATGGACTTTGCTGTCTCCAAGGATTTCTTCCAACTTTATCTACTGGGTTTGCAGAGGTTTCCATTCCAGAAGCCAGCTCTCCAAATACTACACTCCTTATGTACCTTTCCTTTCCTCTATAGACAGCAATGCAACTGCTGCAAATTAGGTTTCATATATATTTTTAGGAGCAGAGTTTAAAGGCCACTTTGCAAGGCAAAAAAGATAAGAGTGTGTAACAGCGATGTGTGGTAGCTGACTCTCTTGGAGACGTTGCTTTGATTTTTCATGAATTGTTTTTTGTCTGCATTTTTAATATAGAGAGTTAGGCAGCTTGTCACTCTTTATGTATGGAAAACATAATGCTCTTTGATGTTCTCAGTTACTGTGTCATGTTTATGTGCTCTGACAGTCTTTGAACTGCAGCTCGCTGCAGACAATGGGAAGGGATCCTCAGAGGGGTGGAAAGGATTTTGAAAGAGCCCCATTTTCTCGTCCAGAAATGGCAGCATTTCACCAGCATCCACACTGGTGTCCAGTGCCTTCAAACCAGGAGAACATATGACTGACAGAGCTGCACGACTGAGACCAAGGTGTGTGATACCACGCTGTGCTACGGCAGCACTTCAAGGGATTTAGTAAATATTAGAGCTGTTCAGGAGCTTCCAACAATTTGATGTAAAGAAAGGCCAACTTCTGGAGGTTTGTAAAATTATTGTCAGTTATTTAAAAAGAAAACAAAATTCAATGAAAATAAAAATCCATATTTCACCCAAGCCCTGATCACAATGACAGGACCTGCTAGTAAAATAAATGCATCCCTTCTGTAAGGTATCCAAGAACATAAAAGTGACAGGTAGCTGTTGCAAGGAAATTAGGAATGAACACGCCCAGACCTATTCCAGCTGAATACTAAATAAACATCTGAGATCCCTGATGATGCCGTCCAGCAGCTTTCCTCTTTAATCCTGATCAGCACAGTGACACTTAAAAAGAAAAATCACAGTGCAGTGTTCTGTAGATCACTTTGCATGGCTTAGCACATTATTTAATGAGCTTCAGGGCACAATGCAAAGTGTATTAGTTCACACAGGTCTTTCATTAAAAACTACAGCCAGACCTTTTATTTAGTCATTTAAATGGGCTGCTTCTCTTCAGAGATCCTTATAAGGTTTGTTTTAAAAAATGCCCAGATTCAGCTACAAAGCAAATGTATCAAAACACGCATTGTGTTGTTATTTCAGTAGCAGTAACAGCTAGAAGTCTCCTACCAGCGCCGGCATGGCCCTGCCGTGCTGGATGCCATGAACGGGGAGCAGCGACAGGCACAAGAGCAGCACCCCATTCTGCTGCCCAGGCTGATGTGCAGCACGGCGGAGGTGCCGATGCCCTGCTCCCTGCCGGGCGGGCCGCTGGCTGTTATTACGTAGCCATGCCGACCTACGACACATGTGAAATTTGTCTTTTCCTTTCCCCCTAACGTGTATTTGGGATTCTGCACACACACAGAGTCTTTGTCCCTCAGAGCATCCCTGACCTTATCGATTTGGGAGCGATGCAAAAGGTGAATTTTGTTCTAATCTGGTGTGGCCAGCGCTGTTGCCTTCCTCTCCATCCCCATCCTTGCCATCTCCCCAGGGGTAACCTGCTCTTCAAGGCATGGGAGAGAATCTCCCAGGTCCTTTTCAAAAGTCAATTTGGAAACCTGGCAGGGGGACTAAGCAGTCAATTCCATTTTCTTCTCCTTCTTCTTCCGAGCACGAAACCTAACAGACCCCTTCAGAAAAGACTCCCTGTCACAGGAAAGGGCTCTTTTGTATGCGAGTTGCAGCATCTATTTTTCAAGATAACCTTTATTTCATGTACCGAGTGTTAGCTTTGCTGAAAAAGAGAAAAGCCGAGATAACTCCTTCACCTGTGGAACATTATTACGCTTTCTGGAAAAGAGAAGAATGAGTTGTTCTGGTGCATGATAATGGAGGTGGAATGAATCGGGCAGAAGCAGGTGCTGAATTGCACCTCTCCCTCTTTCTCCCCAGCTGTCTATCTTTGCCATCTCACTCTCTTTTCTCTGTCTTCCCATCTCCAACACAGGCTATTTTTACTCTCTCCCTTCTCTCATTACCTACAGATTCTCCATTTTTCTTATGCACAATATAGCATCCTCTGGGACTCATCAGCAAGCCCCCTGGCCAGTAGCTCTATTATTTGTGCTTTCTGTTGAGGCGGTGCCTCGCGACCTGCCCTGCTGTGCTCGGCGCTGTACAACCCAAGCACGAAGCACTGGCTTCTGCAGCGAAGAGTTTCCAGTCTAAAAATGTTATGGTTTGCATTTGGCCACATATTGGTCTGTGGGAACATTTTCCCCCTGGGAAAAGGCTGTTCTTTGGGTAATAGGTAAAATGTGAATGCTTCATTGGAGTACTCTAATTCCAATGATGTTTCAAAGGCAAAATATTGAGTCAATTTGAAATCAGAATGGATTTTAAATTTTTTATTATTTCGTCTGTTTCCTGCTTCATTTCCCACTTGTTTTCACTTCTATATTAGAATCTTAATTTTATTCTGTTATATAGCTATATACCATCCAGTATTGCAGTACTAAGCTGTGTTTCAATGGTATCAAAATGAAGTATTTCAGTAGGTGGTGGCATAACTTCTGAAGAGAAATATTTCAAAAACGTATTTTCTGATTTGGTCCTATCTGAGACATAAACAAATGTTTAGTTGCTAGATTTCTCTGGAGACAGAATGTCTGTTTTCTCATCAACTTTAATGATGAGCCCAAAGAAATCCTGAGTTTGATCAGATGGAACAAGGCACATTCAGACGTATCTTGTGAATTGGATGCTGATATTGCTGCGTGACAGTGATGTATGGAAGAGATTCCCCCTGTCCCTTGGCATACCTTGTCCTACCTGTGAAAACGTGAATCGTGCTTTCCCCTGTTCCCAGCTGTGTGGTTAATGCCTCGTTCGACAAATTATTTCAGTAGAGGAAAGAAGTTGGTTGCCACAATGGCAACAGGCAGCAAACCTGAGTGGACACCAACTTTTTGGTGTACCTGAGCCCTTGGTATCCGCTATGGAAAACCATCAGTCCAGGGTTGCGGGAGGTGGCAGGGACTCCCGCACGCACCTTGAGGGGAGGGAGGACATCCCAGCTGGGATTAGGACTCTAAGTGAAAACCAGAAATAAAATTAATGGTCTGGGAAGAGCATCTCAGCAGTCATTTGTTCTATTGCTCTGGAACAGGGCTGTGGTGGGTGGTGGGAAGCCTGGCTGGCTTTACTCTCTAATCATGGCAACGTGGGTTTGCAGAGCTGGCAATTTCGCGTCGGCTGGATCCGACTGGCAGGGGAAAAGTTCTGCAGCGCATGCATCAGTGAGCTCTGTGCAGATGTAACGGCACTGAAAGTTGCTACACAGAGTCCGTGCTGCACCATAAATTACAGAGTAGTTATTTCTTAGTTATTTAGCAGTTACAGTATAATTAGTTCCACTTAACGTCAACTTTTATCAATACGTCTTCCATTAGCCAGAAAATTACAGCTGGGTTTTGAAGCAACGGGGCTACATGAGCTTCTCTGAGCTTGGACTCAGAGAGAGGCGGAGAAGATGGCTGTGGGGAGGGGATGGGGCTGTTAGGTGGGTTCCAAGCCTGTCTTATCTCTTTTGCATTCCTACAGGCTTGCGCATACTCACATACAGATACCCAAAGCACAGATCTCCTCTCCAGGATCAATATTCCAGCCCAGACTGCAGAGGAATCAAACAGGTCCCTGGAGAAGTTTGCTTTGGCTGCTCAGAAACAGACAAACAAACAAGCAAATAAAACCCAAGAGCTGCTTTAAGATAGCATTTGTTGCCTGTATTTTGCAGAGGAGACTAATTAAGAAGTATGGCTTAGATTTGGGGGATCCCAGCTTTCATTCAAAGATGGCTTGATTTCCAGCTGCTTTATTCCTGGTCATCACAAGAAGCCTCTCTGCCTTTTTTTTTTTTTCCCCCCCATTTCTTTTTTTTCCCCCCCTCCCCTTTTGAAACTGTAGACATCATTAGGAGATTGACATCTCTGAGTCTTGCTATTGCTTTGAACAGGGCCAGGATTTTAGTCACAAGTCCAGAAATGGTGAAAATCAGGGGTCTAGGCTTTAGGAGAAGCACAGAGAAATATTTTCCCATGCCCTGATTCTCTGAGTAGTGACGGATAAGGCAGGCTGGCTCTAAGGGTGCTATCTTTCCCCCTAAACCAGCTCGCTTTGGGGCATCTCCAGCCTTTGGGAGCAGTTTTAGTGTGAAAGATCCTTCTACCTCTTTCCAATTTCAAAGGCATGTGAAAGCATATTGCACAATGTGACTATTGACTGAGGTACTAACGAGGGAATGGTTTGGAAATTGCAAAATAAATTCTTTTAAGATTATTTTGTAATGGAGCAGATCCAACTAATTCCATCTTTGTTTGTGCCACTAGACCAGGTCTAGGTAAATGCCTAGAAGTAGAAAAGAGTCAGCATGGGTCCAATATTTTTTTTTATATATAGCTTTCATAATTCCAGCCTCCAATACTCCCCTTGATATAATTTTCCTCTATAAGTATGCTATGTTGATTTCACACAGGGCCCTGCATATGCTAAAGCTGGTCCTTGAAGAAGAATTAAGTATTCAGTTCAGGAAAAAATATCAGGCAGAAAGAATATAATGGTAATGTTGGTATTAATACATCCTCCAAACATATAATGAAGTTCCTTCAGTTGTCTCGCACCCCTCTGTGTCCACCAGGAGGCCAGGGACAATGGAGCTCCTCCTGCTATTATAAAATAAACAATAATAACAACAACAGCAACAAACATTTGTACCACAGAATTTTTCCAGACATGAATTTCAAAATCAATGTAGATGGCTATTCAGCGGTGTTCGTAACTTCCTCCTATTATGAATAATAAGACCAGGGGCATACGACTCAACTTGCCCATTGCAATTGAAACACAGACCATCTAAAACCCCTTCTGAGAAATCCTTGGAGATCTTATGTATACATATATATATATACAAAAATCCCCAAATAGGCTTGAATAATGAAGGGCTGTAAGAAAAAATCATGATCTGAGGAATACCATAAGCAAAACCAGAAGATAAACTCCTCTGATAAATAATGTATTGTAAACTACTCACTCAGCTGAGTCCATTCCACCTTGCACAGGTTTACATCCATATGGAGTATTCCTTCTCTCTGTGGGCAACCTCTTTCCAAATACACTGAATGAAATTTATGCAGAGATTTGTGTCTGTTTCTCGTGAATATTTCAGACCACATTAGATAATTCTACCCCACCAAACTCCCTCACCTTAGTCACCCAGGAAAAAAATAATTGGCTGTGTTAATGCTTGGATGCACCATATCCTAAAACACTGTACAGTCAGCAGGGATTGGAACCTGTGGTATTTTGACTTATTGGAGAGACATCAGTTGGAAATCAGCATGGAGGTTGGCTGAGTCTCAGCCCACATGGGGATAAAAGCATCTTGAGCACATAAATGAAGCAAAAGGACCGGTGCATTGTCAGGCTCTGGGGTTGTGGCTTGTTGCTCCAGCAGAAGTCAAAGACGGGGGAAGGAGAGCTGAGCCCTCAGCACAAGAAGGATATGGACCTGTTGGAGCAGGTCCAGAGGAGCACTACAAAATTATTTGAGGGCTGGAGCACCTCTGCTATGAGGACAGGCTGAGAGAGTTGGGGTTGTTCAGCCTGGAGAAGAGAAGGCTGCGGGCAGAGCTGATTGCGGCCGTTCAGTGCTTAAAGGGAGCCTACGGAAAGATGGGGACAATCTTTTTAGTAGGAACAGCTGTGACAGGACAAGGGGTAATGGTTTTAAACTGAAGCAGGGTAGGTTTAGACTGGATATAAGGAAGAAATTCTTTACAATGAGGGTGGTGAAACACTGGCACAGGTTGCCCAGTGAGGTGGTGGAGGCCCTATCCCTGGAAACATTCCAGGCCAGGTTGGATGGGGCTGTGAGCAACCTGATCTGGTTAGAGGTGTCCCTGCTCATGCAGGGGGGTTGGACTGGGTGACCTCTAGGGGTCCCTTCCAACCCAAAACATTCTATGATTCTATGAATGGTCTCTCCCAGCAGCAGCATTTGAGTCCCCCACGTCTGACACTGCTCCGGTCCCCTAAACCAGCTCGTAGACTCACCTGAGATGCCCATGTCCCACCCAGCCTTTGCTGTGATGCCAAGGGTGCTGTCCTGCTCCCCGCTGGGGGTGGGAACTGCAAGAAGGTGCCCATCTCCCCCAGCTCCGGCCCTTACATTCTGCTACCCCCATGGTACTTAGTTCCTCTAAACCACATTTCCCATTTCCACACTCTTTTCCTGGGTAAACACACTTATTGCCTGTGTGGGAGATGATTATTATGGGTTATCACCACATCCTCTGCAGAGAAACCTGCTGCCTACACTGCTTCCTCTCACTGACTTCTGCTTTCTTCTGTTTCCCTGGGATGAAGCCTGCCCATCTGCCAGCACTGCCCCAGCCTCCCGCCACCTGACCAAAGCAGATACAGACCTCAGCCAGCCAAGCAGCGGGAGAGAGGAGGAGGATTAAGGGAGTTGGGAAGTTAAGATAAGCACTTTGACAAGCCTTAACGCAGAAAGGAGAGACTATAGCAAACTCCACTGGGCCCAGAAGAATTTCTGCCTCTGGGTAGAAGCTGGAAGGTCCTCAATGATGTCAGGAGAGTGTTTCTAACGACATCAAGTGTTTGTCATCTCTTTTTGCCTCCCTCCTACACAAGTCCATGCCTACTGACACTGAACCTACATCCAAGCTTCGCTGTTCCAAATCTGGAAGGTGTTGGCTGAGGAAAGCAAGGATGTATTGAGTCATGATCTCCATGCTGCATCCACAACTTCTGGGGCTCAGTGATGGAAACGAAAATGAGCTACCACCCACAAAAGCCTTGAGACAGAGGCTGTGGAGTCACCTCACAGCCTCCTCCTTCCCTGGAGCTGAAGTCTAGCCATAAGGGATTGGAATTCAGTCCTACAGAAATGGGGATGTCTCGGTTGATTGGTAGGGAAATCACTGGGCTGAGTCTTCCAGGGTTAATCAGAAAAACATACACGGCCCCAGCAAATTGAGTGGCTGCTGTTCTGACAAACATGCAGCTGAGTAAATTCTGCAGGCTGACCAGGTAGGAAGTCTCTGATAACTGCAAGTCTCTATCGGGGCTGCAATTTGGGGCTTTGGGAAATGTAGAAAAGACCTGCTGCCTCTGATCATATAAGAAGAATAGAATAAGGGCGAGAGAAAAAGGGGACGAGGTAGGAGAGAGCAAGATGCATTCAAGAACACCAGCAAAAAGAGGGAGCAGAGCGTGTGTGTTCTTAAAGAATTGACAATACACACGGAAAAGGGAATTACCCAGGGGAGCGGAGTGTGTGTGTGTAGCTGTGAGAAATGTTATGGAAGAAAGATATTAAGGCGAAGCAACTGATATTTGAAATGTTATTTGAAGAGAAGTTTTAATCTGATAGGGCGCTGACAGAATTAATGGATTTTCAATGAGTTGCATAGCGCTTCGGGACAGTGCTGGGAACAAAGTGAAAGTTCTGTTGCTGGAGGTCAATGCCACATCCCTGGCACAGAGTGCGGCGGCAGAGAAAAAATCAAAAAAGCAATTGAGAAATCGACTCTGGTAAATTCCTCAGAGATGAGGGAGAGTTTTAAAAACAAAACCCAAAAAAACGTAACTCCCGTATCTGCTTTCCTTTTAATTACCCAAGAGTTCAGTTTGGATGGCTAGAATCAGGGATGGGTACGTACACAAAGAAAAATAGGTAATGGTGAGGCATCTTTCGTCTCCTTCAGCATATAGATGGGTACCAGACTGGCCGTGCCAGGCAGAGACCTGCACTTGTACATGGGCATTTGTGTGGGAGGGACTGGCTGGGCTGCCAGGAGGGGCAGCGTATTTGGGGAAAAACCAATTGCAATCCAAAATCTGCTTGGCAAAGTTGGTTGTGAACCACTGTATCTGCTGTTCACCTTGGTGGCCCTCATGACTCAGTAGTCCCTCTGGAAAGCAGGAGATCCCATTTTGAAGACACTGTTATTGAAGACCAATGGAAGGGAAAATAGAAAGAGGGAATGGAGCCGGGGAAAGAGAAGAAGGGAAAATTGTGCTCTCATGGCAGAGCAGGAAGATCCTTATTCAGATAAACACCAGTATCTCGGGGATGAACAAAATTCCCTGGGCTATCTAGAAATCTTATCGGCTCTGTAGCTGTTCTTTTTTTTGCTCCTCTGCTTTATTCTATCTTGCTCTCCCCTTACTACTTCTTTTCTTTTTTTTGTTTTATTCCTTTGACGTGATCAGAGGTTGCAGGTCTGTGTTTCCCAGAATCCCAGTTAAGGTACTGTTGGCTTCTGGAAGGCAGAAAGTGGCAGGGGTCATGAAGGCAATGAAACAACAAGTTGAATCATTCCTATTAAGTCTTTCTGGGAAATGCAGATCATTTGGGCGTATGTTTCTGGTTTATACCTCCAAAATTTCCTTTCACCTAAGGAAATAGATCTTGGGTCAAAACCCTGCAAAGAAAATGATCATATTTTTTCCTTCTGTTTTTTGGAGTCAGGCAGCTGGGTGGAATCAGGAGACTCTATGAAGTTCTTGGTGAACAGGGAAGCTGCAGCATGAGGTCCGAGACTTTCAGAAAAGAAAAACTCTGCAGTGAAAGAGCTGGTTTAGAAAGGTCTTCAACTGGTATTTGCAATCAGCCATGAGACAGAAAGGCATCCAAAACCAGGCTTCCTTATTTCTTAATTCTGGTTTCATATATTGATGCCATCAGTAGTATTGTTTATAACCAATTAGCAAGAGAAATGTCTCTCAGCAGCAGGTTGAATTCTTCATTACATCTGTTTCAGTATCAAACCCTTCCAAGAATTCTTCTGAGACTGCATTTCTCCCAGTGTATTATGGAAATGCAGTGCACCTTTTAATCGGGAGGGAAATCTCTATTTAGGTTGCAGACTTCAGAATTTCTTCTATTCAAAATGCTGTATTATTACCTGGATGAATCCAGAGATAATGCTCCAGTCTGATATCATGGTTTCAGGAATCAGCAGATAATTCATTTCTCAAACTTGGGACTTGGGACTGCATTTCCTTCGTGGTTTGATTTTTTTATCCATTTTCTTATAAACTGAACTTCACCCACTCCCCCCACGTAACAAATTGAAACCATGAACGTCTGGAAGAGGATGGCCTTAGGACTAAAATACTATACTGGGACACTCCACTGGGGACATCTTGACTCCTGTGCAGTCTCCTGCTGTGATCAGTTTTGTACAGGATATTCACAGCTGCTGTCTCTGGGTCTAGAATTAGGAAGGCAAGATCCACAGAGGTCCAATGAAAGGTCCAGATGGCTATTGAGAGCTGCAAGTGAGTGTCCTGTCCTCGGGAGCTGAGATGTCGGAGAAGGACCACAGCCTCTCGGCATTGACTTGCCCAAACATAATGGCAGTTTTCAGGCTTGTCATTTATGCCTCTGAACTGAAAG
The DNA here is from genome assembly GCF_000687185.1 of Egretta garzetta. Taxonomy (NCBI): domain Eukaryota; kingdom Metazoa; phylum Chordata; class Aves; order Pelecaniformes; family Ardeidae; genus Egretta; species Egretta garzetta. Next base: position 1,946,817 of record NW_009258272.1, on the reverse strand, counting down.
GCTAAAATGGGAAATAGACAGTTAGGATTATCCCAGTGACTCAGCCCTCAGCAATCACAGCAGTCACCTAAGATATTTGCTTCCTTTAGAGTCCATAAAAATACAGGCCACTCCAGTGGACAACTTGGAAGCCGAAGAAATGCTATGTTTATTGAAATTAAGTTGCAATATGAGCACTAATTCCAACACGTCTCTGGTCCTTGGTTTCTCATATGCATAAAACAAACTCCCTTTTTTCCCTGCTTTTTCAAATCAGAGTTTATGTTCTTTCAAGGCAATTTTGCCCATGTGCAGAGTTGTAACACATTTGTGGGGCCAAAAAGACAGTCTCTCAGTAGAAATTACTGATACCAATAAGCTCTTATCCCATCGCATTACAGTAATGCAAAGGAAAAGATGGAGCTTAAGCTTGGATGTAGGGCTTAAATTGTCCTCCCCAAACAAGCCACCTAGATTTAATGACACAGAGCGTAGAAGAGTTGCATACACATCATCCCATTGGGAAGAGCTTCACTCTGCTCCTCTGCTTCTTGTTCCTATGTCAGTAAGGAGATTGAATTAAGTGATGGAGGAAGGTGGATCTGCTCTGTAAAGAATGTGTGAAGCCAAAAATCAGGTAATAAAAATAACTCCCATTC
>NW_009258272.1:1945834-1946144 GCF_000687185.1 Egretta garzetta | reverse complement strand
TTTTTTGAGCAGTAAAGATTTTTCTCTTTTTCTTCTTTTTTTTTTTTTCCTTTTTCCTTTACTACGGTGAAATCTTTAACAAATAATCATTTTACACTGTACAGTTCATCAATAAAAGCAATAACACCAGGTTATGTAATAAATTAAATATGATGTGTAGTTGAAAGTAATCGTGCTTTCAGGCATCAGCTTCTTGTCACATTAAGGGCTCTGGCAAACAGGTTTAATATTCGTGGAATGAACAGAATTATTGACAAGCAGAGGAGGAACTAGACAGCAAGTGAGCATCATATTAATTTTTCAGAGGCTG
>NW_009258272.1:1922758-1945768 GCF_000687185.1 Egretta garzetta | reverse complement strand
TGTCAGTGGTGGCTTGTTTTTTCTTGATCTTTTTTTCTGCCATTCTGTCAAGTTCTTGCCTTTTGGAAGGGATAAGGAAAGGGAGAAAAATAGCGGTGGCTCACAGAGTAAGGGTAGCTTTACCTTTGGGTTTGTTCTCCTAGATAACTCAATTCAGGGTTAACTCAGATTAACTCCAGTTCTACCTTTCACTGTATCAATAGATATCTTTTATTCTTTAAAAAAATGCTCCATAATTCCCACCACACTTCTAGAATGTACAAGGATTCAGGGACTTCCCACTGCCCCTTGGCTTAGAGGGAGTCTGATGGTCGAAATATTGGAGATCCTTTAGGACAGAGTTTCTCAGTATGGAAAATTAAATTAAAGACAGTTACGAAAAGCAGTCAGCTGGGTTATCTGAGCTTCACGATATTCAGAACTTCTAGGGATTCACATAGGAATAGAGATTGAAAATCCAAACTTCCTGAGGTCCAAGTGGTCCAGTTTCCCAGAGTTGAGTGTAGGAGTGTAGTGATGACAATTCACCTTTTTACCTAAGCATTTCCAAAGTGCTACAAACACAGCTGAAGAAAAACCCCAAGTGTGAATGGCCACTCTGAGGTGTGTGTTTTGTCTCAGGTAGAGGTAAAAATAGCCACTGACATTTTTCTTGTCTCAGATTTGAGCTCTAACCACCACACCCTTCCTCCCTAGTCTCATGCAATTTGTCACCCAAGAAGGATGGAAAAAAAAAAAAGGTGTTAAATAAAATGACTGGTGTGTCCGTCTGTTGATAGGACATGGAGAGGTAAAGAAGGTTTCTGTGGTGTGGTGGTCAGAGCAGAGGTGTCTGATAGAAGTTGTCATTGGAGATGCTCACAAAGAGCATCTGTCTGGAGATTTCTGCATCCCTGCGAGAAACACTGCCCAAAGCAACTCCCTGGACTGCCTTTTATGTTGTGGGTGGGATGGGCTTCAGCTCATCTTCAACATTTCTAAGGCAACATGTGAGGTATCCACTCTTGTAAGAACCCTTGCAGGACGCAGTTTGGGAATACTCTCCCTCATCTACCTTAGGGTGGCTAACTCTTGGCTTTTGAGACTTTTTCACAATCCCAGGAACATGGAGAGGAGAAAAATGGGAAGCAAAAGACAGCTCTGGGCTTGTCAGTGATGCTTTCGTAGGCTCTGCTCAACCCTCTCTCTCTCCTCTCTCATTCCTATCCAAAGTTCTGAGGGCGTTAATACGGCTGGCAAGGCAGGCAGTGTTGCAATGAGCTGGACATGCTTTTGAGCTTGGCAGCACTGTCATTTGATTGGCCTGAACACAGTTATTTTCGAAGGGGGATTGTTTTGCAGGCCCCATCAAGTAACACTCGGATCAGGTTTGTTCGTCACAGTGAGCTCTCATAGGCTGATCTTGGCGCATGTGGCCAAATTTTTGGTAATGACCTTGGGTCTCTGCAAAAATCCATCACCACTGGAGATGGCCCTGGCCATAGCTTCCTTTCAGATGTGGAATGTGCCAGCTACCTCATTCCAAAATACCCCAGAATGACCTCTTTTCTCTAAATAAATGTCAGAGTGTGAGAGAGCCAAAGAAGAGTGGGGAGAAAGCAGAGCTGTTCATCTTAATCAGCATCAGACCCAGCCTCCCCACCCACTCCAACAGATGAAATAAAATCCAAACTCTGATAAGAGCAGGATTTTCTTTTTCAATGAAAAGTGATGGCAAATGTGGGCTCCAGTTCTCTGTTTTAGCAGAAAGCTGGTAAACTGATGAATGTTGTCAGCATGAAGATTTGCCTGTGTGATCTTCCTTACTACTGTCCTAAGATTTGCTTTTAAGGATTTTTGTATCTAATTGTGTCCAAGACTGAATAGATCCCTGGGCTGAGAGAGTCCAGTCAAACAATATAACTGAGTGGGATGGTCTCAAGAGCCATAGACACAAGATCCCTTTCTGCTTATAAACAAGGTCTCTTGTTTCACCCCCTCCATGTAGAAAAGGAACCAGGAGTGAGAGATGTTAAAGCACCAATATGGTATCATGATACATCCGGAGGTCTGGGACAAGAGTGTGAGAAAGAGGAAAAGTTACAAGAGAAATGTCAGCATAGGAGCAGCATTTTTGTAATGAGCTGTTTTACAAAATGTGCAAAATGTTAGAATTTCAAGTGTCAGCTGTGTGCCCTAATGGTGTATTAGCCACCTAAAATACCTTGGCAAATGTTGTTAGAGGCAAGTAACAGAATAAACACAGGAGAAGCGTGAAGCCATTTTTATCTGAGGCAGAACCTACCTGCAAAGAGCTAGAGGGTTGAAAAAGGGATACAGGCAAGGACTCCAGCAGCCAGGGTGGGGACTGTGCCCACATACGGGCCACTTCCTAAGAGACATTGGGAAGGAAATTTCCTATCCTTATAGTGAGAGAAAGCAGAGAGAAAGCTGATTAATGTGGTGAACCTTTGGGGCTACCACAGCAGAGCAAAGGGTAGTAGCTTCAGAAGAGCTCAGTACTCAGAATAGGGCTGAAGGAGTCAAAATAGTAGCTACAGGAAGCATCTTTAAAATCCGGTCTGAAATAGTAATAAAGAGAATTGCGAATAAGGTCTTTGAATTGTTTCGGATGGACACCCTGTTCCAAGAAGCACCTGTCTCCCTCCCTGCAGAAGTGCCAGTAGGACAAAGACAAAAGGCTGGATTGTCATGAGTGAAAAGTGGAGATTTTTTTTTTTTTTTTTTTGTTAAATTGAGCTCTTTCAGAGCTGATGGTTATACCTGTCTTTAAATCTTCTCTGGTTTTCATCAATGCACTATCTAAGCATTTCACTGTTTTTTTCATGGGTGTGGAGGAAATCCTGCCATTCCCATCACCTGTGGTGCAGAGAGGGAGAAACAAGCAAAGAAATCTGTGTATGGCAGTCGGTCTCTGAAGTGCATCTGAGGGTCCCACTAGGTACTTAACTACCGAGAAAAAACTGAGACCATTGGATTCCCCCAGAAGTCAGTGGAAGATCAAGAACATGCACATGGGTTCCTGATATCACTGGGCATCCTCTTAATCCGTCTTTTCTGACTGCTGAAAGGAAAGGAGCTATAGTATTTCACTTAGGGTTATTAGAATTAGAAACAGATTTGTTAAAGCAAAACAAAACAAAGTACAGTCCTTTGCATTAAATCTTGCACAAGAGATACTCCTGGGTTTCTTCCAGATTTAGATATATTATTGTTAAAATAAAGTAATATTTATTTTTATCCTCACACTTTGCCTTTTCTTTTTAACCAAGCTTCTATTTTTGAGTTGAAAGCATGCACACAAAAAATGCAAATCCCAAATTTCAAAGGCACCTTCCACTTGGAATTGGGTCTATTTTTGTCCCTGTGACTATCTTGAACAGCTCTAATTGTCATGCCCTGCTCCGAAATCCACAGTACTCTCCTCTCGCCAGCGTATTTTTGGATTATTGCTCATTGTGATCAGCCTTTTGTGTTCCTTTTGATATGGGCCAAATTTTGACACGAGGTGCTGAGTAATGCATAATGTGGATCTTATTTGTGTCTCAAAGAAATCATCCTTTTTCTGTTCCCCTGTACCTGGGCCAACACCTGGCATAGTCTCCCCCATTTCCCAGGCAGACAAGGGAAAAAGCACCTGAAAGACATTAAAGCGCTGAGCAGCTCGAAACAATTCATTTACTTATTAATACAGAATGTCGTAGGGAGTGCCAGCTTGGTATTGTAGTTTCCGTTCTCATTTATTTTGTCAAAAAACTGAGCACTGAAAAAAAGTCCCAAGGAAACAAAGAAGGAAGGAAGGGAAAAGAAGGAAGGAAAGAAAAGGAAGGAAGGAAGGATCTTCTTTTGAAACTGAGGTCTATGGACTTGGGGGTGAAATATTTAATTTCTGCATACAAAAAATATAGTCATACCTGAGCGGGGATTCAATGAAAAAAAAATTACTGGGCAATGATGATTAGTTTTCTAAAGGCAAATTACATATTATAAGCACTTTTAGGGAGTGATGGAGAGGAAAAAGGGCACTTGATGTAATGTGGTAGAAAATCCAGATAATCCCATCTCTGCTGTAGGACTGCACATTTTCTGGAGTGCTTCCCCCCCATCCCGTCCTGCAGGGTAGCTCTGGCTCTGGCACTGCCGCTGCCTGCACGCTTGCGTAGCCCGACCAGGGCCAGGCTTCCTCGAGGTGAGGGGCCCTCTCCAGGCAGCTACCAGGGCTGCTCCAAAAAGTTTTACTCCTTACACGTGAATGGATCTTTTTAAGTTTCCTGCAGCTGAGGTGATTTTGGGGATCACTATTTTTCCTTCTCTTTCAGTCTCTTATTTGATCAACACTTAACATATGTAAGCACCGTTGGATATTTTCTCAAGAGGAGGGATGTGTTTTAACCAGGTAACGCAGAAAAAGGTGCAATGTTGGGGGTAGAATCTGCAACAGTCTCTGCAATAGCATCCTAGGTGTCAGGTGTCTGCCCTTTCTCTGAACGGCCTCTGTGAACAGCTCTTCTTGTCCTGAATTTTGGGATGTTGACTGCAGTGTCTGATACCAGTGCTGCCACTTTGTGCTCCAGCTCCTCACCCAGAACACTTCCTTGACCGTCATGCATAGGTGCGTTGAGATAGGTGAACCAAGCCAGGGCTCCAGCCTTACCTGTTCTTTAACCCGCAAGCCAGGCTGCCCGGTGAATCCATGCAGAACAAGCTCCAGCAGATTTTTGTTCCCTGTTTGTGCTGACCAGCTGCTTCACAAACTGTTGGGTTATTTTAGTTTTGTTGCCATGATCATTTGGCTCCCTTGGTGCTATCTGTCACCTGCGGATGAAAATGAAAAGCCTTGAAAATCAGGTGACAACAATCCAGCATGTCCAGGAATGTGTGTGTGAGCACAGGGCAAAGCAGGCTGCCGTAAGTAACTCGTTAAGCACCCTAGAAATGGAGCACTTGACGCTGGAGAGAGAGACTGCGTGTATGAGGAGTGGAGAAACACAGCCAAATGTTCTTCTACCTTTTATAACTGGAGACCACATCCCCTTGAAGGTGGAAAATTTAATTCCTCAGTGGCCAGGACTCATGGCACACCAAGTTTGTCTCTACTACATGCACAGTGGCATCACGCATGGATCTTCAAAGCTCAGTTATTGGGCTAGGGAGAGGCAATGTGCTTGCAGTCCGCAGCCTTGTCATGCAGGAGGTCTGTGGAAGATGGAGTTGTTACAGTGGATATAAGAATTCAGAATTCCAGGGGAAATCCTGAAAGCCATGCTAGGTGGCAAATTTATGAAGATGCCCCCAGCTATAGTCACAGCAGCCCCTTGGCTGGTACTTGGCATTATCAGCGATCCCAGCGCTTGGCATTATCAGAGATCCCTTGGTAGTTTCCTCCTAGGATAGTAAGTGCTGTCTAATGATGATCTGCTGCCTGCTGCCTGTGAAGGTAATTCCTGCCATCTTTCCCCATCTCCATGTTTCCTTTGTGTGCAGATGGAAAAGGAATGAGCAGCCTGTGCAGAAGCTGGAAGTGCAGACCTGGGGCTCGACACTGGTGTCACGCTAATTTTATGTCAGCGCAGCCCCAGCGGCTCTGGCAGAGCTGCTCTTGGTTTCCGTCAGCGCATGTGAGAAGAGAAGCAGGGGCTGTCGCAGGAGAACTGTCCAGGGGGTCACAGGTGGGGGTCAATCCCCATATTTCCATCCGGCTGAGAAGCTGTGTCTTTGGCTGCCTCACTGACTGACCTGAATGGAGTTAACCTTGATTTACACTAGGGGAGGAGAGGGGAGAATTGAGCACAACAAACTCAATCCTAGAATAGAAAAAAGCCACTGGAGAGGGAGACAGAGTGTAAGGAGGAAAAGCTCACACCATGGCCTCTGTGATTCTGTCTTTGCAGGTCCCTCAGGCAACATAACCATAAACAGTCTCTTCAAAAAAATGTGAATATTATGCTCCTTTCTGACAGTTTTTTTCCCCAATTTCCTTCTGTCTTTACAAGTAGCTGAAGAAAATAAATATTTAATGACCTATTTAAATATTTTAATGTAGGTTTCTTGGTTAAAACACCACAAATCTCTCCATGAAAGGGTGACAATAGAATTATAAAGTAATGAGCATTGCAGCAAGTGGGAAGTTGGTTGGAAAGGGGAGGGGAAAGAAAAGAGGCAAGGCTGCAGAACACGGGTGCATATCTTCATCAGGTGGAAATCATCACTGCTCTGTGATTTCAACACTGACTCTTTTCAGTGTCCCCTCTCAGTTTCTTGTGCCCCCAAGCTCCTTGTGCCCCCCCAGCCGCTCACTGGTGGGGTGGGGTGAGGAGCAGAAAAGGCCTTGGCTCTGTGTAAGCCCTGCTCAGCAGAAACTAAAACATCCCTGCGTTATCAATGGTGTTTTCAGCACAAACCCGAAACATAGCCTCATACTAGCTACTATGAAGAAAATTAACTCTATCCCAGCCAAAGCCAGCACATTCTCCACCTTTCATTCCATACTATTTACATCATGCTTAGGTCCCACACTATCCAATGCATCCTCATTACTCACTACCCCCCTTCCCATCCGTTGGTATAATACACATATATTATTCTCCTAGTCTATGGATCATCCCAGTAAAATGTCCACAAAATGTCCATTGAGTTCATGTAGTCCATGGCTTTGGGCTCCATCTGCTGTGGTGGTCACTCAGGACAGGAGAGGTGCTGGGTCGTGTGGAGCTACTGGGTACCAAAGCCAGCTTGGGTTGGGTCACTGCTGCAGTCGCACTGCTGCTTGTAAGGCTTCTCCTCTGTTGGTTCAGGTGGTTCCTGCTGTAGTAATTCCTATAACATACAACTCAAATCCTGGGTTACAACAGTTTAAAGGTATATCCATTACCATATCCATCCTTAGATGCTTTGGACCAAACTATCGTGTTTAACATTGCGATCAACTCCTCCCCTTGCCCCTGCTGTGGATAACACAGCCTGCAGTCCCTTAAGCTTGTACCTGCTCCAGGTGGAGCCTTATCTATGCACTATCTTTCCAGGGCTACACCTGCTGCGGCATGGACTTATCCACAACCACAGTTGCTTTGAGGTGCCCCTGTTCCAGGATGGCCTTCTCCATGGGACACAAAGTCTTCAGAGATAGACCTGTTCCAGTGTGACCTTACCATAGCCACAGTCCTTTCAGAAGTAAACCTGCTCCAACATGGCCTTACTCACGGCTGCAGTCCCTCCGGTGGCATTCATAGGAAGAGAAGCCAGAAAATCACATCCTTGCACCGCTCTGGACCTCACCTCATCCTGTATGTCCTCACATAGCGATTGTAACAAATAACACAAATTCCTGGTGCTGGGCCAAGGCTACTTCATTAAGCAATGCTCATTACGCAGACAGGGGTGCATGTATAGATAGTCAGCCTTGTTCTTCTGAGAGAGGTGGGCTGCACCCCAGGAAATGTGGCAGTGAGTAGTCCCTGTGCAGAGGCAACCTGGGAATGAAATCTTGAACTTCAGTGAATATTTTATACCTATCTCTCCCTCCCTTCTCTGTCTGATCTTGGGAGCAGTCTCTAGCTAACATAATTCTTTGTGAGTTACTTTTGTTAGCAAAACCTTTCACCCTATGAAGATGTTCTACTTAATTAGTAAAAGTTCAATTTTTTTGTCAACTGACAGAGCCCCATACATCACCATGTCTGGAGAGTCATTAGCTGTAAAATTAATCAGGGTGGATAACGGCTGAATAGAGTCAGAGCCCTTTGTGCTCCTTCCCACATCTCTGCTTCCAATGTAAGAATTTTTCAAGAAGGGGAGTCTAAAAAGCATCTCCAGATACCCAAGAGACCAGTTGCTGGAGTGGGAAGTATTCCTGAACCTGAGGTGGAGGGGGCAATCAGGCGAAGGAGGGGATAGGAATCCAGAATACTGTCAACTTTGTTCCGCTTTGGTCAGACCCATGAAGAACTTCAGATGAGGGACTCTGAAAGGATGCTGGATGGCTGAGATTTTCCTTTCACCTGCCTCTGGGAGCACATGGAAGGTACTCACTTGTTCACTTCCTCATAGGCAAGTTTGGTGTAAGCTTGGGTTGTGAAAGAAGAGGGGCCAGGTCAAACAGAAGGGTTTGCCACATACCAGAGTTTGAGGACTGTGTGCCATGGAAGGGTGTCCTTAGGAAATCCAGGCCTACAGGAAAAATTCAAACAAGTAGATGACTGAGTTTATAACCCAGCCTGTTTCTGAAATGCACCAAAGGAGCCATGACTCAGTGCTCTCCTTCCTGGCAGATAATCTGCGTGGGTGTTTCTGGCAGCCCCACTGACCCCTTCAGCATTCTTCAGGGCTTGATGTGTGGTAGGGATGAAACCAAGGTGCCTTTGCTACCTTGCATTGCACTGGTATGTCCACTGCACGTGACTGCTGCCATCAGAGTTCTCTGCAACCCGTCATGGCTCAGTGTTGGACTCCTTCCCAGTTGTGTACTTATTTCTGCTCAGGAGGTCTCTGCTTCGAGGTGGCTACTGCAATTTCGTACAAGCTCACCTGTTTCTAAGGATGTCAACAGACACAAGATGACCAAATGGCCAATGGCTCAGCAAGGATTTGCGAGTCAGCTGCTTCTTGGTTGTTCTTTATCTTTTCACCAATTTACTCCCTGTCTATGGAGTCTGGGCTGCTTCTGCTGGCAGTTGGAGCCCATCTGTGACTGTATGGAGGTGGGGAATCATAGAATCGTTTAGGTTGGAAAAGACCTTTAAGATCATCAAGTCCAACTGTTAACTAGCACCACCAAGTCCACCACTAAACCATGTCCCTAAGCCCACATCTAGATGTCTTTTAAATACCTCCAGGGATGGGGACTCAACCATTTCTCTGGGCAGCCCATTCCAGAGCCTGACAATGCTTGAATGTTGCACTAAGTTGGGCAGAGGATGTTGTAAACTTTGAATGAATCTTTGAACAGGTACATTAGATTAAGAGAATTTATAAGTATAACAAAAGCCTGTGTTGTTCCTATCTCCTGAGCATGGGACACTGTCCATATGTCAGTCTCAAAACAACTTTTCCTGCTCTGACACTTCTTAAAATTAACAGGGAGATGTTGATAGCTAGTTGTGGTGAAGACCACTGATATTCTTTATTTATTTTGTTGTTGGTGGTGGTGGTAGTAGTAGTAGTAATAGTAGTAGTAGCAGTAGTAGTAAAGGAGGCCTTACAGTTTGATTGACAGCAAAGAAAATTATCTATAATACAAGTAAGTTGATATCACGATTTTGCATAACAGATCACAGGACCTCCTTAAAAGTGATATCCTCATGGTACACTCCATTTTGGTACAGAACAAGACCAGACAGGGAGGAAAAAGAATATGTGTACAAAAATTTGTCTTCCCACTTGGTAATTTTCTTCCTCTGAATATGCCTGAAAAGCAGCCATCCTGGGAATGCCTTCCCTGGGCTGCTGCACTGCCTCCCAGCATTTGCCAGTTCTCCGCTGCCTCTGCTGATGCTCATTGCGCTGTAGCATTCTGGAGTCCTCTTTGACTAACGAGTGGCTCAAAGCCGCTAGCTCCATCCTCACACCCCTGTCAAGTGTAGTTAAGGAAGAGTCTTAACACATGGGAAGTGATTTCTCTGCCACATCCCTTCTGGGTACGAGTCCCACCCAGCCAGAATCACAAACGCTGAGGCCCTGTCCCTAAGAATGAAGCATGCGCATCTTGGCAAACAATTTTGTCCTTGGTGTCTGGCTGATCTATAAAGCTTGTTTTCAATGTGCTTGTGAAGGGATAAAGTAGAAAAAAATGGAGCCTTATGCCTCAAAACAATATGATTCTGTGCAGTAGGGTATCCTTTAGGAGTACTGTCTCTCTGCAAAGCTCCAGAGCTTTTCTTGTTGCTTTCCTGGGCAAAGCAAGGGGGTGAAACAAATGCTTAGGATTCACACGAACCAATATGGATTATGCTTTTCTTCTTGCCCATTTGCCTTTCCTTGTGAAAATAAAAGGAAAGGATAATTTCTCTTAGGTGCAATTGAAAATTTTTGTTTTCCATTAACCATAAAAATTCTTTTCATCTTTGGGAATCCTTATGCTTAAGATAAATACAGTTTGGATAACAGAAAACCCTGTTTCCTTTTGAAGAGAATCTTGATTTCTAAAATACTGAAATGGGATATTATCTTTCTTATTTGTTCTTGTTTCCAGATTAGCTGAGGGAGTCAAAACAAATTGGCGAAAAGCTTCCTGTGCCCTGTAATTGCTTTTATAGCAAACAAAAAATTGACCTCCAACATTATACTCAGCTATAGTTACCAAGATTTGTTTCAGGCTTTTCCTAAGCACATTTCCCTCTTAAGCTTTTATTTGCAAGGACTGAAAAGCTCAACTTCCAAACAATGTGGACTTTCAGGGAATATGATGGCTTGACAGAGGCTGGAGTGTACAGCCCCCTAATGGGTGGCATGTTGGTGTATTGATCATATTGTACGTACAGGCGGAGAGATACCCCAGTCCCACATCAAGATCCCATCTCTAAAGTACATAGCAGGTGAGCCATTAGCACTTTAAATGGTGGTAGAGATCGTCACTGCTGATTTAGACATAAGAATGAAACGGTATTGATTCAGGATTATGGCCAGGTAAAGACACCATCATGCTGTTTGTTTTGTGCTTGATGTTCGGTAAATGAACTAATTTATAGATGGGATTAGTGTGATCTACAGAACAGAGGTCAGGAATGGAAAGTAGTACCCTGAACTACATGAACCGGAGACTGGATTAGGATTTAGGGAAAAAAAAAAAAAAAAAGGAAATATAGGTACCCTAAGTGAAAGAGAAGACGTAAACTGGTCTGAATTCTAGTGTAATGAGAAAAAGAAGAGTTCTCCTCTCAAGAGCTGTTCTATTTGGACTTGTGCTGCTTTGTACTGAATTCTTATGAGTGTAAATACAAAACCTCATGCTGCCAGTTTGAGATCGGATAGATGGAGAGAATGTTCAGGTACAGAGCTCTAATTTGCTTCCCTTCTGCTCCCATAAATTAGCCCCAAATATCCCCAGTGTGCACGTTTTGCTGATCTAGAACACAGGCTATAACAGCTTTCTCCCAGAGGTGCCCTGCAGGGGGACATCTGCCCATTGGGGTAGTCACGAATTTTCTCCCCTGTGAACCAAAATTTAGCAATTTGTTTGATATTTGCTTGGGGAGCTGATGAGAACGTTTTGAACATGTCTACATCTCAGTGGGAAAAAAAGTGAGGTTTACGTATAAGTATACAGAAAACACAGTAAAATGATTTATGGATTGTCTTCCTCTCTCCCACCCTTTCGCAGTCGGTACCACTCTCAGGCAGGGGAAACCTGCAGCACGTTGCTGTAAGCAGATCTCAACAGCCTAAGAGATAGTGGGCTCCGAGGGCTTAAAAATCAGCCTGTGCCTCGGGAGAGGTGTTTCCAGCCCCCCTTGTGACGGCAGCCTCTGTCGCTTTAGGTCAACCCTTCCTCTGCTGCTCTTGGCTTTTCATTTCCCATCTCACCCGTTCCCTGCTGAGCAGATGTTTTAGGACAGGGATGATCTCTTCGGTCACACGTCCACAGTGCTGAGCGCAAAGCAGCCTTGATCTCAAGAGAGGTAGAAGGGTGCTAATATGGTACCGGTAAGGAAAGCAAAGGCTCCATCCCCCCCTCCTCTTGCCTGAAGCTGAGAGAGGAGTAAGTTGGTGGTGTCTTTAAGAGGCTTGAAAAACAAATCGTTTTTGTGTGTGTTAGGTGCTGAACTTCACACGCTACAAAATAGGCAGGCAAATATGAGAACCTGGTCAGCTGGTTAAGATTCAAGTTAGGAAGCAAAATGGGTGCTGGTGAAACTTCCCTAGAATATCTCAGCTAGTTGTGGAATGCTAGTAAGCCAAAGAAATGTCAGCAAATGATGATTTCTGGAGGAAAAGGCCCCCTTTGCTCCATCTCACAGCCCAGCATCCTGCAGATATCACAAAGAAAGGAATCAGATTTTTCCAAGTCTTTTCCAGCTTCATTGCAGTATCTGCCCCAGGCACAGAGTACCCAGACAATTTGATCCGATTTGTTATCAAGATGCATCAGACTTCTCCATAGTCTCTTTAGTCTCCCAAGTTCCAGGATGAAAAAACCTCTAAGTGCAATATTAGAGCAAAAATGGCTCCAAGGCACCCAGGTTAGGATGAATGTGCTTTAAAAGCATCTGTTAGCTCTGTATCTCTTTTCAGCAATAAAAATTACTTCACACACTGTCTGCAATCCCCATTTGTAGGGCTTCAGTACTTTGGCGGATGGAAAGAAGGAAGCCTGGAGTATGCAGAGGGAAGGCAGGGCATAGCACTGTGCATAGCCTATTTTGTAGTAATCAATGAATTTGATGGTCTTTGCAGACTTTTCCCTAGAGGGTGATGTCTGCGCAGAAGTCTGGACCTGTGATTTTCAAAGCATCACCCATCCCCTGCTTGCTCACAAAACATAGACCAGGACACCTGGGAGGATTTGCTTCTGGTGCATTGGCCACAGAAGGCTTGCCAAATGCCCGCTTGCCTGATGGGCTGCCTCCCCACCCCACCTTTAGTTTTCCAGCTGGCTCTGCCCACTTTGTGGCTGAGGACTGTCGGGGGCAGTCCAGCTGGCCAGCAGCTCTCCATCCCAGCTCAGCCAGCTGAGTGGCACGGGCAGGCATGGAGGGGAACTGGGATGTTGTTGGTGATGTGGAGCTGTAACCTTTGAGGGATGAATGTGACGCACTCAACCCACAGGGAGATATGAGGAAGAAAAACAACCAGACCGGCTAGGTGGCCCAGTCCCCCAGCTTCCTTGGAAGCCTGTCCTTCAGCAAGCAAATATTTTGACACATAACACCTGCCAAGGCTCAATGGGGAGTGACCCTTTTCTGTTCCAAATATTTTTGATTGTCCTGTGTTCCTGATTCCCCACCCCACAAAAAACCACCCCAAAAGGCTCATGTGCTCTTTTCGTCTTCCTTTACTATTGTCACTATTTTCCCCATTCCCTCTTGTCATGCAAAGCCAAAAAAAAATAAATAAAACACATCTTAATTACACACAAGCATACAAACAGCACAAAGCAGCCGTTAACATAATCAGCAAAAAACACTAATTCCAACAATCTTTCCCAAGGCCCTTTGTGGTGTGTGATGTTGGAACAGCCGCTGTCAAGCAGTGCTCGGGAGCGGGGCTGTGTCTCCAAACCATCTCTCCCCCCCATCCTCCCACCAACCTCTGCAACCTCTGCAACCCCCTGGCCACCCCTCACTATGACTCTCCCTGGCATCCCGGGGCGGGCTCAGCTCTCAAGGCCACCGGTAGCCCTCGCCCTCCTCCTGCCTCTCCCTGGGGCCCCTCTGCATCCTTGCCCGCCCACAGATGCAGGATGCTGGGGTGGAAGGGGCATCTCCCGCTGGTTGGCGGGTGGAGGGAGCGGGCTGGATGCAGTGGGGGCTGAACTGTTGCTGTTGGAGATGGCAGCAGATGCTTCCTGGTGGAGGCTGCGCTGGCTAATTCGGGGCTTTGTGGTTTGAGACAGAATCCCAATTATTTCCAATTAGGAGATTGTAGTGACAGCTGCTCTGAACATGGCCTTCTCTCACGGCTGAGAAGCCCGCCGCTGCTTTTAGCAGGGTTCCGATACCTGCATTTCTAGCATGGGGCTCTCAGTATTTTCCACATAACCTTTTTCTTCCACCCCTTGCTAAGCAATTCTTCCTCTCTCCCACAGAACGCCACCTCTCATGAGGAATTTGGCAGTGGAATCATCCTTATCTCTCCCTGACCAAAATCCATTAATTTTCTCCTTTCTATATGCAGGATTTAATTTTCCTGTTGTGCTGTCCAGCTCCCCCTCTTCCCAGTTCCCCCATTACCTCTGCCTGCCCCGTGATGTATGGGCCGTGTCAGGCAGTTTTGGCCTGACCCAGACAGCCAAAATTAGAGGAAAACCTGGTTTTATTTTGCCTGGGGAGAATTCATCACAGAAGGTGTCTCATTTAGGGAAATTAAGGATGAAGGAAAGGGAGAGCTAGAAATTTATTGTGGTTTAGTGTTAAAAATATATCTATCTACTGCTGTGTTAGAGGCTGATATTTTCTCTCCACTTTTCTCTTCTCTCTCTCTTGTCCAACCGTATCACATAGCCCAGAGACAGAATTCAGGAGAAAGGGACATAGGGCCCATTGCTGGCTTGAAAATGCTGGCTGTGGTAGAGGAGTGAATGGGACAAGAAGGAGCTGTTGAACAACAAGATGTATCTCTCTCCACTTCGTCTCATAACTGCTCATCAGAGGGAAATGTAATCCTAAAAATATAAACCAGACAAATCCTTTGGAAGGAGAAAGGGGAATTTGCGGGTGCTGGCTTTATTTATGATTCTGCTAAATCCTTGTTTGTTTGGCTGTTGAGTCTTTTGAATCACAGCAGGCCTAAGTGTACCCGGAGCAAACCCTGAAGCGTGCAGTGCAGGGTCCTGGAGAGGCAGCGCTTCAGAGCCTGCTGCTTCTGCCGTCCCCAAGCAGAGGGACAGGGATCTTTCCTTTTCTATCTCCCTGTCCAAGATGCAGTGAAACGATTATGGTTTCCTCAAGCAGTATTTCCAGAAGCTGTTTTCTTTTTTAGGGGAAGACGCCATTTGGCTAGACCAAATCCATCCCAGGTTTGCACTGTGAGCGCCAGGCAGCTGTAGAGCAGCTTCAGGGAAGCTGTAGGGCAGATCTGCAGTCAGAATTTCTTTCTCTGCTATAGCAAACCCACACCTGGAGGGAGCCCAGGACATCTCTCAGGAAACAGCTGTCTTCTAAATGTGCTTGCACCCAGAGTGGGCAGCATGGGGAAGCTGGGGACACTACGGATGCGGAATAGGTGACACTAAGGGGATGCCAAGTCCTACCTTAATTCAGGTGATGCAAACAGTGGGGCTGGGCTGGGCACAAACCTCTGCTGTACCAAGGAGAGACACAACTTAAAAACCTCTGATGGTGTCAAATCCACTGACATCAACATGAATTTTGACAGCAGATTTTGGCCCATAGTGGTTTTATTGATCACTGTACAAACATGGTCTTCATCACACTTTCCATTTTACATGGGATCCAAGATGAAAGTTTTTAGCCCAGGATATTTTTCAGTGGGTTGTGAAGCACTAAACCAATGTGGTGTTTGGATGACAGTGCTGTCTATTAATCCATGTGGAGCACTTAGATGCTACAGAAGATAAGTGCCTTGTAAATACAGATAAATAGATTAGATTAGACCTTGACAGTGGTTCATGCAAAATACATTTTTATGTGCAAAAATAGTAACACTGTAGAGAAACAGCTATTATTTGAAACCTTGGGCTAGAGCTTTCCATAACTGATATTGTTGGAAGAAAGAGGAAGCTAATGGAGAAGAGCTGCCCTTTTGTCATTGTCCTGGTTTTGGCTGGGATAGGGTTAATTTTCTTCCTAGTAGTTGGTATACTGTGTTTTGGATCTAGGATGAGAATAATGTTGATAATACACTGATGGTTTAGTTGTTGCTGAGCAGTGCTGACACTAAGTAAGTCAAGGACTTTTCAGTTTCTTATACTGCCCTGCCAGCAAGGAGGCTGGAGGTGCACAAGAAGCCAGGAGGGGACACAGCCAGGACAGCTGACCCAAACTGGCCAAAGGGATATCCCACCCCATATGATGTCATGCTGAACAAAAATTCTGGGTCGAGTTGCCCAGGGAGGCATGGCCACTGCTTGGAAACTGCCTGGGCGTCAGTCAGCCGGTGGTGAGCAGTTGCATTGTGCATCACTTGTTTTGTATGTTATTTTATAAATATTATTATTTCCCCTTCCTTTTCTGTCCTATTACCTTGCCTTTATCTCAACCCACAAGTTTCACCTTTTTTCCGATTTTCTCCCCCATCCCCCTGGGGGAGTGAGCTAACGGGTGCGTGGTGTTCAGCTGCCTGCCGGGTTAAGCCACGACAGTCATTGACTAATTCTTCCAGCAACCAAAACATCATTACCCAGCTCCCATTTAGGCCTCAAAGTGAGAGGCCACATTTTTCAAGAGAGCACAGCCCAAAGAGTACCGAGTCCTTTCGAAATTCTTCTTGTGAGTACTGTAATGGCGGGGACAAGGGAAGGAGAGCGCTTTTGATAATCTGCCCTCTCTTTTACATCCTGACTGCTTGGAAATCTAGACCATGCATAGCTTGGAGAGCAGCCCAGAGAACTGTCACCGACCGAGGATCTGGACTTATACATGTCCCCGATGGAGACATTCTCCTCAGCAATTTCAAAGGCAGTAGGAGGAGAGGGATGTGGGGTTCCTGTTATTACCAGCTCGACCAGGGCAGATCACAACCTGAGTTTAACAAACTGATACCTACTGCAGCCCCCAGGTACAAGCTCCCGGCATGTGGGAGGTTCCTCCAGGGATGTAGATTGGCATCTCTCTAAGCTACACGGCTCTGGTCTGCTGCAAATGAAGGCAGACCCTGGATCTTAATTTACCCACACATAAACAAAAGATAGAAAAGCAGAAATAAACATCTGAGTGACCTAGGAAATCCTGAAACAAACAGCAGTTTTGTTCCTCAGACAAGTTACAATTAAGTAACAGCATTACTCCCCCAGCACCACTCGTTCCTGTTGCATTAGGTACAAAACCCAAGTGCTTAAAAGCCAGGAGATAAATAATTAAGAACATCATACATCTTTTATTGCCTACGTAAAACATATAAAGGGTGAAATCCTCACTCATCCAAAGGCAATGTCAAAGTTCTTCTTGACTTTAGATGAACTTGGATTTTACCTAAATTGTTTTGTCAAATGCAACGAAATGTGTGTCATAAGACACCTCTGCAATCTTAATTTTGACCCAAGAGAGATACTTTTCTAGGATTCTAGAATTTAAACAGAAAACAAAGCCTTTTTTAAAAATGTGAAACATACCTACAATGAATGTTGATTTGAAGAAGAACAATATTACAGATTTTTTTTATATATATATAAAAATGGGCACATATTCACCTATTACAAATGCACTATGGTACTTGGAACCGCTTCAACTAGCTAATCATACTTGCCACTTGTGAATAGTCCTTAAAAGAAAATATTTGTGCACCAAATTCAATGCAATAAAAATATCATATAAAAAAGGAAACAGAAAAGAAAACAATCTACAGGTTAAGCATGAGGTTGTTTTGCCAAAATAAAAAGTGCACTTCTTTGTATTCAACTTAAAAATGTATATTTATTATGTGGGCAGTATAGGGTTTCAGGAGTCCTTAATCATTCATTTCCTTGCTTTTAAGTGTGAGGGTTTTGCAAACGATGTGATAAGTAAGTACATTGTTGTCACTTAGCAACCTTAACTCTTTTCTGAAGTGAGTTGTTTGTTTCTATAATAAATGAGACACTCAGATACCATGGTGATAAGCATAGGAGACCTTGTATGCTTAGAAAGAGTGCTATCTTGATAAATATGATATTGCTCAGAGGTATAAGGCCCTCCCAACAGAAGAGTAGCTCTTCGCTCTTGTCCATAGCATAGGAACATGGTCACTAGCTGTGTTTGTGCTGCCTCATCGTCCTTTCAGGCAGAAAACCTGGAATTTTGGCCTTAGCTATGGCTGGAGGTCACCTCTGCAATGTCCAAGATCTGAGCTGCCCAAGTATACCCTTGGTGGGTTTGCAACCAGGTCTCAGATGCTTCCATTCTTATCACCAGCTTTCAGTGTGAAACTTTATTCTTTGCATCCAGCTCCATACTCCAAACCCACCGCTTTTCTTCTCTAGGCACTCCTGCTAGAACTGCACTGGGCCTTCTCTTGTCCCCTAATTACTCCTTTATGCACTTCTTCTGATGTAACACAGCTATAAAGCCAGCTTAACCAGCTGGTAGAAGATTGCTGGCCTCTGGGAAGCCTGCTGTGATAAAGAACCTCCAGTATGGCTCCTGCAGATGGGAACTGATAACAAATCTCGAGGGCTGTGTCTGGGGGAAAAAGGAAAAGGACAAATACTATGGCTGATCAAATTTGAGCGTCTGGTTTCTGGGAGTAAATCAAAGCGCAAGGGTTAATAGCAAATGTCAAAATAGATTCTAGACATCTCTGTTGTATATTAAAAGTGCATTTACTGTACAAGACTCCAGTAAATCCCTGGACATAGTTGATTCTGCCTGAGCTCACCTGATTTTTCCAATTTTTCCCTTCCCTCACCCCTTTTCTGTATTTCCTGACTTTACACACAATATATTTTTGTTTCTGTTACTGCACTGTGAGTTTAAATTAATCTTTGAAAGAAGGATGAACCACATGAACTTTCTTTTGTTTTTAGAAATCACATCCATATTCATAATCCACTAATCATGTTTGATAAATCGGGATTTATTGTGAAACACAGTAACCCTTCATGTTGCTTCAGTTTTTAATCTTGTAGGAAAAGCAATCATCTATGCAACACATTTGAAGGGGTTGGGCTGGGCTGTCTTGGGTGTCTCATTGAGTCAGCATCGTGGTTTGTACAATACAGCTTGTGCTTCTGAATCTAAGCTATCATCTAAAAACATAATTAAGTCTTCAGCACTTCGGTGGCAAGAGGAATCTTCACAGTGTGAATCAAACACCATCTCCTCAGCGATGCTGGCCTGAGCCTGCAACTTGTCTGGAAGAGCAACTCTGAGCTTTGCCCTCATTCCAGCTGCGTAACCAGACTGAAATCTCAAGATCTTATTCTTTCAAGTCAGCAACGGGAAGTATTTCACCTGCAGTCAAAGAATGCACACAGATGACTGTAGAGATCAGTAGGGTCTATTGCTATGCAGTGACTTGTTTCACCTGGGTACAGTTTGTGGGTAAGATGGTATTTCTGCCCTTCAGTGATTTGCCCATGAGCATGCACATTTGGATGTTTTCTAGCTGTTTGCAGAATGGCAACACATAGGTAAGAGCAAGATTAGCTACATCATTTTTTTTTTTTTCCTATTGGCCCATTAATACTGACCCTTGCTTGTTAGGAGGAATCTTCATGTGAGTTCAGCTCCTGCGATCTATTCTGTCTCTTTTCTTGCTGCCCACTCCAAGATTCTCTCTTCCCCGCCACCACCGCATGGCAGCCAGGCTGAGGCAAGGGACAAGCAGCCCGCAATAGGGGAAGGACGGTAACAAAGCCAAGCACTCTGGACCATGGACCACCTCCTGTGGATGGTGTGAAGGTGCCTGGCTCCAGTCCATACACTGGAGTCGCTCTGCTTTTCCCACAGTCCCAAGTTGGGGGTTTCCATGCTTTCCCAAAGAAATATAGCTGTTGTTTGCTGAAGCAGATTCTAAGCCTGCCACACTTAATTATTCGGTGGTGAACTTTAGAGCTGAGCGCAGGTTGAAAAATAACTTGCTTTAGTAAGTACAAAATCTCCATTTCTGCTGCCTTCACTTCTCCCTCCTCCTCTCACCCGTGGTCCCGGCAGCCCCCTGCAATCCAAACACTCACTGCTATTATGCAGTGGAGCGAAAAGGAAAAGCGGGCGGGGGGGAAAATTCATTTCCTCTCTGTGGGATGTTTATTGTTTTTTCTGCTTTCAGTGGTCCAAGGTCTCTGCCGTTTTACGTGGTATTTTATAATTGGAACGGTTCTCGTAGGCACCAATGAGTTCATCTGCAGAGACACGCGGAGCCTGAAGATTTAAATTTATACCTCCCTGACGCCACTGTAATTGGGACTCCCGGGAGAGGAAACCCTGACAAGTGACACAAATAAACCCTGCCAGACCCCTTTCAAGACCTGTAGCAGCAGTAACCCCAGGGGGATTCCCATGATCAAATTACCCTTAAACAAATGCTTCTGCAGTAACTAAGGATGTAACTGCTGAAGGTCAACAAGGTGTTTGTCAAACATGTTTAGGAGGTTCGCTTCCCATTGCCTGCTCCCATTCAAAGACCATGAGTTGCAGCACTGACAAAATGGAACTGGAAGAAGCTGCAAACGTAATTAAAACTCGTTACTCCAATTGTCTAGGAATGCATTTATTTAGGCCTTCCCTACCCCTGTAGCTATTCAGGCATAATTACAGCAGCACCATTTCCCTGAATATAAATGAATAATATAAAGTACACACATTTTCTCTCCTGTGAACTGAAATTTGGCAATGTCTGTGACATTTGTTTGAGAAGCTGATGAAAACATTCTGAAGATGTCTGCATCTCAGTGGAAAAGAGGAGGTTAAGAAAGATTGATAGACAAGCAGATAGATATGGATATATAGATATGTCCATAGAAATAGATATATAAAAATGATTTATGGTTTGCTTCCTTTCTCCCACCCTTTTGCAGTCAGTACCTTTTTTTGGTGGGGGGAACATTGCTGTAATCACATCTTGACAGCCAAAGCGACAGTGATCTTTAAACTCAGCCTGTGCCTCAGGACACCTTATTTGCAATGCCAACCTATGTGACTCTGGGCCAGCCCCTTAACCGCTTGCTTTTTATTTCTTTTTTCTTTTGCCTGATCAGACTGTAAGTTTTTTAGGGAAACATCCTATTGTATAAATATATGTTATTTCCATGCAGGAGGAAAAATAATTAATACTGATGTGTCATTTAAATAGCTGGGAGGGAATGCATTTCAGGTGCTTTAACTGTAGGGTAAAAAAAGAAAAGTCCCCATAACTGACTCACGAACCGTACTGGTGTAAAAATTCTGTATTGACCTTGTACAAACCACAAATAACTCCTTCTGATAAAAATAGTAAGGCAGACAAAAATTACAGATGTAATACAAAAATCATGGGATAAAATTCTCAGATTGGATTATGTAGGAAGTTGCAAACCTGAAGACTAAAAGAGCTCATAAGTTTCTGTATTTTCACCCTGAGGCTGCTGGGTTTGAAACCCAGACTTACCTACTGGCTAGTACAGAGCTCTGTTGTAAGCCCAACCCCTGGCAGAATCTATCGCTTCAGTGAAAGCTTGGTAGGACCCAGGAACTTCAGCAAGGTTTTCGTAGAAAGAATTAGTCATGGTGTCAAGAGACTCCTTCGTTCCTTCCTCATAGTTTATAGCTTAGTCATTAACCAAAGCTCACATTCCTGGATCTAGCCCTGTTGACAGCTCATGCCCTGGGATTTTGTTGCAATAGAGGCCATGTCCTGGTCCTGGATCTCCCTATCATGTTCTAAGTCATATTCCTGTTCATCAGCTGAACTCTTCCACACAGCCAGAGGAACAACTTGTACCAACAGGTTGGCATTCCCAGGAACAGAGCACAGCCACCAAATGTCCCGTTCAGGACTCAGCTCCCTGCAGCTTTTCATATTCCTGCAGTAAAGGAGGAAGCCCAGGGATCTTTTCTCAAACGTTGGCTCTGCATCCCAGGGGATAGGAGGAAGCTCTCCAGCCCTGGTCTGGGCCATGTATCTCAGTGCAAGGAGACTCCCAAAGGCAGTGTTCAAGGTTTTGAGCAGTCTAAACTGTCCCAGTAGGTGTAGTCATACAGTCTGCCCAGTAGCTCACCAACTCAGGCATTTTCCAGCATGCCTAAGTTTTCCTGATATCCCAATTACTCAGTGTCCCAGGTCATTCTGTGCTGGTCTTAAAAATTGCAATCACAGAACCGGACTTTTGTATGTTTCCCTCAGCTCACAATCAGCAGAAGATGATTTAATTGCATGAGAAAATGTTCCCTTTAGTATCTTAGAATTAGTCATCTCTTCCTCAGTCATCTCTCTATATTTTTGGTTAGAGAGACTGAAAATCTTAATATATCAGTGACATTTATAACACATGTTAATATTATAAAACGTCAGCGCTCTATTTGCAGAAATGAATACTGATGTGATGGGAGTGTTTTATTATGTCAATGACTTTTATTATAAATATGATAAAACCATGTCATCCTTTTTTTTCCAAATAAAAAATAAAACCACATAATCATTTATCTCAAGGTTACTGCTCTGCTACTTGCTTAATTTATTCAATAGCACTGTTAGAAAAAAATACATCCTGCAATGGATTTTCACATTGTGTGGTCATTTGATGGATGTTATCATTTACCTGCATGTTTGTTGGGGATTAGAGTGTGACGATGAGCACAGAAATAGGGCTCACATAGAGGCTTCCTATGGACACAAAGCCAGGAGATGAAACCTACATTTAAGTGAATAATTAATCATTACTGGAGAATGAAAGGTGGTTTGCTATCATGGCGTCTCCATTGCTCTCTCCAGGGCTACTGGCTACTGAAACTGCCATGCCTCAAGCCCTCCAGCCCTGTCTGCAGATGATGCTCGTGAGCAGGTTCCCTGCCTGATGCTCCCCTGGCCCGCAGGTTCATTGCCATGGGGATCTAGAGGTTCTGCATGGTATCTTGAATGAGCCGATTGCGTGGGCTATGATACCATCCTACCAATTAATCTTTACTACTACAGGTAGTATTTACTGTTGTGAGTAAGCTGAACTGTTCACAGTAAGTAGTTGCACTTCCAACCCCAATAATAAGGTGGCAGATTCACAAAAAATCAAGAGTTCATTATAAGGATAATGATATTTTATGGAAAAGATTAGTAAATAATGAGTGTTTGTATACATTTCTGCTCTGTCTCTTTGACTGTTTAGATTTCCTTTACTAATTTTTAAAAATTGCAGACCCATGGGAATCATCTTTACAAGAAATAATGTATTATTAATATATTTAAAAGAGAAAACGAGAAAACTTGATTTGATTCATACAAAATACCATGACTTCAAGGGCTGGGATTTTTCAGAATACCAAGAAATAATATAAAAGCCCCTCCAAAGTCAGCCACCCTAATGAATTAGAACATTCTAGGTCCCTGAGTTAACACACAAGACGATGAGGGATCTGTTCCCCTGGAGAGAAAGCACAGGGAGGACAGAGATTGCAGAGTTAAAATCATGCTGTTGCTATGGTTAGTAGTGTGCAAGACTTGAGGATTTTTTTTATTTTATTTTTTTTTTTACGTTTAACTTTTTTCTTCTCCTCCCCTTCTGTCTATGTGCTA
>NW_009258272.1:1906996-1922718 GCF_000687185.1 Egretta garzetta | reverse complement strand
AAAAGACATCTGTTTTGGTTATCGACTTGAAGGAGGTCAGGAATGGGCCGTCGAAGGTGGCTGTCATACAGCAGATAATAAATCCAGGGCAAAATTTAATAAGTGGGTGTTTTTAATGGTAGATATCTAAAATGTCTAGAAAGACATCCAGTCTGTTTTTAAAGGAGACCTCTCTAGTGCTGCCAAGACCTGGCAGAATCATTGCATGCATGAGAGGAGCTGGCCAGAGGGGTCTTCAGGGAGCCTAAAGGGGCTGTGGGGAATGGAATGGATGAAAAGCCGAGGAGCCAGAGCAACAGGAGCCTCTTCAGGTGCCGCCGAACCAAACAGCAGCACAGGGCAGAGAAGCTCCCTTAGCTGCTGCTTGAATGAAAAATATCTGTAAGCTCAGTCTGCTCAAGTGCTCCGTGATTTGATGCTCTGGGGGAAGAGAAATAACTTTCTGCTGGTGTCTAATTCAGAGGTCTCCCAAAGGGGAAGACGTGAAGTGACCGTCCCTTGGAGCACTGTCGATGGCACATGGTCCCATCCTGGCTGTGCCAGGACCATCCCCTTCCCATGCAGCAGGATGATTGCTGAAACGCTGCCCGGGTTATTAGGCTGTCTCAACACTGTATTTATGATGGTTCCCAAAGGACTCCAGTCTGAAGCAGCGTAGTCACACAGCCATAGAAGGCTTCTCCATTCCAGAAGTGAGCTACAACAGCACTTTAGCTGGAGACAGAACAACAGCTCTTTAAGAGAAAATGCTGCAGCTTCTCTTTTAAATGTTCCACTGGGCTCTTGAGGAGGTTCGCAGACGTCCGCAAGGCTCTGAATACTAAAGGATACAGTAATGAGCCCTACTAATTCACGACGCTGCCCAGCCAGTCTCGTACCAGCAGCAAGAGAGTGCAAAGCATCCTGCAGTTGCAAAGCAGGACACAGGAACCAGCTCATTTCATAGTTTTCTTTACTTTCTTTCCCAGTTCTCAAGCCTTAAGGGGGGGAGAGGGGATATATACCTTCCTCCCCTGGGTTGCCAGTGGTTATGGGTAAACTCAAAGTAAGGAAATCATGGCAAGTTATTTACCCCTTGAGAAAATGTCCTGTTGTGGAAATATAAATCAGGGTTTAATCGGGAGAATTCCTAATTAGACGTACAGGAAAGCGTGGTCTCCTTCCATTTACACTGCTCTCCAACAAGCTGCTCCTGATGTCATATTGGTGTGAGTGAATTGTTCTCACTGTAGACTTTCATGGGGGTCTTATTTATTGGCGTTTAACATATCTTTAAAGCAAGGTCTATAGAAACACTCTTCTGTATAGCATCCCTTTGCACCCAGGAGTTTAAAGGCCCGTAGGAAATAAGACTGGAAATAAGGTCTCCTGAGGCATCGGCAGATTTTTAAGTCCCCAGAGACCCCTGTCACTTGGGCTGTTGAGACCTGGTTACAGATCTGGTTGCTGCTGGTTTTGGACCCCCAGCAAAAACTGATATTGATACAAAAGGGTGGGAGAAAGGAAGACAATCTATAGATAATTTTTATATAGCTAGATCTATATCTGTCAATACATCTATATATCCATATCTGCCTGCCTAGCTATTTATCTATCAGTGCATACCCTTGCAGTCCTCCTCTGGACACTTGTCTGACTTCTGTCCTTCAGCAGCGGTGAAATGCTCACCCTCCTTGTACAAGTCCTGGTGCTCACTCACACAACAGCTGGGTGAACACCAGTCGTGTCCTGACCCGGGCTGGGTTTTGTTTGCATTTCTCCTGCAAGTGAGTTTTTATAACTTCCATTTCCTCTAATCTCATGCCTCAGGAGCTGGCCGCTGGGAGGGAGATCGTGTGAGGGAAGAGACTCCCTTATGTATGTGCTGGGATTTCAAACCACAGCGCAGATGGTGCACTGGAGAGCAAAGCTGACTGGAGGTCACCCAGGAGATGCCTTTAGTGAGTTCCAGAGAGAAAACCGTGGCGTGATGGTGCATATAATACCAGCAAACCAGTGGACCCTGAAGCAGAAGGGTGTCTCCAAGCTGGTGTTGCTCTGGAATATAGAAAAGAATGGCTAAAACGGGGAAGGCTGCGGCAAGGGGCAGCTCAGGAGGGCGGGGGGAGGGGGGAGCTGAAGGTGAAGGGGAGCCTGGGTGAGATGGCAATGGGAAAAAAACCATTATAATGACAGAAAAGAGAATTAGGGGATCAAATTAGCAGTCAGAGGGAATGTCTGAAGGGCCTTAATGCAAAACTGCCAAATCCGTGATGTTGCTGATAAACACGAATAGGTTTTTTAGGGAAGGAGTGGGGCATCTTGGGGTCTGAGGGAAGGACTGCAACTGGGGATTTTGAAGTAAGAAGAGCAGCATGGAGATGCTAGAGAAAACCAGAAACATTGGCCTGAGGCAGAGAAGAAGGATGTAGGACCAAAGCACAGAGATGCAAGATTGATTCATGGAGAGAGGAGAGCCTGGGAGAGAAAGACAGCCAAGGGGAAACACTGGCAAGAGGAATTCACTTAAGGGAGGAGTAATTCCATGGGCAGGGACAGCCTGCCAGGTCTTGGTACTCTCTTCATTTGAGTTTGTCACTTTGCTGCAATTTCACCTCCATCTATCCCTTCCGCAACCACCTTGCTGAGTTTCTTAAGGATGACTTATTAAAAGGAAAAAAAGAAAGAAGAAGGAAAAAAGAAGCCAAAGAAAAGCAATAGCCACCTAATTCTGATCTAAAATGAAAGGGCAAGCTGTGTTTTCTATTTGGGTTAGAAAATGCCTTTCAGAGCTCAGCTGGCATTTAATTTGTTTATTCTTTCTCAGGTCTCTCGCTTGTCTCTCTCTGCTCCTGTTTTTCACAGTTGCTCCTAAGTGGAAGGCAAAACCAATAACAGCCAGGTTGGAGGTGAACTTTCAAACCCACAATATTGGAGCAGGTTCAGAAGGAAACAAATGGAGGCTGCTCAGGCATAATTTAGAAAATGGCTGGAGACAAATGGGCATTTGGAGCTGAAACATTAACAGGAAGACCATGAAGTTTGGGGCAGCAGGAGGATTTTCTCCTAGTTCAAACAAACTGACAGTGCTGTCTCAGGGATGAAGGGAGGGCTACCAACATCCCCAGCTGTGGGATGGAGCCCAGGTGAAGCTGGCCTCCTGGAAACATGGCCTCGGCACCATGGTGGCAGTGGGTGGCAATTAATGCTGACAGCTTTATGAGTGTATCTGTAACAATGAGGCTTAGCCCCCGAACAGCTCCAAACAGGGCTTTTAAAGGCTTTTAAACCAGCTGTGCAGTATTTTCTGTTTCACAAGAACAGCAGTGGCAAGGTCTGTGCCAGTTTTCAATGTGAGGATGTGTGTGTGGGCACGCATGTGTGTGTGCAAAAGCTGGGAGGATCACAGTGCACTAAAGCTCTCCCTGGTTCCCAAGGCTGCTTTCTGATTTCAGGTCTGATCTGAGGAGGACTGGAGCTGGAAACACAATGTCCTTTGAGAGAGGAGCACATTTCCCACTGGCTTTGTCCACAGAGATGGGGACACTGAGGTAAGAAGGACCGATGTTGCCGTCTGCCAGTTTGCCGTGCACAACTCTCCAACTGCTTCCCTGTGTCCTGGAGGAGGTTTTTTTTTTCCCCTGAGCTCGCACTCTCAGCACTCATGGATGATATTTTCCTCCTGGATAAGGAGTTTCTGATTATTCAACCTAGAGGTCAACAGATCAGCAGGGCCTTATGGCAGGTTGTAGTGGGGGAAACCAGGCATAGAGGAGTGTTTGTGAGGACAGGTTAATCCAGAAAGCAGATAAGAGAAGCAAAAGGACGTCAGCCTTTGACACTAGAGCAAATCGCTTAAAGATGGAAAATAAGTGTTAAATATCTGCATGTTTCACCTGGGCAAATTCAATTTGACAAAGGGTATGTCTGGAGAATGCAAAGGAATGCAGTTGGTGTTTGACTCCTGGGAAGCACTTGACAAGCCAGGCATCTCTGATATCCCATCCATCTATCTGCATCCCAGCCTGAGTTTTGGGAGTCACCCATCACTTTGCCAAGCTAAGCCTGGCTAAGCCACGCTGTCCCTTCTGGCAGAAAACTCGCTGCTCTGTCTTGTCCTTCTCTTGCCTCTGCCTGCCTCATAGCACGAGCCTCTGCAGAGAAGCCAGACCGCCAGTATCTCTTTCACTTTGGGTTTGCACAGCCTTTTCCTTGGGATCCAGGGGACTTGTTTGTATGAATGTAATTGGCAAACACGTTGTTCAAATATTAGCAGTGGCAGCAAAACCATTGTGCAGGACTAGTCGAGGCAAGCCATCCCCTCACTCGCAACAGTTAAAAACTGGACGTGTTGCCAGGCATGTTAGGTGCTGAATATGATCCAGAAAAGCCGTCCAGCTCTGAAGCTGGCTGAGCTGCTCCAGTCTTAGTCATTATTAATTTGACTGGAGATAAACTACATATAAAGGCCACTTTCTGCAACTGAAAGCAAGTGACAAAGCATTTGGCATTCTGTTCAGCTGCCTCTGGTGCAGGGGGCGAGTGAGGCGGTCGTGGTGCAGGAGCAGGACTAAGGGAGCTGTGCTGAAGGAGCCTTCCCGTGTCTGCATGCCAGGTTCAGTGCACCCTCCCCTTCACCAGTTCCAGCCATATCGTCCCAGGAAGAGGGGAAGCCGGAGGGTTGCATAAGGCTGGAGAAAGGCTTGAATCAGCAGCTTTGACGCCATGGGAAAATGTCTTAATGGCTTTTGCCACTGCACCATGGTTATGTAAGGTATGAGCAAGGAGGTTTTCCAGATATTTTGTCGAATAGGATTTCATAGGAAATGTTTGTAACAGTGAGCCCAGTTCCACAACTCCATTGAAATCAATGGCATTTTATGCCAGGTATGAACAGGGTCAATATTTTTATGATGATGCCCTCACTGATATACTGTTTGCCTAAAGAACAGAATAGAAGTGATCATAAAGCTCACTTTATGCTCAAACGTATGGACATGTGAATAATGCAGTTCCTATAGGACAATAAAAAGGATGGGAGGAAGATCTTTTAAATTCTTTATTGATGAATTTAATGTAGCAGATGATACCAAGTCGATGACATGATGAAGGGGCTGGGATTGCCAGGTCCACAGCTCCAATTTGGGCCAGTCTAGTGGTTGATGAAAGTGAGAAAGCATCTCCCTTCCCTTCTGGGGCTGTGGAAAGAAGCAGTACCAATACGATCACAGAGATCCCCAGCTTACTTTCGTATAAAACAGAGTGCCAATGACAGGAAGCTAGCGAAAGCTTCCTGAGGATTAATAGGCATGCATTTATATATCACTGCCCTCTATAGAAAAATCCCAGACACCTCCTCCTTTATCCCACTGTCCAGTGGTACCAGCTTTCTTAGGTCTTTCAGGTAAATCCCCAGTTCTTGGAACATGTATTAAGGAATACTCATTTTTTGTGTGTGTGTAAGAAAACATGCAGTGCTTTTTTTCTGTAGATGCAGTTGGAAAAAAAAAACCCAACCCACAACTCCCCCCCTCCATGATCCCAGCATATCCTAAAGGTATAAAATAGAGAAGACGCATAAACAAGAATTCCAAACGTGCTTGTAAAAAATCTCATGCATTTTTTCAGCTATTCTCATGCTGTTTGAACACGGAAAGCTGGGCATACTCTGGTACAGCTGACGTATCTCCTGCTATAACTCTGTTGGAGTTGAGATGAGCTACATAAGCAGACAATTTGGCCCATAATTTTTCTCACGATCAGCAATTTAAAAAATAATCTCTGAAGACAGTGGGTGTTTGCACACTGTTATCTCTGCTCATGCTGATGCTTTCCCTTACTACTCCATCCTGAACCAAACCGTGCGTGCTGTTTGAAGCCTTGGCAACAGTGCAGCCCAGAGCTACAGTGGCCCTGCACCTTGTAAACCACCCAGACCATGATTCTGCTCAACTAGGCTGAGACTAGGCCACAGTAGGAATCAATCCCTCCCAGCCTGTCCTCTCACTTCCCCAAACAACGGAGATTTGAAAGGAAATCCATCCAAAGTTGCCTTCCAATGTCACAGCAATGCCACATCCTCCCTTCTTCTATGGGTAAACTGAGGTATGGGGGGGGATGCCCGTAGTGAAAAAAAGGATCTATAATACCAATAGAGATTTCAACCCCAAGCCACATATCCTGCTCATCAGGGTAATTTTCTTTTTAAACCAAATCTTATGCTTTAGCTGAGTGTCTTTAAATGAGAAGAGAGAAAAACCTGAGGTTTCAGCAAAGTGTTTCCGTTAGAACTGGAAAACCCTGGAGCTTTTGGTACATTATTGTGTTAATTTAAAAGTTGTTAAAATTAATGGGGAAAAATAAGGAAACAAAAATCATTAAAGGAAGCTTTTTCTTTTAATATGTGTAAACTCAAAGAGATTGATGAACTGATTTTTTTTTCTACACAACTGTTTTGTTAATGAAGTATTTTGTTGCTTATTTACCTTTACAGATATCCAAGGACAGCTTCACAGCAGGGTTTATGTTATTCCCCAGGAAGCAGAAAGTTTGTGGGTTTAGGGAAATGTTTTTATTTAACATTTATACCAGAATACAGATCTGATTCACATGCAGAATTTTGTCCCACTAAGATATTTCAATATATCAATAGGATTTATAGCAGAAAAAGCTAAACATAAATTTAATTTTGTTGCAAAATGGTTAAAGAATAGTTTGAAAATGCTACAAATTTTATTTTAAGTTAAAATCCTCCAGATCTGTCAATTTGCCTCATGATAACGATATTTTGGGGCACATTATTCTCTCCCACGGGCTTCAGAGCAGGGCTTATACCTGTCTACTTCAAAGGAAATGTTGAAGCAAATTCTGTGATGCTGATATTTTTCAGCTGATTTTTTTTTTATTTTGATAGAAACCAAATACTTCTTCACAAATATTTTGATGGAAAATCCCTAGCAATTACCCACAATTCAATGAACTCAACTGGATTCCTTAAACGGTCTATATTGCATGAAAACCGTAATGCTGAATTCATGTCCTGGGGACATATGGATACGTTTTTTAGTGGGTTTGTTATATTTGGATCTCCCCTGGTTGTGTCCCTGTGCCCCAGATGATATCTGCTGTTCCCACAAATGATTGAGCACTATGGTAATTTTGGGTGTTCCACATTTGGGTGTCCTGGCTGCTTGTTACACCCTGTTGACAGTGACCTGGAGGGGTGCAGGGAAATGGGAGAAGAAGAAGGATGCTTCTGAGGAGCATCATTTCAGATCCACGCCAAACTTTTCTGACCACCCAGCCTTAAAATGGCATTTGTCTCCCAATTCCCCCTCCCCGGACTAATATTGAGAGCAGTCATATTCATTGCTAGCGGGTTGCCACTCATCTTTCCAGCCTGTATATACTGATATACCTGTGACAAACACTGGAACAGGAGATCTTCAGATGCAGCCACAGATCCTGGACCATTTGAGTTGTTTCCAACGGGCTCCTTTTATTATCTCTACGACCTTACTTCTTTGCTACCAAAAGCCAACCAACCATGAAATAGCTGGTTCAGCCACATGAGATTGAACACATCTCACTTTTTTTTTCTCCCTCTGTGGTTGTATTTCATATGGAGTTTTGATGAGCCCCTGGGATACGTGCCCTTGTATGATCCAAAGTTAATAAAATAACAATGAGATCCTGAAAGTACTAATAGGTTAATATATGGTGAAAAAAACGTACTGGGGAGAAAAAAGAAGCAAGATACAATATGAAGAAAAGGTGAGGGGAAAAGGGAAAAAAAAAGAAGAAAGGAGGAAAGAGGGACAGGAGCAAAAAGGAAAAAAAAAAGAAAGTAATGCAAAAACAAAAATAGGGGAAAGGATAAAAGGAAAAAGTGCAGATGGAGGAGACAAAATGGAGAAGATGAATGGGTGGGCTGGAGGAAGGCAAAGGAAGGGGGAAAGCTGAGTAAGGAGTGATGAAAGAACTCCAGAGTGATGGGGTTTGCAGGTGCGTCTCAGCAGGTTGCCTCTGATCGGCTCGCTCTGGGACACAGCGTGGTACCTGGACTAATTTATAAAGGAAATGAAAAGGAAATGGACTTGTTATAATGAACACCATTAATTCACCTCTTCCGACTTCGCTATTTGAACAGAGAGTATCAAACTACTCAATTGTCATTTCTCTTTTCTATTCTTCTCTGTTGCCTGTTGGAAATGACTGGTGAGCACATACGCCCCCAAATGGCTGCACAGCCACTAATTAGCATATATATTGTTTGTCCTGGTTCAAATTTATAGCAAACAGCAATATTTTACACTCCAGTAAAGTTAATAAATGAGGCTTTAGGCTATAAAAATTTCATGTTCTTTTGTGCAAAGGTCAATTATAAATAGTTAAGCACATATTCATCCAAAAGCTCTGGGCTTCAGCACTGGAAGAATAAAATATATTTTGGTCAGTCTGTTTGCCAGCTGGACAAGTGCCTCTCATCCAGCCTCTGAGACACCTCTCTCCAAAAGACCGCTCAGTTGTAGAGTGCTTTTGGCCGTGAGATGACTGACATCCCATTTTAGCTTAGAGGAGGAAGATGCTCTGAAGTGTTGGAAGTACGGTAGGATCACACTGGGCCAGGCTAGGGGAGACTTTAATGACTGGAGTTGTCTTCTCTGAGAAGGAGTCCTAGGGCTAGGACATCAGAGGCATTCACTCGACAGCTCCAATGATGCTACAAAGGACAAAAACACAGGAAGAAGCTACAAGTAAGGAATATGAAAGCCCTTCCTCATTTTCAAGATAGAAAGAAATTGGGGTTTAAAGATATCTTTTATTTGCATTATGGGAACGTGTAGGAGCCACATTGTGCTCAACACTATAAATATATGAAACAGAGGTGGCCTATGTTTTAAAGGGCATCATCTGCATATGAGTGATGGAAGGAAACAGTTTGGCAGCTATGTGCATTATTACTAATATTATTCCTTTATAATACAGTTGCAACAGTAAGACTATACCTTATTATATGAGGTCACATGTGAACATCCAAAGATAGACATCTGTCCTCAAGACTGAGAGCTTGTGAGGTAGGAGATCAATGATATATGAATATATCTTCCTTCTAGTGCAGGGGGAGACGAAAAGCATTGATCTTCCCTGCAACAGCCTTCTTGAGAATGGAGGCATTAAATCATAGAAGTTTTTTGCAGGGATCCTGGGGAAGCTGGTCTGTGACAATGTGACAAGGTAATTCAATTGGAGGACATTGGAGATTATAGGATAGAGTAGACTGAACATAGGATGCAGGAAGCTAGTTACTGGAAGGAGACACTGTGAACAAGAGCATCTGAAGACCTGACACTGTGGGAGGTTAGGAACAGAGAAGGCTGGAGCCCAGATCATGGAGCAAGCAGTGTTAAACAAGCTGTCATCCAGCATTTGTCATCAGTGTTAACCTGGTAACCAGGCAACTGAGAGATATGTAAGAAGCTCGCTGCATCATCCAGAGTGAAGGGATATGTTTGGAAGGGATGAGAAAGGGCTTAAGAGCTCTCTGATTCATGGGATCAGCAACCCGTCATCACTGGCTGTCAGGCTGGCAACTCGGGGGACACACACAGCCTTCTTAGGGTAGATCAAGGGTGAAGCAGGAAAGCATGGAAATGAAGGGAAGAAACCAGCACAGATGGGGGCTGTGCTGAAGATCCTAAGTTTCAGTTATTGCCACCACTAGCTACCTCCGAGCAATTCCTGCGGTTGTCCCGAGTGCTGTTTTTCACTTTGGTTCTATGCTTTCCTTCTCCAGGGCTGTGCATCCAGTGTGTCTCTGTGGAGCTTCATTCTCAGCTACAGGCCATATTCAGGCACACGTATCCTCCCTCCACTGCCCAGAGACCATGCCAGACAGCTCCATCAAAGGGAAGGAGAGCCACTGGACTACAGTGAACTTCCCCACAGCAGCAGGTGGGGATGGGGGAATAAAGTTGTTGAATTAGACCATTGACAACCTGAGGTTGGCCTGTCCGCAGGTGGGAGCAAGGAGGCCCCCAAGTTGGAGTGATTTCATGCAGGGAATGGTTTGAAGTTCCTATACAATGAAGGAGAAGTTTGGCAGGGAACAGAAGGCTGTTTAGAGGAGAGATCAAATCAGGAATGCTTGGCACATGGAGAGATGCAGAAAGGTTTTGGGGACAAAGGAAGGGGTGTGGAGAAGTGGCAGGAGGAAGGGGGGGATGCATCGTATCACTGGAAGGGTTGTTAACGCTCTGCATGCATCCAGAAAGGAGAACTCAGCAGTCAAAGCTTGGCTTTCCCACTCGCCCTTCTTTTCGCTGGGTGAACTAGGAAGCTGGCCATGTGAACAGAGGGTGTGCAAAGTTTACCAGTTCTCAGCTCTCTGTGAGGAGGAGCAGTGAGGAGGCACCCGAGACACCACAAACTTCTGTAATGAGCTTAATGGTAAAGTTGACTGAAGCTAAACTATTTCCATCATAATAGCCCGTGAGTTCATTTCCCTGCATTTCCACCCGAGCCATTTTTTCTGCTTGACATTAAGGGAGCTCTGCAACAGCAGGCAATCCAGCAGAGAGCAATAACGGGATTGGAAAGGAGAAGCAGTCACCCAAGGTCAGCAGAAGCTTTTGGCTGCTGGTGCCAGGGTGGCTCAGCAAAGGTCACAGCGAATGGGCAGAGAGGTCTGTTTTGCAAAAGGCTGGTTAGCATATAAAAGAGGCCAAGCCTGAGCTGGGCAAGTCAGGGGGGTTCAGAGATGCATCTGGCACCCAGAAAGGGAAGAGGAGCTGATGTCTGCACTTGGTCAGAAGGAGACAAAGCTCAGCAAAGGCGACAATCCAGCTGTGACTGTCATGTTGGCTTTGCTTCATTTACGGCGCCTGTTAATTACACAAGGTTTGTGTTGGGAACAGCTGGCAAGGTCCCTCCTTCTGTCCCGCTTCTGCATGAGCTGGTTTGGTTGTGTTCTTCTCAGGATTTCAGGCCCAGGTTCTGGAGGAATTTATTTGATCGTTTGTCTCAAAGGTGACCCAAATCGGACCCAGGAGGTTCTTTCTGTGTGTCCAGGCACCAGGTCTCATTCTGGTTCTAGTTACGTAACCTCCCAATTTTAAATTGAGCTGTGAAGCAATTACACAATTTCTTTTCACCTCAAAGAACAAAGGCTGACAGAAGAGGGGGGAAAAGAAAAAAAAAAAAGCACCTTTTCTCCTTGGATGTTTTCAGGGCCTCTGAATTCTTTAAATTACAGGGACTCCTACAGCCAGATAATTTCAGATCTCACTGCTCCAAAGCTACATCATCCATATTGTACATAGGTGAGGATTTTTGCCTTTTAAACTTTTGGAATTACTAGAGCCAGAATGGAAAAAGTTTCTGAAGTTTATGATACAGAACTTTTGTTACTCCCTTGAATTCAAGGAGGATTATATGTGTTAGGCAGTGGTATATTTGTGTCTGGAGGGCTCCCGTTCAGAAAATGTTTATACAGATGATTTCAGATATAACTCTTGGGATTTTAAAGTATTTAAATAAAGTTTGGTGACGACTTTCAAGACAGCCTGGATCTCATTGTATAAGAGCAAAGGCTTGCATTCAGCCACCTGTGAACAAAATCTGGTCTGAAGGTGTTCTGCACAAGCAAAAATGACAAGCCTTGTACCAGCACACTGCCTTCACCGGGGAGGTTAGCAGAGGTCCTGCCAACCTGGAGTTCAAGCAAAGTGAGCAGAAGTGAGCAGATCTGCAAAAATCCAGGCAAAATGGGTACAGTAATATCTTGCATTAAGAGGAGATTTGGATGAGGGTGGCCACTGGATGAGAAGCAAGCAGCCACAGGAGTGTCCTTTAGTGAGACAAAGCCACTTTCAATGGTCCCCAGTTTCAGCTGATGTGTCTTTAAACTTGCCACTGATGGTGTCGATCAAACCCCGCTCCTAGTATGCAGAAATCACCTGGCTTCCAAAATACTGAGCGCTAGACACTGTGCTGTAGCAAGGGCAAGGTAAGAGAGGCATCAGCCCTGCTACCCTGGAGGCAGGAGGAGCTGTTAGAGGAGGGCAGACCTGTGCTAGAGCACACCCAACTCTGTTGCTGTTATCTCCATCATGGAAGTGGGGCTGCAGGTCCACACAGGCGTCTGGTCCAGGTCTCCCCTCCGGCTCTGCTGTTTCCCCTCCAGCATGCTGTATGAGAAGCAATAACAACATCCAAATGTCTGCCACAGCCCTTTAGTGTGTGATGGTGGCAGCTTAAGGCAGTTTCCTCACTGTACCAGGATTTGGCATCTCCAGGCAATGGAGGAGATGATGGGGAGGGTGGGGAGAAGACAGGCTGATAAAGCCCTCATCTGAGTCATTTGAGCGACTTGCAGAATTCATTTGACTAAATAGCTGAGGAGGTTTGGGTAGTGGTTCCTGGGCTTATTCCCAAATCTTCTATCAGCTTCAGTAACAGAGGAACAGGGCCTCGGCATCTTCAGGGAAGATGGGAAGGAGTCAGTAGTGGGGTTCCTCTTCACTGCTGTTCAGAAATCTAAATTACAAATACTTCCCTTTGAAATCTCCTTTCACTTGAGAGTAGTAGAGGCATGGGCTCCAGGGTTTATTTTATGTTTTACTATTTTATTCCCATTCTTTCTTTCTTGTCTTTAAAAGGTGCTTCTGACAATGCAGAGGGAGGATCTATTTCTTAGTTTAAGAGGGAAAAAAGTAAATGTGGAACAATACTTGACAAAATGAGCCTATAAGGGAAATCTACCAGCAGTTTTGCTTTTTATTGCAAGTTATTATATACACCCCCTCCTCTGACATTATTTTATAATCTAAAATACTGCCACACAGTAAAAAAATTAAATACAAATATATTATTACCTCTTTTTCTGGCTTAATGATGGACACCTCGGGTAGGTTTACCTGCAAGGTATAAGCAGCTGGTGTCCCTGTTGCCTTCAACAACTGCTTTTTCCCCCTGCTCTGACTCTGTTGCCTCATTTCTATATGCTGCAGCACCTATTTGCTTGGCCAAGAGCCGGGAGCCTCCCGACCAAGGGAGGAATTTGAGCCTATGAAGCTATTTGTTGTCATATATATACAACCTCTGACACCAATTTAATTTCTTGGGTTTATTGACCCATTTCGCACTTCTGAATCAATTTTCAAAGCCTGTTAGGGGCAGGTGTGCTCCCATGTCCTTGTTAAATGGCCACACTCTTTGGAGATCCCAAAAAGCACAACCAAGCAACATTGCTTTATGTCCATGGCTCAGACCCCTGGTGTCAGCTGCTTCACACTTCTTCCCTGGAGCCCAGGAGTGGGACAGCCCTGGAGCCAGACAGAGAAAAGCTGTGAGAGGCAGAGAGGAGAGGGAAGGACTGGGACAGACTCAGGAAAAAGGAATGAAAATAAGAGAATAGCAGGGGAATGCAATTTGCCATGACAGATCAGGATGGAAAAAAAGTAAGACAAAAGAACAGGAGGATAAGATGGTGTTAAGATTAAAAGGGCATTAAAGGGGGGAGGTGGAAGAGCAAAGGTTTGTAGGAAGACAGGAGTAAAGAGAGATGACAAAAAGAAAGAAAATAATTGAAAAAT
Organism: Egretta garzetta; assembly: GCF_000687185.1. Taxonomy (NCBI): domain Eukaryota; kingdom Metazoa; phylum Chordata; class Aves; order Pelecaniformes; family Ardeidae; genus Egretta; species Egretta garzetta. The sequence continues at coordinate 1,909,144 of NW_009258272.1, read as the reverse complement.
GAGTCTGAGGAAGAGAAAGAATGAAGGAAAACTATAGCAAAATTTGTACTTATTCCTCCCGGAGCTGCTGGGTACAGTGTGTGGATAAGCATCCTGGGACTGTGTTTTAGAGGCTTTTCTCACTCCACACGTGAGTGTCAACCCTTTGGGCTGTCCCCATTGATGGTGTCCTAGTAAGAAGACATTACAACAGGAACGGACTGGTCTCCACCAAAAAGGTGCATCTCTTCCCAGGGTGGGCTCCTCTTTTCCAGGGCAAGCCAGGAGATTGCTCTGAGTGTGCACGAGAGTCTTGGGCTTTTCTACACTATCAGTAACACTCCTGCCTCAGGGCAAATACCCTGTGTCCAGCTCTGGGTCTTACCAGCCACAGCCATGTGATTTATCTTCACAAGGCTCAGCCCTGCAAACTGCTGATCTCCTTGCCCTTGCTCAAGGCAAAGTGCTTCACAGTGTATTCAGAGCTAAACAGATACATAAGTGCTGCACAGAATTGGAGCTAGCATGCCCAGTACCTCACAGAATCAATCCCTAGCAAAGCAGTCGCCTAAGTTTTCATATACTAGCTTGCGGTAGCTATTTTTATGTCACAGACATTGTGGTCATCGTAAATGAAGCAAAAATGTAATTGATGAGGCAGCAGGGATGGAGGCAGAGTCTTTACAAATTTTTACCTAAATTCTGCCATTATTACCCTATCACTGAACCAAAGTGCTCTTAGGAAGCTTCTGAGGAAAGCACATCGACCTATTTCACTGTCTTTTAGCAGAATTGTGTCCATGGATACACCCATTCCTAGGCCTTGAGAGCTGGAAGCCAGCTAGGGCTGGGCAGAGACTCCAACCTTCCCCTGCTTCCTCACTTGAAATCACTACCTGCCACCCTTGCAAACCGCTGAAATACGCTCTCCACACCTCCTCTGAGCTCCCCACTGTCAGAAGCCTCTTTGGGTTTCCAATTTAACTCCTCCAGGGACAGTGCCTAGAAGGAAGGAACATAATCTCACTAAATGAATCTCTTAATCACTGTCATTTTAGTCCTAAAAACCCCAGCCAAAACAATGGTATATTTTTTGCAGACAAATGGAAGTCCAGAAGTTAATTCTCCCTTCATCTGATCACATCCCTCTTGAGAAATCTTGCTTGTTGAGCTGATTATATATTTTTTTTAATAAAGCATATTTCCTTTGATATTTTTCATATTCAGCAAGTTGAAATTTCTAGTCAAAAATGTTTTCTTTCTGTGCAGAGAGAAAAATAATGTGTATAGCAGGTTATGAAGCCTTCTTGACTAAACATACCCACAGCATGCTCAGGAGGATCCAAGCCCAGGACATGTCTGGATAGACCAGGCTGTAGCCTGCTATCAGTCTGGGCTGGGACTGAGGGGGCTTTTGCCTGTCACCTGTGGGGGGTGCAGACTAAGACTGAGGAGCAGTACAGACCCACGTTTCCAGTTCACTGCTGATGCAGCCATACTGGGAGCCCCTAACTCCCAACTGGTCAAAATTATGGTGCACCCAATGTGAAGTATCATAGTTAGATGAACCTGAATGGATAAAGTTGAGTCTACTCTCCATGTTAAACTATCACAACACATTCAGGGTCCAGGGGTCAGAAGTAACCCATATTTCTACTCATTGTGAAGCTCACACGTTCACATTTGGCCTGGTGATCCTACGCACCCCTTCTGAGTGAAGTGCCTGTGGATTTATTGTGGTTCACCTGGGATTGTGGACCAACAACTGGTATAGATATTTTCTCCTTGATATTAATTGTCGTGGGATAAGTCTCACCATGAGGAAATAGCTCTGCCTAGGAGAAAGCAATCTTTGAAGGAAAGACTGAAATGAAATAGCAGAAACTCAGCAGCTGTAGTGACATTGCCTGCATGCCATGCATAAGAAGGAAAGGTATGGACTGAAACCTTTCATCCATGCCATGTGCTTCTGGGGAAGGTTATCCAAGATTTGTGAAACAAAAGAAATGCAAAGAAGTCCTACCATCCCCTGCTTCCTCCCCCGGCTGGATTAAAATTGTGCATTCAGAAAGTGAGCTGAAATGGATTCTGTTTAATAAATTCTGTTTGAAAGCTGGAAGGGGGTTTGCAGCCAGCAGAGGAGGGAAGCTCTGGAACAGCCTTCAGCAG
>NW_009258272.1:1904601-1906958 GCF_000687185.1 Egretta garzetta | reverse complement strand
CAGCAGGAGTGGGTGGCCAGCAGCAGCCTGATGAGTTTTATGATGAAGCTGGATCAGTTGACGAGTGGGATTATGTGGTGCGGTTGCCTGAGCTAGCAGGGGACTGGATGCAATGACCTTTGAGATCTCTTTCCATCGTATGTTCTTCAACTGCAATGAAGTCACGGGATAGAATAGACACAGTTCAATTTTTTTCATGGAAGCTACTTTAGTTTACACCAGCTGAGAATCTGCCCTAGTGTGGCCAAAGTCAAGGCTGGCAACCTTTAATCCTTGTCATGTGTGATAACACTTCAGTCCTTTCTGCCCACACCTGGCTTCCTGATAATACCAATGATGTCCTTTATTCTGCAATGTCTTTTTCTATTGTAGAGATGTTAGCAATGGCCTATCTGGTGGCCACATTCAAATATATATTTTTTCCCTTTGTCTGGCAATAAAAGATACCTTGAAAGAGCAAGGATGGTGGTGAGAGTGTCAGGTGGGGTCACGAGGCACAGGTGTTCCACAAAAGGGAACAAAATAACAATGAGAAAATACCTCAAAACACTTTCCAGAAATAACAGCCTAATTAATAAAGCTTTTGTTTGCTCAGTGGCTGAACCTCCTTTTCCTATGCTTGGGAATGGCTACTGAGGAATATTAGAGGGAGCTCAGCTTTGTTTCTAAGCTTTACCCCTAACAGCCTGCTTTGATAGAGAAATGTGTATGAAATCAGGGGGACAGATACACAGCGTGTGAACTCTGGGTTGTGTCAGAACTAACCAGCGCAACATGAACGTGGGATACAGAGTACTAACAATGTACTGCCTTTTTTTTTTATATATATATATATCTATATCTCACAGAGGGACAGTGTGCCCCCCATCAAAGTCTAGATGGACTACAAACACAGAACAAAAAAAGACAACCTGCAGAAGCTTACAATTCAAGTAAGTTATGACACAGAAAAATAATTCCAGGAAAAAATATTTGGCAAATAAATCCAAAGAATTAATGATCTCAGTTGTAGGAGGATAACTCACAGAAAGGCAAAATTAGCCTAATAAATTAAAAAGAAGCAAAATTAGCCTAATAAACTTTGGGCTAGAAGTTAATCATTGCAGCGCACAAGTAAAATGTAACTTCCCTCTGGGTGACCCTGAGCATGGAGAGTGGCTCGGTGTGGATGTACTGGTCTGGACATGTCAGAGTTGGGGAGGAAAGTGGGAACCGAGGGTTGGTTTCATTCTTTTGTGAAACTCTCACAACCCATTGCTCATCCGATAACAGATGCCTCAGTGTGTACCCAGTCCATTCCTGGTAGGAGACAGACACCAGGTTTGTAGATCTACCTGTTAAGCTTTGTAAGACTTCCAGCTTTGGAGGGCTTTTTTCCCAGTTTCTGTGGTCAGCCCAAGTGGCATCTGTCATGCTGTTGTTTCTCTAGAGGTCTTCAGATACTGCTGTGCATGGACTGCTAATGCAAACGGGCAGTGCTAGACCCATCCCTATGCATTTGAGGATACCAAAAGAAGGATCTAGTTTTATAACCCCATAAAATAAATTTGTCGAAGCTACACAGGAAAGGAAGCCCAGCTGCACATTTTTTTTTCATGAATTGACTCTACAGGCAACAAGGGCAAAAAGTTCATGGTTTCTCTTACTGCCCCATATTACCAATAAGCACCTCTACGTTTGACATGGGAATGGCATTGAGATGTCCCTCCATCTGCCCCTGTGAAGGGGCAGGTTAGAATAGGGAACATGCCAGGTCAGGACTCTACAGCCCCATACTATAGCCATGGAGTAGGGGATGATGTCCCCAGACAGATGTTGTGCTCTTGCCAGCACACGCAATTCCATGCTTGCTGTGCATCCCCGCTGCTAGAGAGAAAAGACTTCAGGCGAAGACTAAAACTCCACTTTTAAGAAACCTCAGCAGCTGCCCAAGGACACTGGTTCGCTTAATTGCTGTATCAGTACATTCAAAGATACTCACTATCTCGCTATCGGCCCTAGCGAAACATGTATTATCCATTTGTCCTTGAAACCAGCCATCCCCTTGCGAAGTGATTAAAGTAGTCTTGTGCCGGACGAACCATGCACATCTTTTTTTCTCCTGCTCCCCCCAAAATATCATTCCCCCCCAAAAGATATCATTCCCCCCCACAAAGATATCATCCCCCTCCCCCCCCCCGCCTTCCTACTAGTCACGACAGAGCTTCTTCCTTGCAATTTATTATGTTTGCACTCATTTGTTTGCCTTCAGTCTCTGAGACACTGCATCCAGTGACCTCTGGCAAAGGAATGGGAATAGCGCACACTTATCCTGGCACCAGGCAGCAAGCAGTGACAAATTGGTTTACTTCTCTGCC
>NW_009258272.1:1871050-1904587 GCF_000687185.1 Egretta garzetta | reverse complement strand
GGGAAAGGGGGTTTTATTAGCCTGCACGTACTTATGCATCTGAAATATGCTTTGTAATCTTTCCTCTCTGATGTTATTTAAAATACATATTTGGGCTTGTCTGTTACCGTCTGGGAACGCAGAAAGTTTTGCCCAAACGGATGGAACCTTCTGGTGGGAAATAAACTTGTTATCACGATATGCTGGGATTTTTTTTTTTTTTATTTTTTTTTTAACGGCTAAATATACATGTTCAGTTGTGTATGGATGTATTCAGCTATGCTAGGAAAAGGAACAGCAGACACATCCACAACCACACTTTCCAGCACAAAAATACCCAGCCATTTACCAGTGAAAAGAGATTAGGGGGTGTGCACAGCCATGAACGCTTCTCAAAGCCTATGGGAACACTTTGGAAAGAAAGCACTTTTCCCACTTCGCTCCTCCTAAACCGAGCAGAAATAGCCCAGCAGATGGGGGGCTCTGGGTGGTTCTTGAAAGCGCAAAGTGATAAAAGCAATGATTTTGGTTTCACTATTTTGTGTTTTGTTAGCACCCCTCCTGCCCCCCAGGGCACAAACCCCCGTGGACACACCCACCTTTGGGGGTGCCCAGCAGAATGGCGCAGGAACTAAGGTGATGGAGATAACCTATGTGGAATTTAAAATACTGACCCCTTTTGCAAAGCCTGGAGAAGAGAAGGCTGCAGGCAGACCTGATTGCGGCCTTTCAGTGCTTCAATGGGGCCTGTAGGAAAGATGGGGACAATCTTTTTAGTAGGACCAGTTGTGACAGGACAAGGGGTAATGGTTTTCAACTAAAGGAGGGTAGGTTTAGACTGGATATAAGGAAGAAATTCTTTACAATGAGGGTGGTGAAACACTGGAATGGGTTGCCCAGAGAGGTGGTGGAGACCCCATCCCTGGGAACATTCCAGGCCAGGATGGATGGGGCTGCGAGCGACCTGATCTGGTTAAAGGTGTCCCTGCTCCCTGCAGGGGGATTGGACTGAGTGAGCTCTAGGGGTCCCTTCCAACCCAAACCATTCTATGATTCTATGATCAACTGATGAAAAGCACTCTCTAGCAGCTGGGTATTATTGCCTTTATTATATTCCCCAGTGATTTAAAAATCAAGGAAAGGTTGTGACACTTGAGGACTTTTCCATAAACGTCTGCATAACCATTTCTAAAAGGACACTTGGCTATTCAACTATTCTCCTTCCTTTCCAGCTGTGCTAGTTGCTGTTTTTCTGTGGTTGATTCGTGCAACACGCTGTTCATCTCCGTTTAGTGCACTATCAGAACCGCATTTTCACTGTTCCCATGTCGCTGCTATGTCTTGACCTCAAAGGGACATCCTAATGCATCCTTCTCAGAAAACTGCATTTGTGTTCCCTCCTCTGCTTTCTTTTTTTGTGCCTGATGTTATCTTGTGTTATCTTAATTACATGCTTTAAGGATGCCTGCTGCACAGATCACTGATGGAGTTTGATGTTTGTTAATATCACGTTGCATTATGAAAATCTGGTACATTAAGACCTTGGTGTCTTTCCAAATTATTCTGAAGATATAAAAAACTTAATAAGCAACCCACTTTAACTAATACAGCCTAATAGGTTGAGAAGGGAGGGGGTGAGTTTGGGAACATGTTTATTTGACGGGTTGTAAGTAAAATGATTTAAAGAGCCCTTGATCGGGACTTGCTATTCAAAGTCAGGATTTAGTGTCAGAATTAGGGTTAGTACTGGTGGGGGTAGTAGATAATCAATTTGTGGTCAAATCAAGTCAACCTTCCTGCTTGTATTTAATTTTTCCCCAACCAGCAATTTATCTTTAAATGTGAACACTTAGCTAAATCAGGTGCAGATGGTTGTTTTTATCAAACGAATGCTGTTTTATCACTTTAAAAGCCTTTGTTTTTAGTCAAGTGAAGGCAGTGGGCAGCACTCCCTTGTTTTTGAAAGAAGAAGAGCATATGCTTTTTAATTTGAAATGTAGCACTAATAGCATTATCCACAGGGGGATAGGCTGTGCTATTGTGGATTGTGGATAATGCATTTATGCTCAAATATCCTTTATTCCCTCCTGAGTGAAAGAATTTAATAGCATATTGTATTACCATGCCATGGAGAATATAGTTTACCCTAGGAGTGAATTTTTTGACAGTATCAACTCTGGCTTTGTTTTTGTTTTGTTAATTTTGGGGGGAAATTCTTGACGAATTTGCAAGGTTCTTGTAACACTATGTTGAAAAAAAAAACCTTCAACCTGCCATGAACAATGAAAAAATACTGTCGAGGGGAGATCTGGAGAGAGTGCAGACAACAGCCAGCAACGATTTCAAAAATAGCTTTACTGGCACTTCCTTTTTTTTGCATTTCTCAGTCTCTGCTCTCTTCTCACCAGAAGCTGGTGCTCATGCTACAATGGTGCCAATCTGGGGGTGCAATGAAATGGAGAGAAGCAGGCTTGAGACAAGCAAACTCAGTCCATTTGTGACTTTCTTTAGCAAACTCCTTTTCCCCAGGGCTGTAAGACAAATGGTTTAATAACCCAGAATGCTGTGCTCTTTGCTTCAACAAAGTTGACTGTCTGCATTCAGCGTTATTCACAGGTATCTCCAACAACCTCCTGGGAAAATGCTGAATAAACGGAGATCACGGCTTGGAGGCCCGGGGCTGGCCTTGCATTGTTTGCTTTTTATTGTAAGGCTTATCTTGCTGTGTCATATGGTTAAAAACTGGAGCCTTGCCTCCAAGATAGCAGTGGGAAGGCAAGAAAAGCTTGCGCCCATTTGTCTTCAGGTCAGTTTTATGAATGAATGTACTGATGCAGCCCTCAACAAAAGTGCAAGGGAGAAACTATGATCAAAAGAGAGCAAGAACAAGTCCCAACTTCTTTCCCATCATGTGGTTTTCTGGGAATGAGAAATCTGAACACTGCTCTCATGCTCTCTCACCAGAGAACTGGCTGCACTCCAGCAATCATGTGAAGCTCTGGACTGGGTGCTTCTACTCTGAGGCAGCGAGCATGGCCATAGCTAGCCTAGTTATCTGGAAAATGAAACCAGGTCTTCTACTCAGTTCCCATTTGCCCCAGGGACAGTAATCCAGGCCTGTTAGAGATATCGAAACAGAATCAGGTGACTAACGACGAGAAGCTCAGTGGAAAGAAGGCACCACAGCCTGCAAGGTGCAATGTCCAAGTGGGGTGGTAAAGGAGAAGGAAGAGGTTTTTGAAATCAAGCTGGATTCTGAGTGCTCACCCACTACTTAGTAGCAGGAAACACAAAAAGAATTCCTGATGTCTCCCAGGAGAATTCAGCTGAGGCTACAGCACAAACCTGAGCTGACTCACTGATGGGCTGCAATTACTTCAGCCCTGTTTAGGACAAACCAGGAGGTCCATCCTGCGGCTCCACTTGCAGGATCACAAAGCAACAACGGTTTGGCGTTCATCACAGTGCTTCACTGTGAAGCATGGCAATATCTGTGTCTTCTTCAGCAAAGTGAGAATTACTTTTACCCAGTTTTAGCCATGTAAAAGTTTAGATGTCTAAGCCAGTGATCTAGCCCTCCTCTACAGGCTGTGAAGAGAATGGAAGGTATCTCCAGAATGAGTCACTTCTTCCTATGTACAGTGTCTAAAGTGGGTGGGATGACTCACCCTCCAAAGGTAACAGTCTCTGTCTCTATGGCTTAAATGACTAGTTTCAACTGAAAGCCCAACTTTTTGGTGGCAGAAATTAGCCATCTTCACTGTTACTGGCATTTGTCTCAAGTCATTTGCAAAATTCAGAGTGAGGTGAGAAAGCTTACTTCTCAATAGGTGGACCCTTCAAAGGACCATTTTGTGCTTTCTCCTGGGATCTGCACATCTTTGTCCTTCAAAAATGGCGCTGCAATGGTTTGCTCAACTTTCCTGAAGTCAGAGAAACTAAAGTCTGTTGGAAGCATAAAGAGAAGTCACTTGACCCGTCCCCAGTCCACAGGCAGAAAGCTGCAGTTAAGTTTTGTTATCCTGAATGTTTCCCCCTTTCAACAATGTCTTCCAACAGTCAGTAAGAAAATTTCAGTTGTCTACAATGGGCTTTCATCCAAGCCTGCAGAGACAGCAATAGAGAAAATTCAGTTGCAGAAATCAACAGAGAGGAAAGGTAATGACACGAGAGAGCTAAAATACGTAATTGTGAGAGGGGGGAGAGCAGGAAACAGAGAGGTGCTTTAAAGATTGAGCAGTGGAGGAACACAGAGGCAATGCTCAGTGGAGAGGAGATCTGGGCAGAGGAAGAGGGACAAACTCATACCCTTGAAATACGCATCTCTCCAACACTGCGGCATCACTTCCATTTGAAAATGCCTAACTGCTCTTCAGTTTAATCACTGATGCACTTTTGGGTATAAGATGAATAATTAAGCCTGGGAGTAGAATACAGCAAGTGTTAATAGGGCAGAAGGTACTGCAAAGTCCTTATAAAAAGCTGTGCTTGCAGCACAAAGTGGCTGCTGTTCTCTGCATCCCCAATCATGAAGTGAGGAGCATGAAAGTACTAAATTTAATGAAGTGCGTCTGTATCTATTCACTGGACTTTTTTCCCCTCTGCGTTTGATACTATTGCTTGCTAAATAATACCCCATCTCTAGCAAAGGATGAACAATGTAATTCTAAATCATCCTTCCACATCAAACCAGGACAGGCATCCTGCACAGCCCTGCCCTCCATGCCTACATCTGCGGACTCCCACAAGCACAATCTTCTCCCTTATGTAAGTTAATGTTTAATGAAAATATCTGGTGCCTTAAAGGGACAATTGAGTCTGAAGAGGTAGCGTTATGGAGTTCATCCTCTTGGATAAGTTCAAGATTGCTTCCTGTTGCTGGCAGAAGACCAAAAACGAAGAAATAAATGGCCACTTCAAAGCATGAGAGGCAACAATTAAACAACATCCGAGAAGACACTGGGCCAGCTGCACTGCCCAGGCACCTTACAGCACTGGCTCGTGCATATAGCAAGAGAAGGCACAGCAAGGAAAAGCTGTGGCTGGAATAAGGTGCAGCCGTTAATCCATGAGCAATGCAAGTTACTGCAGTTTGCTGCTCTGTCTGTGCTTTTCCCCTCAGTCTGAACTGTCTTTCCCTGAGGATGCTTCTTCCTCAGACTGCGGACCACCGGGACAACAAAGCCGTAGCTCAAAAGAGAGCAGTTCATATCTGAATCACCCAAAACGTATTCCAGGACAGTGTGTGAGGAGGGTTGTTCATTCCCGTGATAGATCAGACTGAGTGTCACCCTAAACAGCAAATGCCAAGCTCCTCTTTTAGGTCTTCATTTTCCGCATGCACCCAATTAAACAGAGCTATATAAACTAATCAAATTAGGCTGGGAAGGAAGAAAGACGGATTGTTATTTTTAAATACTTGGGAGATGTTTGGGAATGGGAGGTCATAAAGGTAAAGAGGGAGGTCAATAAATAGAAAGGAGGAAATTATTTTTAACCATTGCAGATAAGGTATTTTTAGAGCAATCACCTTAAAGCTCCCTGAACTACATAGAATGATAAGCACTGCTCAACACAGCAGCAATAATGGGAGCTGAGCTGCAGCCTGGCTCAGACCCACGTTCCCTGGCTTCTTTCAAGTGGGTTTTCAGTGTAATGATTTTTTCTTCCTCCTTTTCCTTTTTCTCCCACCTCCTGTCCTTACTGTTGTTGCTGAGGGTACCTCAAAGAGTCTGGCTCTTGTATGGACATTCGAGGAAGTTTTAGGTTGTTGCTAAGTGGGTATTTTTCCCCTCTTTGGTTTGTTTTTCATCCTTTTCCTTTTGACTGGTCTCCTCTCACCTCCACACTAAGTGGAAGAGATGAAGAGCCAAGCCTCCACAGGCAAGCATGTGTGAAAAGAAACCAGAGGCTGACTTCCAAAGGGGCTGGAGGACCTTGGGGCCAGGAGGATACACCTCTGGCTGCAACATCATCAAGGGATACCGCACATGGGGTGCTGCCGGAGGAGTATTGCCCCCATCCATCAGGGTCCCAGGCAGCAATTCTCCACCCTGGAGGCAGCAGACACGGGCAGAGCTGCCTGAGGAGTCTGTGTGTGTGTGTTTGTGGTGGGAGAGAGGGACTTCACTGGATTTTTAATTTCACTTTTGGCCCTTTTTGCACACTTTCCCACACAATTTCACCAATTATCTGTATCACACTTTGTCAGCAAGGAGACAGGATCGACACCTTCATTTTTCATGGTCTGGAAAATGGTCCAGGCAAATTTAGGTGAAGGAAAACACCTTTGGATCAGGACAAACTTAAACAGGCCTCCCACAGACATTCCACACTAATGCTGCAGACAAAAGCATGGGATGCACTGACCATACTGTGTAGAAACCACTTTTTTTGATCTCTGCTTAGAAAGGGACAGATCTTCAAGATGATTCAGCATACATCAGGCTGTGCCACAATGTGTAAGCTGTTAATTTAAAACAGATGTTTTCAAAGGTAAGGGGAGATGTCTGAGTGTCTTCCTCAACCTGAATTAGTATTTTACCCTCCTGGATGCCAAGCTTTGGAATGTGTCGGTATGTTGATGTGTTGCCACAGTTTGGGGAAAACAACTGTTTTAGAGCTGTCTTCCTATCTTAAGTCAATCGCCATACTGCATCTTCCTGGCCACTCTACTGAAAATGATGGTGCCTCTGCCTTCATGGTTTTCCAGAGTGAGGGCAATGAGAAGGGATTTTGCTTTCTTTCAAGGATCAAAACAAAACATAGAAAATGCCAAATGATAAATATTTGACTTTGAAACATGAAAAAGAAGAGGAAGAGCAACATCAAGGGAATATATCCCTTGGGATGTCCTGCAGTGTGAATGTACATTTTGTATGGCTAAGATAAGAGTTGTGGATGCAGTGTGTAAAGATGTAGGTTTTACAAGAAAATAGAATCAGCCAGGAGACCTCTGTGAAATCACAGAATGTGTGTACGCATTACAGTTTGTATAAAATTAAATTATCTTTTTTCCTTAGAGATATCAATCCTTCTTCTATTATTATTATTTATTATTAATTTTTTTCCCTCACCCTTATTTCATTGTCCATACCCCTGTCTTTCAGGTCCCTTGTTTGAATCGGTCCTATTTATATGAAACAGGTTGATAACTCTCATCTCTTCTCTCTCTTGCTCTCAATAATTATAGGTCTCCCAGGAAAGCTGGCCTTCAGTAAAAATTTTGTAAAGGTTTTGAAAGATTTTATTAGAAAAGATTTGGATCCTGCGCAATTATCAGTTCTGAAAGGTGCTTTGCCCACCTCCTCCAGTGGAAGTGCTATTGATCATCTCACAAAAGGCAGGCACGTACTTACAGAGAGAAAAGTTGAGGTCTGGTTGCCTTTTCAACATCAATGATAAAATTGCATCTAAAGTTCACCTCATTCACCTTAACTCCACTGGTCTGCACTAATTAAGGTGGAGCAAGCCTTGCCGGTTAATAAAGAACACTGTAATTCAGCTTGTGCCGGCCAGTGATTGCAACAAGAGGAAAAACCCAGTAACTGATTTAAAAGATGGGCTTTGATTAACAGAAATATCTGGGGCTTTTGTTCACTGATTGTGCAGTACACACTGTAAAACCCTGCCACTGTCAATGGCTTAGATGTAAGACTCAAAATGCCTTCTCTCCCTTTTAACTCAGGCTCTAACTTGTAAAGTCCTGCTTTAAAATATTGCAGATGATCATCATAATTCTGCCTCCTATTTTGCAAAGCCACTGTTCTATTTGGCCGTATATACCACCGTATTGCTCCAAGGTCCTATACCTAGGGCAATCACACCCCACATGATAGCTGACTCCTTTTGGAGCACTCACCTTGTTCCCTGTAAATCAAACACTAGTGTAGTTTACAGAATATTTCACTGCTGGATCTATTGTAGATATCCAGATGTATAACAAGTTTGGTTCTCTCTATCCAGGACAGTTCTTCACCACAATCAGAACAGACTTTACTCCTTCACATCACTACCAGCCATCCTCACATGTCCTGCAGCAAGCAGCATGTCCTCTGTGCAATGCTAGCAGAGCTGCAACACAACTCCTTTGCTACCTCCAGCACTTTGAGGTGAAAAAACATACATACAAAATAATTTTCTGGGGTGGTGGGAAGCCACACAAGGGCAAGAGTCAATCTGGGTGCTGTGTGATGTCTTGCCATCACAGCTGATTCCCTGTGTGGAGCGTTAGCCATGGAAAGGGTGATAGACACCAGCTTTTGCAGACTGGCCTGGAGATCAGGGTGGGGTTTGTAAGCATGTGGAGTAAACCCACGGGCTTCTCACACCCCAGCCCTCTCTGGATCAGCACATTACAGCTGTGCAGGCAGGAGACAGTGTACAGGGATCCCTCCTTCCTCCCAGGCCTCTCAGGAGCAGTAAGAAAGGTCTACGTGTACTCACCGAGGCCAAATTTTCACACCCCATTAGCCCAGATGTGATGAACTTCACATCCCATAACTAGCTCTGCCGATAGAACTGACCATTTTTTTTTTCCCCAGCTGAACAGTTTTCTCTTACAGAAATGCAAATTCAGCAAAATATAATTTTTGTTGACATTTTTAATGGGAAATTATTGAAACACTTCATTTCCATTTTAGCATTTGGCCAGTTCTGTCTCATCTGGCATGAAGTAATCAAAATCCAGCAGAGAAGCCCTTGCCTCTTTCAATCATTTACTAGAGTTTCCCGTCAAGAAGGCTGTCCTCAGATTCCTGGGCTGAAATACGATGGGAAGTTGCCTTTCACTCTAACCTTTGAGAATGGCACTTTCCATTTAACTTCAGAACTTTCCTCCTCAGAAAAAAAATATTGTTCCAGAAAGCTGCATCTCTAGGCAGGAAAGGTGTCTTGCACCAGCTGAATCATAGAAAGGATGGTTTGACTCAAGACTTTTAAAGAATTAACAGTTGCCACAACAGGACTCCCTCTTATGCAGAGAGGAGTTCGTACAGGGAGCCCTGTGTGGTTTAAGCTTTTTATAGTGACAGATTTCTTTGCATAATGCATTTTGGGTGAAGCTTCAGGTTTATTTTGTACTTATCTGATGTCAGAAAAGTATATATTAAGTCTTCAAAATAAAAAAGGCAGGTTTTTTAATCAGCTTATTACAGCCTTCCATGTATACTAAAGCATTTATATGGCAGTAAACCTGGAATCCTATAGGAATTTGTTATAAAGTGACAGATTCAGGTCAGAGCTGTTAATGAACAGCCGGATTGATGTGATGCATAATGATGGGAGAAACGGCATTATTGTCCTACAGGAGAGTGCAGAAAGGTAGGATATGCCAGGGCCGTGAGAACAACTGGGCACCCTGGAGTTTAATACCTTGCCTCTGGCCAATCCTTGATATTTCAGAGAAAGTAGAGCTGTTCTGCAACTGGTGAATAAAGTAGCCACATGGCAGACATGTGGGTTTGGCTCCTTAGCTCCCTTCACCCTGGCAACAAACCCTAAATTTCCCAGCTGAGTCTTCTTTAGATACACACTTTGAAGACCACTGACATGGGCTGGGTATGACTGAAACAGTGCTGCAAGAGACCCATATTTTTTCTTCCTTTTCTTCTGCCACTGACTTAACTATGTGACCACAGGCAAGTCTTTCAACATCTACTTCTACCCTCTTTCTTGTTTTAAACAAATACTTTTTGGAGCATGAATTTATCATGTCCATGTCATCTAGTTGGCATTTGTTCTATTTCTTGTTCTAAATTTGCTGGCCTTTATTTTCATTAGCAGGATCCTATAATAAATGCACAAGTAATGCTGACCTGAAGGAAATACTGCTTACCCTATAGAGAGTATCAGAGAGGTAAAAAAAACCACTTTACGAATGGGAAAATATGTAGAGTGGCAAAAGCAATGGCTCCTGTTCAACATTTCCTGGGAAGAGAGGGCAGCAAAAAACAACCCTAAAAAACAGATGAAGGACCAGTCCACCTTTATGGGATTGACCCTTGAAAGCCCACTGGGAACTTCATCTGGTGCCACATGCATCTTCCTCTTAATTAGTGCTCTTCTGAGAAGTTTCTTGAAACCAGATCTCCTTTTTCTTACGTCTCAGTAAAAATGCCAGCTACTCTGGGATCTTGGTGCATGACTGAGGTCCCCCTATGCTACATCAGAGATATTAATTCTCATTAAGAAGTGATGCAATTGGTGTTCATTTGAACAAGTGTTGTGCACTTCATTGGCTGCTCCAGGGTACAATGTAAGTGTTCATCTTGGTCTAAAAGGCTCTGTGTACACACCATCACAGCTGCCTAGGCTTACCGAACACAACCCAGCCACTGAGACTAAAAAAGTAATTCAGGCTAGCAAGCTGGTTTTTGATCTTGGGACTCCTGGGCCTTTGCAGCCCAGAGATCTGGGATTCCCCCAGAGCTCAACACACATTACCAGTTATTGAGAATTATGAATTCGAGCCAGAAAAATATATAGGCATGATCTTAACTCATATGGTTTTGAACAGTCCCTTTGACTTTCATGCATCTGTCCGCACACATGCAGGCACAGTACTGCAATACATTGTGCTCAGCACCTTGCAGGACTGAGCCCTCCACTAATCCTTCTAAACCTAAGTATATTGACTTTCAAAGCAACCCATGAGAGTTTCTTATCTACATTTCCTGAACAAGCTGCTTGTTTAGGCTGAGCCTTTTTGCATTAGTCTTCAACCAGAGTTGATTTAGAGCAATGAACATGATTAGATTTTCATATCAAGAGAGACTGAAAGTATGGAGGTAGTTCCCAAGTATCCTGGAGTAAGTCAGGAGTGAACTCCCTTCATTAAATAGCTTGTAAAAACACAAAAAGACCACAATTAGTGCCTAAATCTAACACAGCCAATATCCAGGTTTTGCTTTCTCATCCTGGAATGAATCTTAACAGAAGCCTGAATCTAAATGTCTTGGGGAAGTTGAAAACCAGATCTCAGTAGTTAGCTGCATGACATTTGTATAATATGATCTTGTCATCACATTGCAGAACAAGATTCAGTCCTAAATTACACCACAGCCCAACTCAGAGGGAGATGCTGCATGCTGTCAAGAAGTCTGCCCCAGAAAACAGACTGGAATAAGTATGGCTTCGTCACTAGAAAATTTCTCTTACAGGCTTCTCTTTGCACCAAAATCAGGCAAAGGCAATTCTTTCAGGCTTGACCTAAGCATTTGGGATGTCACAACTCTGAAACAAAGCCCACATCGTGGTAGCATGTCATTATACATCTTTCTCAAGGTCACTGTCAATGCATGTGATAGTGGGACACTCGGACACCAGGAACTGTCAGTGGAAATAAAAGCATACCTGAAATAACCATTCTTGCCCTGTCATCTCTCCTCCTCTTCATGCACTGGTCAGTCTTAAGACTGAGACTCAAGACAGACTCTGGTCCCAGTTCTGTGCAGGTTTTGCCACAGCAAGCCTGTCTCTGTCTGCCTTAGGCTCACCTTTCCCACCTATAAAAGTCAGGCTAGCCCTAAACTGATTGTGTCTATTTAAGTGACAAGCTTGTGTTAATTCTGTGTATGCCCAGGACCAAAGACAATGAGACTTGGGTTGTAATTGAGACCTCAAAATATAGATTAATAGATAAATTAATAGACAGCTATTAATAAGGTAAAAAGTATCTTATATAAATGTATGAACACTTAACTAAATGTACACCTGTATATAGAAATATAAAAGGTATAAATTGTGTTTCCGTCTTCATGTCGTCACATTAAGTCTCTTGGCTTCCTCACTTGAATTCAAGAGCACCGTAATCCAGGTACTCTTTCCTCTGTTCCTGGCAGCATCTTTCAGAACTCTTGACCTTCAGCTCACCTTGGCACTCCCTGTTCAAGGAGATCTGCAAGCACCTTGGAAAATCATCCCAGTTGAATTTCTTTTTCCTATTTAGACAAGTCTACGCTCTAGACAACATGATTGACAATATTAGAAGGGGTAGCTCAGGTACTCAAAAAGTAGTTTTCTATCCCACATGCTTCAATCAGAAAATCTTCACTTCAAATTTCTCTTTTTTAGACCTTTAAAATTTCAGTCAAAATAATTCACTTGGACATTTTCTACTGGAAGCTGTTGTGTTGTTAAAAACTAAGGCATCTCACAGCAATTTGTCACTGGCAAAAACATCCCTAATAAACAGGATGAGGTTGTGTGCTTTCCCCATTTCATTTTGCTTCTTTGTTCAGTTCAATTTGGTTGACTTTTTCAGTGGCATTAAAATATCATTTTAAGCTGCACTTATATGTTGTGTGTTATATATAATACCTAATGGGCTGGTTTTGTTCATTACTCAGCCAAAACTGAAAAGAGGAGATGATGAGAGGCAGGATGGGTTTGGGGAGTGGGAGGAGTCCTCCCTGAGGTCAGTAATCCAATTTCTTTTGTGCCTGCCTGTATCTGTTCAGGGTCACATAACCAGATCTCGCTCCTCCACAGGTTCTATTGCCATGATTATTTTTTCTAGCAATACCTTTTGCAGATCTCCTGGGGAGGGACCCATGTCCTGTTTTTTCTAGGTCTCTACACAAGGTCAAATTTCCTTCTTGTCTGAAAAGCAAGTACTGGAGGCCAACAGGAACCACTCAGTGATTGCCCTGCTGTATGGGTAAATGCTAAAGATAGGGACACAAAATGGTGTACCTGGGGCTGTTCCTAGAGATGTTCTTAACAGTACTAAAAGCCATTAAGATGTTGCGCTAGCTACATCCCACCTCATGTGTCCTGCTAAACTTAATCCAGCTCAGACTGGAAAGATTTTCGTATTGTGAGACCCACTCTCACCACAGTGTCTGGTGGTGTCTTTGTGGGTGTTTATCTGAGAAGCCGCAGAGTCAGTAGGCTGGGGAGTACCACTGTTCGCCTGTTTCTTGTGGCCAGGATTCATATGGACAGTCTTGTATCCCAGAAGGTTTGTTTTGCATGTCCAAGGGGCATAGGCTGGTACCATTTGGGTTGTTTGGTTTTTTTTTTTTGTTACACAAAAGGAAAGTAATTTCTGGTTGAACAATGTATTTGCACAAAGCACCCATCTTTTGTCAGTTGAAGATTCAAGAGGAAGGACTGAAACTTCCAACAAGGTTTTTATATAGCTCTTAGTCCTCACTGTTTTCCATATTTATTTAATTTACAGAAGAATAATAATCCTGATGACATTAAGAGAAGGTAGTTTTAGATTATGGGAAAAAGATTACTGGAAGAAGTAGCAAAGAAAATGTGAGAGGGTGATATGTGGATTAGAAAAAGTATCTTGGACAAGAAGGTCTATAATCTGACTGGGTCCAGCAGGTCTAATGTATAATTTCAAACTTTCCAGGGTAGAAAGAACATGGAAATGTCTCCCTCATGACTTTCTTACACCTTGTCTCATCTGTCTCCCTTCTGCCTCTCCCCTAACACACACCACTGACCACCCTCCTCTGTCTCTGGTTTCAAACAAGAAACCGCAGCACATAATGCTTGTGCCATTTTTTCCTTTCAACAAGCACCAGGGCAGATCACCAAGGAAAGCGCTTTAGCTGGAGAGGGGAGCACACAGTTTGGATTGTCACTCAGCTTTTCTCCTCCAGCACCGGGAACTGAGCAGCCAGGCTGGGGATCTTGCTACACCCTGGTGCAGGAGACACCATCTGCCAAATGTCCTCCTGAGTGGGGTTTTTAGCAAGTGGGCTAAAAAGAACATCCTGTGCATAGCAGCTGAAGTCCATCACAGCTGTCACAGGAACATACGCACACAGCCTGGGCTGGAGGTGGATTCTGGCTCTGGAGGGAGACTGGGCAAGTGGCCAATAAGTCTCTCTCACTTGCCCATGTTTCCCTTTGGGGAAAGGGATTCCTGGCTTAGCGTGGCCAGGAATGGCTCTGAGGAGCAGGACAGCACCAGGGAGCATTGGCATTCACTCATCCCAGGTGCAGCTCACCTACAAAGATGCTAACTCCATTAATTGAGTTTGCCAGGGCCTTGTGGCCAGTCTTGATTTCATTGAGGTCACTGGCGTATGTCCCACCAGCTCAAAAAGCAGATCTCTTGTGATCTTTTATGCAACAGCAAACAGTTTTCCTGGGAAGGGGGAAATAAGAGGGGAAATCTTCTCCATCCTTTATTTACTTCCCTGCCCTCTGGCCTTGTCACCCCCACCCCTGCTTGTCCACCCACTTCTCATGCCTCCAAGAAGACATTTCTGCTCCAGGCTGTGGTGGTTGTTGGAGCTGTGGAAGGGTCACTGGGTCTGACTGCAGGGTGACAGGGGCTGTGCCTTTTGCCTCTGAGGAGGGCAAAGCTGCTGAGGTCCAGATTCTTCCTGATGATTTCATGTGATAGCTAATTAATGGCCTCCCCACGTTTCCATGGAAACTCCATGCTGTGCTCTTAGCCCTGATCCAAATGGGCATTCTGTACACTTCTGAAGCCGTAGCATCAGCATATTAATAAGACTTGCTGACGTCCTTGCTTTCTGCCACATTGGCTGGTAAGTCTAAATTTGAATAACTTAAAAAAGGCACATTTCTTAGTAAGCTCCCAGTGCATTCTCTCATGTGACTTGAAGCAACTGATTGCAGAAGTCTTCTGCGTTTGAAGAGAAGCATCAGGTAGATTCTGCTCTTCCTGCTGCTTTTTGCCATGTTTTGCCTTTGGGACACCTGGCATCTGGCTTTTCTTTTTTTTCTCTGGGTTATTTGGAAGCTCCAGCTTTCATGCGGTTCCTAAATAATTGCAGCAAGGGACAAGTATCTGCCATGATTTTGTAGGACCATCTCTGTATTAGCTGAGCTGGACAATCTTATGGATTGCTCCCTAACTCCTTCTTGTACAGGGGAAGGAAGCTGGGTTTCATTCTCATACAGTCAGAGAACGGTTACTCATATTTCAAAGTATGAATGTCCCTTTTATCATTAAACTCCATAACAATACCCACCGCTCGTGCAGATAAGTGCATCTGATTTTATGGGTGAAAGGATTCCCTGGGCCCCACCTAATTCTCCTCTATTAATTACCCTCCATTCTAGTCATTGTCTTGTAAAACATCTTTTCCTGACCAAGTGGAGGACTCGGGCATAATTTCCTCAGAAGCCCATTAACACCACTGCAGAATTGATATGGCCTCTCAAGGGGGATCCGAACTACTTTCTCTTATTGAGACAGAAGTATGTGAGGTGCCTCCACATCTTCTAGTCCCTACAGAACAAATACCCTAAACCAAACTTGTGGGAACTGGTTCTGGATCTGGCTGTCGCAGGCTGCCCCCTTACCTGGGGAAGGGCTTATGGGGCTGAGCAGTGGAAGCAGAGCATGTGCCTCATTTGTGGCAGACATTTCTTTTCTAGCATCAAAAGCAGAGTGTAGCATGGTCCAGGTCACATTTGATTGGGTTGTTTGGTTTTGTTTTTCCTTTTTCTCTCCAACAAACTTTGAGCCCCAAATACAGGCTGAGCTGCCAGATAGCTTCATTCTCCCCTACTCTGAAGGACAAGGGAATTTGTTATTGGCATTTTGGCTTCATTCCATCACAAAATTCCATCTAGCCATGTTCCAACATGGCTCCAAGTCACTGGGTTGATGCGCCATCCTATGCTGGTGCCATGTTGCACCACCAAGTGCTCCCAAGGTAAGCTTCATACGTTGACAGCGTATCTATGCCAAACTTTCTTCCATCTCCCCACACTGGTTTTCTACGCTCCAGCTTCACCACTCTGAGCCATGGTGGAAATGTTAGCTCAGGTCAGACCATGCCTCTAACTCCACTGCTGTTCTACAATTGCTAAGGTCTGAACTGGACAGCAGTGGTTTCAATTTCTGTTGGCTCCTAATGTCTTGTTTAAGGCTTGCAGTGCTGCCACCCATGATGAAGCCCAGTGTAACTAGGGGCTGATCATCCCAAGGCATCAGTAAAAATATGTGAGAGCAATTGATTTGATCCCTAACAGTCCCACAAATACGGGGCAAGATTTAGCTAATGTGTTGCTAGTTACTCACGAGATCTGAGATTTAATTGCAACTTTGCTGGCTTCTAGTCAGTAGGACTGGATACTTATCTCATTGGCAAGCAATTTATCAAATTAGCTTCACTTTGTGTTAGCATGTTCACTATTCCCAGCCATGAACAAATCCTATCACTGAACGCAGACTGCATCTCAGGCTATAGGTTGCTCATAAGCAGTAGTCAGTATTTTTAGAGCAATAACTATAGTTCTTTTCAATGTCAGCTCTTTGGGTCATACATGTAAATTAAACAGTACATTTCTATTCCCTGCTTGGATGGATGTAACTGTCAGGAACATTATTTCCACTCATAATTACAAATTTGACATTCATTTCCCATGAATATTCTCTACTATTTGCTTAAAACTAACTTCCATGCATGCTATTGCTGTTGAATTTTCTCTTATCAGAAAGCTGATGCAGGAATGTCACGACTATAAAGAAACCTCTTGGAATGGTGGGGTCTATAAGCATAAACCTGTACCACACAAAGCAAAGAGCAGTCAGAAGTAAAACAAACTAATGAACAAACTGGGAAAAGAGGGCAACCTTGCAGCCTCTTGCATGGATGACCAGTAGAGATAGAAAGAGATCCCAACACAAGCTAGGGAAAACACAAAGTTACTACCAACGGAAATTGATGGATATCCCTAGAAACAACTTTGTTATTTAACTCACACAGCTCTCCTTCAGATGCCTGCACTTCCCACCTTTTGGTAGACAGACAGGGACAAATGTGTGCTTTTGTGACTAGGACTCCTTTTTGTTTTCTTACTGACTACCCAGCTTGTTTCTCTTATGCCCTCTCCCTCAGCAGGACTGTTCAGTGAAAGTCTATTTTCCTTAAGGTATCTAATTCCTTCTCAGTTTAGGTGAACATCAACCAAAACCACACAAATTACACTAAACTGGAAGCCAAACTTGTCCAAGTCCCTGGAGTCACATGAATAATACCACAATGCATTTAGCTCTTTGCAGAAGAACTGATGTTGTTCTCTGCATTGGAGCCAAAGTCTCCAAATACGAAGGTCAAAATTTCTACAATACTATTTTGAACTCAATTGAGCCAACACATTAAATCTCGAGCCAGATCTGAATCTTCAACCTTGGATCAGGACCGTCCCTCCTGCTCTGGCCTGTTTTCCTCCAGGATACTCCTCCAGCTCTAGAAGCCAGCAGGATCTGAGATTTATTTCTCCCTTCTAGGAGGGCAGAGATTCTAGTCTCTCACTAGCACTTCTCACAATCAACTTTAAAAAACAGGGAAATGAAGAAAACACCCCACTACTCAGCTCCCACTGTGTTCAGGCTTCACCACCAAGCTCAGCTGATCCTACACTCATACACTTCATTCAATACATTATTTTTTTCAAGTCCAAGCAAACATGAACACACACTCCACAAAATTTTGCCCACCTCTTAATTATTTTAGTTATTTTTTGATAACTCAACCCTTTTTTCAATTTGGCTTTATCCTTGCAAATTCAGGGTAGATTTGGTTATTGCATTCTTCCCTCCCATCCCTCCCTTTTACTAGTTTTGCAGATATTTTTTTTGTGGACAAAGAAAGTGTAAGTGCAACAAGGATATTATTCACAGCCACAGAAACATAAGAAAGTAAAAGGGATTTTTCCTTCCCCAGAGAACAAAAATGACATATGTACCATTCAGGATTCCTTGGAAATGTATTTTCTTGCATTGTGCTTTGGTTTTTGTGGTGATGAGGGTTTCCCAGTGTTATTGGACAACCCAGAATCTGAGGCAAAAAGCCAAACTCAGGTTTGCCTTTAAGTCTAAGTTTATCAAAGCGGCATAAGATTTTGGCTTTCCCTGTTTATAGGGACTCTGTTGAATTACCTTAAAGATGAGTGACTCTGGAGATTTATAGGCGCTGATCCTCCAGGGGTTAAGCTCTGGCATCACCGAAGGCAACAGCAGTCTGATGCAGAGCATGAAGTAGCTGAAGGGACCTGACATGTCCCATCCTTCAGCAAGTGCTGAGACTCTACCTCTGGTGAGAAGTCTTCCAAGATGGAAATCCCAAAGTGAAGACACCTGCACCCACCCTCCGCCTTTTATGTGTCTTCTCACCAATGAGGTATTAGTTTTACTCTTAAAGGACTGCCATCACCTTCTGTCCTCCAGCAAAGCTCAGCACAGGCTGTGTGAATGACTCAATGTAAAGCTGGCATAATTCTCAACAGAAGAAATATCTTTTATCTTTAACCATTTACTCCCACTATAGGAATAATGGCAGTTCTTTTACATTTACATATAACTCTTGTTTGTTTGTTTTGATTTTTTGTTTTTTTGTTTGTCTCTTTGTCTTGGCACCTGCATAGCAGAAAACTTTACAGTTCATTACAGAAGTTTGCCCCTCTCTCTGCTCCTCCTTTTATTTACTCTGCTGCCCCTTCGGACTAGCAAGCAACACCCCCAAGGTCAAGAGAGAGTAAGGTGTTACCCTTTTATGACGGATTATAGAAATAACAAACATGCCTGACAGTTTTATACAGCTGCTAGAACGGGTTTAGTTTTCAACAAACGAAGAATTTCCTCTTTTTTTTCTCTTTTGTATATTAATTACATTTTACAAATCTTGGGTTTCCCCCCTTTCTTTACCTTCCCCCCACTTTTCTTTCTTTCTTTTTACTTTTTGCTTTTTTTTTTTCTCTTTTATTTTTTTACAGCAAAAGGATCAACCACCAACATGTCCACTGAAAAGTCTGGGTTAGCAGAGTTTGGCTGTCATCTGGTCTGACTGTTTGAGGATCTCAGTGTTGTACAGGTCTAGAGCGTGGTTCACACGGATGATCTCGCTGTTGGTGAGTTTCAGGCGGTGCTTCAGCATACAAGAGAACAGATCCAGCTGGGGCTTCCCTGGGGCCACGGGAGGCGCCAGTCTATTGATTCGGTCCCGAATATCCAGCAGCAAGAGCATGACGGAGGAGGAAGAATAGAACTGCCCACCTTGCGTGTACGACTGGTTGACCTGCTGCACAGCACTGCGCAGTAGGTCAGCATTAAAACGCAGGCTGTAGCCATACACCTGCACATCTGAGATCTTGATGTAGAACTGACGCTTGGTGGGGTCAGAAAGGTCCACGGGCCCTTGGCCAGTCTCATTACGCAGCAGGGAGGGCAGCCGAGTCCGGCTGCGTAGGTAGATGTGGACGGTCTCGAAAAAGGTTTTCCACCGGTTGCCCAGTAGCAGGGTCCAGTTGTAGCACTGGCTGTTTTGGAGGCGGATTTTCTCCCAGCGTGGGTAGCCGTACTCCCCAAAGGGCATGTTCCAACCCTCAGAGTGACTCCCGCTGAACGGGTTGACGTAGACAAAGAACATAGGGTCCAGGCTGCTGTTGCGCATCTGGCAGATTCGCATGGAGATCCCGATCACCATGTGGATGAAGTCCATCCGGTTCTTGTTGCTCTTCAAGGTGAGGGACATGCGTTTGCGCCACCTGGGGTCGAAGAAGGTGTCCAGGCGAATCTCATTGCTGATGAAGGTGGTGTGCACATACAGGCGAGAGTCCATTTTCTGCAGCAGGTACTTCAGCTCTAGGTCCTGGAAGTCCAAGTCTGTCTCAAAGCTGATGAACTGCTCACTCCGCTCCGAGTCTACGTTCTGAGGCTCGCAGCGACCCCGGTAAAGCTTATAGCCCTTGTTGCATGAGCCGCAGAGAGAGATGTTGGCAAGGCTGCACATGGCACAGCTGTTGTTGCCCCCAATGATGCAGGGGATGGGGCGCTGGCACAGGCTGGTGCCACCATGGCAAACGCAGCTCCGTTGGCTTTCCAGAAAGGTCCCCCAGAACCCATTCTCATTGCAGTAGAGCAGGGACTGGACCCGAGTAAGCCATTCCTGTATTGTCCTGCAGGTAGGAAGAAGAAAGCATTAGCATTGTGGAGCCTCACAGAGTCTTTGGTGTTGGCATCTTACTGGAGCCACTGTGTTTTCAGGGATATATGTGAAGCAGAGCTCTCAGAACATTGATGCCCTGCAGTGGCACCTGGGAGCTATCCCAGTCTATTTTGAGACTGAATCTTTCATCTACTCTTTACTCCTTTGGTGGAGAACAAAAGCCCTCTAAGAAATAGCTAGAAGATAGGATTGATCATCTGAAGTCTCTCTTCACACTGTTCTAGGAGCTGAGAGTGGCACAGTCTCCTGCCAAGGATCCCATCAGTGCCACAATGACAAAGTTCAATCATGGGAATGGAGCTTGTAAAGCCAAGAGAGAGGCTGAGGTGCTATCAGACATTGCAGGTCAGCATAACTTCTAGGCTGGCAGGAGAAAACTCTTCTCCATGTCATTGGCGATTCCCCCCACCCTCCAGAACCAGACCTGTAATGGGATGAGGCAAAGCCAGTAGTAACCTCTGCTTATGGTGCAGAGCTCAATAACAGCAGAAAAGAGGGTGGAAGTCAGGGTGCACAGAGACAAAGCTGCTAGAACAGCTTCTCCTTTAAAAAATCTGCTGCTAATTAACCTCCTCTTACAGCCTCTCCCCTTAACAAGCAGCCACACTTGCCCATTCCCAAGCCCGACCATTCCCATAATTGCTATATCAGCACCCTCACCTCCACATCCTACAGCGCCGGAACAACTCCTAATGAATGACACCGTAACCCACGTTTGCTTTTTGTATAACCCTCTTGCAATGTTGCCTTGCTGCCCCCTCCTCCCCCCTCCCCACCGCCCCGGGAAATCTCAGCACAGCGACTCCTTTCTCAGCAGCCTTCCGCATTTTTCCCCCCAGCTAATGAATACTTCATTGTCTCCTCTGGGCAAAAAGTTCTTGGTAGCGCTGCAGTGAGAGGACTGGCTAATGACAAATTAGGATTCAGTCCCTGTAGAACGGGAGGAGTGATTATGGACAGAGGCTCTCAGAGCTGGATTAGTGAAATTCATGGCACCTGCATCGCCTGACCTCCGAATAATCATTAAGCTGTAGGCTGTATCAAAGAAGGCATTAAATGATACAGCAGCAAAGAACAGCTAGATGATTAGGAGGAGGGAGCAAGTGGAGGGATGAGAGTATAAAACAGAGGAAAGCGCTGGAAGGAAAGAAATAATCAAGGAGCAGAAGCAGAAAGGGTAGGAGAAGAAAGAGGGGGAAAATGTGCAGGTAAAAGGAAAAATGAGAGAGAAATGTAGTGGGCAGGAGGGATGGGGAAAGAGGAAATCTGAAACAACAGCAACAATTGGAAGAGAGAGGACAGGTGGGAATGAAAAGAAGCAAGAAGAAACTGAGTGAAAGGCAAAAAAAAATGAGAGTGAGGAAAAAGGAAGTGCACCAGCAGGAAAATTCTGAAGCCTTGGATGTGGGAAGAGACATTTTTCACATTCCTTCTGTGGTACAGGGCTGCCAGGGTCTCCTTCCCTTATTTCCAGCTAACAGGAGCTCTCCTGCTAGCGGAAAAGACAAGGCTGGCTGGGGAGCTTGGGAGCAAGGCAGTGACCTCTATAAATATCTGCTGTAGAGGGAGACGGTGACAGCCCTGGTCTCTACAAAAAGTCCACAGGGCTTCTCCTGGTTTCTAGGACAGCTCTGCTTCAGAGGGGAGAGGGCAGCGTAGCACAGCGTGACTGCAAAACACGTTGTTGACAGCAACAAGCGCTCTCAAAACCATCCCCTGGGACTGAGTCTGCCTTCTGCTCATAGGTGAATTTTTGCTCTTTTTCAACACTACAGATATTTTTTACCTCATCTGCAGCCTTGCAGTTCCTGTTCAGAAAGCCAGGCAAATGCACTTGAATTTAGCAGGGCACCCAGATACCAAGTTTCAATCTCCCTAAGATGCTGTGAGCCCACCTTGATTCCTCCAAAGCACCTTCTTGAAAGCTTCTTTCTTTGCTTCTAACCACTAATCTAAGCATGAAGCTGAGGGATGATGAGCAAGTGGAGGGTGAACTAAAAACAAAGCAGCCCACCAATGCACACACACTGGCTGCCTGGGTTCACCGGGTTTGAGGAATTGCTGAAGAGAAGCAGAAGGTTCCTGCATGCCGCCTCTTCCCATGATTGGGCTCAATGACAATGCTGAAAATCAGTGGTTGCTTTGAAGCAAGTATCTCCTGCAGCCTCAAGCTTTGTCCCTAGCTCCTGCTGGTACCCTCTCAGTATCCCTACCCCGTCCACGAAGCGAGGACAGTATTTCCCCGATTTCCATAGCGCTCTCTGTGGTCACATTTGTTGCTTTTTGTGGTACTGGGCTTCCAGATGAGGTAGTAATGGTTGCTCATAAGACTAAAGGTGGTTTCTGAGGGGGTTTGATGAGATATTTAGCACTGTCAGAGGCGTGCCTGTGTGCACGTATTGCCACCGCTTTTTTACAGCTGCAATAGCCTCGTGCAGCTGCAGATGCAAACAACGGCCACACGCCGAGCAACTCCCATGCAACATCTCAGCCCCTGCTCTGGGCAAGCGAGCGCGGCTCTCCCAAGTCCCTCGTGCACAGGATCCCCACTGCATTTGTGCAGTGCTGGCTTGATGCTTTACACAGGTTTTACGTGTTGGTAATGCCATTGAGTTCATGGGACAAGGATTGCCAGGCTATACAAGAGGGGGATATGGTAAAAATTAGTCAGATGACAGTGCTGTCTGTCTTAGAGGAAAAAAAAAATGCTACTCTTCTGTCCTTCTCTTGTACTAACAGTCCACAGAGCAAACCGAGAAAGGAGTCTCGTCTGATATCTTGCAAGTGAAGCTACTGATTTTCCTGTTCCCCAGATCAACTTTGTAGAGGAAGGATGGGAGGAAACCAGGAGAAAGAAGTTGTGTTTTTTTTCTTTTGGGGGGAGTGCGTATACATCTTAGCATTCAGCAAAGACACAAGTAGGACAAAAAAAAAAAAAAAGCCAGCTACCCACCATCTGCTGATGGCAGCAATAAAGGACGTAATTAAATGAAAATACAGAATCCAGGGCAGAGCTGGACATCGGCTACAAACATGACAATGGGAAGTGTGATAGTGAGGAAAAGCGGTATAAATTACCCTGGTTTGTCTTGTAACTGGGGCAGGATGAGAATATACGCAGGACCAGCCATAGCCCTTCAGCTGACAGGAGGTAACTTCTTAAAACACGCACCCGTGATGGCTCAGTCTCATGTGAATATAACCGAGAGTTGTCAAGGCACAAGGAAGCTGAAAAGAGCCACTGTTCAAAAGCTGAAAGCCAGTAGCAGAGTAGCCACTGGTTTCCATTTTAATTCTTTTCTCTTTCATTAAGGAGTCATCAGTTTATCTTTCTCCCTCTTAATATCGTTGCAAAAGTTATTTTGCCTAATGTTTGCTACCTCTGCCAGTTCAAAGTATAAAGTACTAGAGCATGTGAAATTAAAAATAAGGAAAACTATGTCTTCAAAGGTCACTGTCAAGCAATTTTACATTCAATTTTAATATCTTATATTCCAAACTAAAATGAAAAAAAAAAAAAAGAGATATTCAGGCAAGGCTGTGAGTGAGTTATTTTGCAGTGTTTTCTTGCTGTTGCTCACTGGAGACATGCAGTCCCCTGGCAATGCTGGGAACTGGGAGCCAGGTAATCATGCAGAGCGAGCTGTTCCACCATTTAAAACCTATCATCTCTTGTGATAAAAAATATTGTTTTGCAGGACAGTGTTGGGCTTTCAGATCAGAAGCGGAGGTCAGGTTACACAGAAACGTGATGAAGAGTTTTCTTTCCTCCTGACTTGTCATCTTTCAGGATTAATCAGGCCTGGGGAGAGGAAGAGGCTGATGGGTGTTCCTTGAGACAAAGATGCAGCTTTGTTGTAGATGCTGTCTGAGCTGATTAGAAAGCCAAACCATACCAAAACAAAACAAACCCCTAAACCAAACAAAAATCCCACCCCACCCCCCAATCAAAACCCCAGTCCAGCGGGACAGATTCTTTTTTTTTAATTGCAAGAAAAAAAGGCAGGGATTTAACAAGGTTTTCCTTTGCAAACTCACCTTTCACTTTCCAACCAGCACTAGCTGCTGTGGAGGTACTTTTGGGCTTTCTGTATGGAACAGTGAAGTAAAAAATGCTATTTTTATTCCAGCACCTGTGGGATGTATTCTTAACTAATGACAATTTGGCTGGAGCCCAGAACATGTATCAAGCCCCCCCTCCTTTGGATGTTATGTTATTTATATTTTACTTCTAGGGTTTTAAAATGCAACTATAGGTACTCATTCAACATTGAAGCTTTAACAGCTGAGGAGTGGTTTCTTTTTTAAACCAATAGACTTGCCTGCAAAGAGGTGGTTTTTAAGAAAAAGCAGCGCAGAGTGTATATATATATATATATATATATATATGTATTTCCTTCTTAGCTATTGCAAAAGGTCATGGAGAATCAGTCTAATTGCCCGAATCCCTACTCTTTCTTTCTTTTGGAAACACCACCTCTTCCTCTCCTTGAGGACAATCAACAGCAATGCTATTTCCTTTTCACATTACTTTTGAATATATAAAGTAGGCTTACTATTATGTGTATTAAAGAGAGAGAGGCTTGCTCTTAATAGAACCTTTCTATCCTTTCAAAGCCACTGGCATGCTTGGTGCAGTCTGTCATTCTGTACAGTGACAATTAGAAAATTAGAGTATTCCCAAGCCCTGTGAAAAGAATGATGAAACACATACCTCTTCCCCTACACATCTCGCTACCGAGCCCCTCCCCTGCCTAGCTACAAATGCAGAATGACAAATAAGAAAAGAAATTATAATACGCCTGGTGGTGTTGACTTAAACAAATCAAGCACATCAGTCAGTTAAAAACCCAGCTGCCATCATCCATTTTGTCCTCCTTCCCCCAGATTTTATACTGTTAGTTGGAGGCTCCCCTTTCTGCATGGCTGATGTCGTAAAATAGAAGAGAAATGCTAAAGACCTATTTATCCGAATGCTTTGCAGCAACATGGTTGGCTGGATATTTGCTCGCTGCTGCTTTACTTTGCTGTTGTGGCACAACTCAAACTAATGCCTGGACGTGCTTGTGACTCCTCCACCAGTTGGCTTGTTTATAGCAGCTCAGCCAATTGGCAGGAATGGGCCAATTTTAGGAAGTTCTGCAGACTTTTTTTTCATAATCTCTTAAACTTGATAGATATTTCTCCTCATCCCTAGTAAGTCCATCAAGTCTTCGTCCAGAAACATGAGATTTCTCAATAATTAAAGAGTTGTTAAGCCCTGGAAGAGTTTCCTGAGCTGCACAGTGATGACATGAAAACTCAGTGTGCTTAGCAGCCAGGGGGCTGGATGATAACAGAAGACAGCAGTAAATAACTTTATTTTCTCTTGAGATTGCATATTTAGATAATGAAGGAGGTGAAAAAACAATTCCTTGACAAATATTAACTTGGTCTGGCCCTTCCAAGAGAAGCATCAAAGAAAAGCCACTTGGACTCATTTTTTCCAAGATTTTCAGTGTTACTTCACCCCAGACAGCATAGAAAGAAACAGCAAGAAATGTTTATTAAAATCCACAAATGCAAGTCTCCAAAAATGATTGGAAGCTAATTTAAACTCAGCCATAGGTCAGGGCTGAAAGGAGCCAGCAGGACGTGACTATTGGATATCAATAGTTGCTGTAGCTGTAATGGAAAATCTACTCTCTCCATCTGTAATAACATTGCTAGGCTTCTGGTCAGTGCAGGTTTACAGGTACACGCTGCATTTTGTACAAGAGACGTGATCTATTCCAAGTGAACCTAAAGTTCCTCTTTCATTCTGGCTATATTCAACTGAGGAGCACAACTCAAAAATGGGCTGAAGCATCTTGTGCTCCGTATGTCCACTTTAACAGCAAATGGAGGCTTAAAGCTTGGCTGTGGTACATGATGCAAGACTGCTTAAAAAGCAGCTTAGTCTGCTTGGCTGTCTGATGTCAGCCCTGTAACAGTCTTGCAGAACATTTCAGAATAAGTGGGTGCCCTTCACTTGGGTAGGTAAGACCGCACAGAAGGGATGTGAATATGCTGAGGTATGTGATAAAGGTTACTTACACCACCAGAAACTTCATCCCACTCCCAGACTTTACCATTTTCCCCCAAACCCCCATGTTAGCACACCCTATATCCAAACACTTAGGCTGTTGGGTTTATGTGCAAGCCCAGGCTCAGCTCCATCAGTCACCCCTCACACCACACCCATCCCCACTGAAGGATGGAGGTACCTTTCTCTAGGCAGCTGGTGGTTAGGATTGTGCCGACACCGGACACTGAGGCCAAAGAGTTTGCGGGCAGTGCGCTGGATCTTCTGGCGCTGGGCTTCCAGGGAGCTCTGCAGCAGCTTGTAGCGGTTCTGCAGATCCCAGTCGTTCCCCCAGTGCTGGTGGATGCTCCCAATGGTCAGGAAGTGGTTGCTAGGTAGCCTTTTCATGAAGGATTTAAACTCATCTGGAACACGCAAAAATGCGGAGAAATACAGAGGTTCTGAACTATAACGAAGTTACAAAGCTTTTCATTAACAGGATGGAGAAACAGCAATGATGTATGAGGCCATCAGTGCTCTGCTAAAGGAAGGTGATGTCCATTAACTCACTGGCCTGTCATTCTGCCCCAGGCAGCTCACTTATTCCATGGCTGTTGCTGCTCCCATATGGGAAATGAAACCCGTAGAGTATTAGGGTGAAACAATACAGTTAATGTGTACAGGGTGGAGAAAAAGAGAGAGAAAATTCCCTGGAGCATGGGATTATAGTCTAGGGGTTATGAACAAAAAGCAGGAGTTGTAATCATTGTCAGTTAAAGAGTTCTCATTTAAATTGTTTTTCAGCTGCACCTAAAATGCTGTTTGTTGTTGAAGTCAAATCACTTTGGCTGTGTTGTTAAAAAAAAAAAAAGAGAAAAAAAGCTTTAAAAAATCCCCAGAGGAAGGGTTTGGGTTGTGTTAAAATGTCCTGCTTTCTCATTTTTTAAAAAGAGCATTCTGATTTATTTTTTTGTTCTCATTTAACTTCATTTGAAGTTAAATGAGTTGTTTTATGCAACAATGAAAATAAAATAAATAGTTTGCAGGGCTAAAGTCAGAACAAAATGTGTCAATTTTAGCCAAAGAAAAAAAAATCTAATTGATCCAAAAATATGTTGTTGAATGTTGTTTTGTGATCACTTTATTTCAGTTTGATAATGAAAAAAACATTATGTAGGGTTTGGTTGAGTTTTTTTCATCACAAAACAGAAAATCAGATACTGTTTCTGTTTATTACCACCCCTTTCTTCCTAACTGAGAAGTATAGCTTACTTGGACTCTGATTACCTGGCTGAGGCATCCTCGTATGGAGAAAACAGATGGTTCCAACTTTCTCAGTAGAAAATAACCCGATTTTTGATACCAGAAAACGGTTTGACACACTGAGACCCTGAGAAATGTGAGGAGTGAGCTAACAACCCCCCCATCAAGTACAATAAAGAACAAAACTCTGCACCAGGACAGAACAACCCCATGCACCAGTACAGGCTGGGAAACAACCAGTTGAATTACAGCTGCTAGGAAGGTCCTGGGGGTTACAGTGGGCACCATTCTGAAGGTGGGTCAATGCTATGTTCTCACTGGAAACAACACAAATTGCATACTGGGCAAAATCAGGTAAGTCGGCAAAGTTAATTATTCTTGGCACTACGGAGGCTGCACCTGCATTTCTCTGCCCAGCTTTAGGGACACCCAGTTAAAGATGGGTGTTGAGAAATGGGAGAAGGCGCAGCTTAGGGCTACTGAGATGGTCAAGGGCCTGGAGCACAAGTCCTACAAGGTCAGGCGGAGGGAGCTGCACTTGTTTAATCTGGTGAAGAGGCGGCCAAGGGGCAAGCTAATTACAGCCTACAACTGCTTAAAAGGTACTTACAAACACAAAGGAGAGACACACTTCTTATTAGAGACAGATGGTATAACAAGGAGTAATAGACAGTCTGCAGCTTGTGAAGTTCAAATTATTTATTGAAAAACTTCTTCACTTGGAGGTAATGCAGCACTGAAACTCGCAGCCCAGAGACGTAGAAGAATCTCTTGGTTTAGACTCTGCCAGGCGAAATCATGGCTGACCTGATCCAGTGCTGGTGGCAGCCCTGCTTCTAGAGGGAGGTGGACTCGAACGCTGCCACAATCCCCACAAAGTATCCAACAAGAAATGCAGCCATCTTGCCCTGTATGTTACCTATGTTATTTTTCTTTCCTAATCCTTCTTTTTTATAAATTCCTTCATCCCATTTTCAGAAGGAAAAGAGGACAATAGCCAAAAAAAAAGGCAAAAAATGAAAGCTCGTAAAGGCTGAAATCTTTTCAAAAGAAGAAATAATCCGTAGAATTATTGGAGAAAATCAGACCAGATAATTTACAACCTATTCTACAAAGCTTATATATATTTGCATAACAGATTTCCTATTATTCAGCAACTTGCAGTTCATGCTTAACTGCCTAGCAAAGAATATCTATGCATTAGTCAGTACCATCATTATACAGATGGTAAATGGATGTTCATGTCCTACTCGTCACATGGTGAAACCGAGCACCTAATAAAAATAATTATCATCATTGCACTATCAAGATCCGCGGGACATCTGCTTGTCTGCTTTCTTCCCCACAGATAACCGAGGTGGTTTTTTTTTTTTTTTTTAATCATCTCTCAGGTTTTCACTCTATTTGTAATGCTGCTTTCAGTGCCCTTCTCCTCCCCAAAAATGATTCTCTCCTGTTCAGTGGTCCTCTGAAACTATCATCATGTATAATTGCTTCTGTTGACCATGCTGATTACTCCTGGTACCTTTCAGCAGTAAAAGCCTTGCATTTGCTTCCCGCCCCTTATAAATCAATTTCCTCAAAAGCCTGTTTGTGCAAAAGACCAAGCTCTTTTCCCTCTGATGATGAATGTGCTACATTTTTCATAGAGATGGGTAAGGGAGAAATTTCAGTGCAGTGTGCACATTTGGATACTGCAGTGCAACGTTTGGGGAAAAACAAATGAGCAAAATAAAAGCTGGCTGGGGTTGTTTTTATAAAAAAGAAAAAGGGGGAGGAGGGAGAAAATACTTTCCAAAAAGAATAGTTTCTTCATTATTTATTTATATTTATCTATAACTATTGCTGGAGGCCCCAGTCAAGACTATGGCTGCATCATGCTAAGCCTTACACCTTTCTGGGAATAGTTCATTCTTAACCCTGAGAACTTCCAATTAACTAATAAGGCTGTTTGCGTTTGGTTTTATTTTATTTATCAGCACAGAAAATGCTGATGATGGCTAGGACTACATCTCCCAGAATGCAGCATGGCCCCTCTTTTTGCAGAGTCACCCAGTCCCATGGCAATGACTCCATCATCATCATCAAAGGTGGTTACGGGGTGGAGGGTCCTGCCTCAGTACAGGGCCTCTGGAGAATGGTGGCATCACAGTGAAATAGCCACGTCAAACATCACTTTTAAAGGTGAAACTCTCATTTTTCCAGTGCTTGTATTTTCAGTTAAGAAAAAAATAATAAAAAAAAAAAAATCACATTTTCATCAGAAAGCAATAGTACTGCAAAAAAAACCCCACGGTTTTTAATCAAAAGGCTGTTTTAAAATCCAGAATCACAGTCCCAATGCCGAATTTTTGGCCAGGAATACTAAAACGCCAAGAATAAGGCAGCGTTATTTTTCTCAATTTACACATGAGCAATGAAGCACAGGACTACGAGAGCGCTCCTGAGCTGATTTAAAGCAGCATCAGCTTACTGCAGCCTCCTTGACTTTGAAGATGCTATCCCAAATCACACCAATTCTTGACTTGCCCCACACAATTTTTTCAAATTGACATAGGAATCCAACACGGATCAGAAACAGAATATAGATCTTTTAAGCTATCAGTAGCTTCCCGTGCAAACGGTATTTGCTTTCAGAGCACTTATGTGCCTTTCAGCCCACTTTATTGGAAAAGCCTTCAGATGTCATTAGAGATTTCTTTTCTGCTGTTCATTATAGAGAAAATCCTCCAGTTATTTGGAATATTTATTAAAACAAAGAAGCAAAATACTAATACTACATTCTTTTGTGATAGCAACTTTCATCTTGAAGGATAAGTTCACGCATGATGCAACAAAGTGATGAATGAGATGCAGCAGCTTTAACCATAAAGATAATCACTCCATCTAGCCCTGAAAAGCCTCCAGCCCTGGGTGGAATATGGCTACAACACAGCAGAGAATTGCACTGCAATGTGTCACTTTAACTTTGCAAATGAAAAACACCTTCCCCTGTTGAAATCTCAAGGGAAGGGAGACTGAATATAATTATCTTCCACAGTCTTTGCTTAGATCAAGTGCAACAAGTACAGAATGTAACAGTAAAACAATCACTGTGGGAGTGTAATTCTTCTCTCTCCATAGGGCTCTCACCTTCTAAGTGTCTGGGTTAGATCTGCTGGGAACATAAAGGGGTTTGATGAGTGGTGGCCAACATGTGGCTCTTGAGAATCTTGTGTGAAGATCCTGTGCTGGAACTAGCAACCAGTAACTCTTAAGTAGTAGCAGAGCTGTGCTGGCAAGCCCTGCCAGTAATCCTAATTTGTGTAGCATGGAGCTAGCAGAAGCTTCTGAAATCCACATTTCAGCTTTGCCCTGGTGTACCCACTCCATCCATAAATCTATAGAAACTCCCAGAAAGCCACTGACCCCTTCAGCTAGCGACCTACTTCTGGAACTGTGCCAGCCTTCTTGTCAAGATGGTCATCAGCCTTGGGCCATTAACTACTACCCTGACTTCGTTCAGCTGAGCACCAAGTTGATGGTGTGAGTTGGACATCATAAGAATCTGTGCAACAGCAGACAGCAGGGTCCACATACTGCAGTATGAAGCAGTCCTCAACAGCCTGTTGAGGAAACATCACAGGCTGCTTCATTTCACCCATTAAAGGGATTAAGGTGACCTTCAACATGAAGAAAGAAATTGCTGCTGGGAAGACTCCTGAAGAATTCTTCAATGCCTTGCATGGAGCTAGATGGTCCCTTCCTCATAGCTTGCTTTCCTAACATGAAGACTTGGACAGTTATGACAATATCCATTAAAGAAAACATGTTGGAAAGTAACTAGCTAAGGCTAAGAGATGAGAGGCGGCACAGGGCTAAGAAGTCCTCGATTAAGTTCTTAGTGCCCATGTGGCTGCAGGGTAGGCAGACTATTTGCTAAAGGAAAGGATGAAATTGCACTGATACCATCGCTCTCTTCCTGCCTCAACTTAAGCCCTTGAGAGTGATGTTGCACACTTACTATGGGCGTTATCGGCGTCAATGTGGAACAAACTCTGCTGGCACCCCCAGCGTCACACTGGGAGAAAGTGAAGGGAGAAGAGAAATGTTCACATCAGCAGACGTCGGCACTATAGAGAAGTCATTTTCCCTTCTACTCTCTATCTCAAATGAGGTGTCATCTGGCCTGTGCTCTCTCTCTGTGAATTGCCTTTCACCAAAGCAGAATAAATCATTCATGCAAATCTGAAAAGCAATTTCTGCATCATTCATATTGTGGAAGTTTCTCTGTAGAAGTATTAAAGAGAGATTCTGAGCTGGTTTAGTATGAAAAACCAGATTTTTAATCAAACAAACTCTTCCATGGAAAATATCCCCTTATGCATAGAGTTATGTGTGGTGTGTGTTTTTGCCTATACATATATAGAGGAAAAAAAGGCACTCCCCCGAGACTAAGATCACGTTTTGGGGTTCAATATCCAAATTGGAACATTATATTAAGGGAAGAAAGGATTCTTAACTAGTATAATCTGACATGTTTTGTATGAAATAAATCAATCGGAAAATGCATTTTGCTCGGTTACCTGAATTCTCCAGATCTTTATAGGCTTCTGTCCAGGTCTTGGCCATGTTTGCTAGCGTGTACTCCATGATCTGGATGTCAGTGATGGGGCAGTTGCACTGTGGGAACTCCTCCGCACACTGGCAGCCGCACTGGCTGTTCCGGCAGATGTACTCCCCCTCGCCATTGCACATGATGTAACTCAAGGCAGACTGGACAAACTTCTCTTGTAAATATTGAGGGAAGATGATCTGGAGACCTGGCGTAGATACAGGAGGCAAGGACGTAAAAAAAATAAAAATAAACAGTCATTTCGGGTATCTGCTCTTTTCAAAACCTGTTTCATTAACAGCTTGGGAAAGTGATGCTGAGGAATTAAAAGCTGCTGGGATATTTCTCTCAGAGCTGTCGTGAGTAAGAAAGGAGGGGCACAAATCGCATGCCTCCAGTGCAAGCAGTGAGTTAGCCAAGAGCCAGAGCCCATCTGCTCTATGAGAGAAGGGTGACAAGTAACTTCTCCCTCCCTGGTGACCAGTGTACCCCCTTCACCCCAGTCCTGGATCCCAGTACAGTACAGAGCATTTGAATGCAAAGCCTCCCTCATTCCCGGGTGTGGGGTTCTTTTATACTTTGCAGCCAAGCGCTAGTCCAGAAGTGATGAGCATTATGCTGTTCTGACCTGTTTTGAGAGACACTAAATAGGTTTGGTGCCACAGAAACAAGGAAACTACACACTCAAAGAGAAAAGAAGAAAGAAAGGAAAACAGAAGAAAGGGAAATAATACAAGCAGGGATTTATAAAAGACCCTTGCAGAGTTAAGTGCCCAGGTCCCACAGTATAAATACAGGAGCTGGGTACCTGAGTCTTTTCAGCTCACTCCCTGCTAGGAGGGCTACTTGCCAAATCCTATAAAAGTGCAAATGGATTTAGTGCCAATGATTTCAATGGTGCTCTGAAGATTTACATTAGCCGGGAGATCTATCCCCGTGTCTCTTTCTCCATAGCAAGTGTTTGTGTATCCATCCATCTGCGCAGGCATTAGCGTGGGTGTACGCTTGCTCAGGTACCGGAGGACATGATAACAGTTTAAGTGTTTGCCCTGTGTGCAGCGTACATGTTTTTCCGTCCTGTCCTTCTCCAGCCCCCCTCTCCGGGCTCCCTACAGATAGCCCTGAGGATTCACAGCTGCTTCCTTCTACCTGGCGAGTCCTGCTTGTCAGACTCGGTCAGCATCTGCAGTGCACAAGGCAGAGACGACAATAACGGAGCGAGCCTTGCGTGGGAAGCCTGGCCCGCTTCGCCTTCCTTGTAAAAGGCCCAGGGATTTCAGAGTGGCAGATAAAGGAGTTTATGGCTTGAACAGCAGTGCTGAACTCCAGCGTAATGAAGGCACGCAGGTCAATTACCCATCTGTTTGTGTTTCTATTGCGCTGAATTACTGTATCCGTGGCTGACAGCTCATTGGAGTGGAATGAAAATAAAACAATAATTCAGAGGATGAGAGTGTGCAGGAAGGGCTGCGACTCCTTTCAGGAGTTCAGGCCCATCTCTGCAATGGGTCACATTCACCTCGGGCAAGAGAAAAGCGGCAGGCGGTGCCTCAGGGACCCCCATTACCCTTTTGGTGTCACAGAGACACCCTAGCCTTGACAAGGTCCCTCTGGAAGGCCAAGCCTGGGGGCTCAGGAGGCTGTTGAAGGCACAGGGACCTCTGTTTCCTCTCCCCCCCTGCCGCTGCCAGGGCACAGCCTCCGAG
>NW_009258272.1:1854337-1870847 GCF_000687185.1 Egretta garzetta | reverse complement strand
ACCCGACTGGGGGCGGTCGCAGCCGCTGGGCAGGACAAACGCAGAGCAACGTTCAGCTGGAGATGACGCTTGTGACACTTGCACAAGGAAGGATTTCAAGCCCAGCATTTGGGGGCACTGTGCTTGCATAGATTCTGCTGCACGGAAGGGGGGGGAACATGCAAGGGGCTGACCACAGCCTGCAGCATCCCTGCGAACACCTCAAAACCAGTCTAAGGAGGATCAGCATTTTGAGGTCCCTTTGGTCTTTCCTGAGGTGCCTCTCGATAAGAAGCTCCTCCTGTTGTCTTCAAGGAGGACTGAAGTTCAGTCTCTTTTAGGGATTTATCTGAAGCAACCACAACAGAGGAATTTTCAAACCTTCGCACTGATATTAAGGATGTTCCCAGCTGTCAGACTCCAAGAATTTCCTTCAGGATGGAAAGAAAATGCAGCAAAAGGGCTTAGAGAGCCTGAAGGCTGCTGTACTCACTGAGCTTGCAAGCTCACAGGAGGGGCGGGCTGGACTTCTTGATGTGCATTGACCCTGGTTATTCATGGTCCAAGCCCCATGAATAAACCTTTCCACTCCACCTCATGGAGGAGCAACCTGCCCGCGTTGCTCCTCCAACCTTTGAATATGAGGCCCAGATGCCCACAGGCTCTTCAGGTCACCATATTTTCTCTTTGAATTTTACCTTAGATAACAGTGCTTACATGCTGTCTGGTCCCAACTACAAATGATACTGGATTTAGAGACTATTTTTTGTTTTCCTGGAGGGGAGAGGGGTAAAAAAAGCAACTAAAGTTTAAGGGAAAGCATTTCCCATCACAAGGAACATCCGCTGTGTATCTCGGCACATGCAGGAACATGAATACCCTGTAATCTCCATAACATGGTCCCATCCTACGCTACAAAGTGCCTCATGCGGATGCTTGCTTTTTGTCCATAAAACTCATAGGTTTTAAAAAACATTTCCAGGATAACTTTCTCTTGTAAGAAACAATCTCATGTTTAAGAGGCAATCAGACCCCGTGTACACTCAGCATCAATTCAACAAAACACTTCTATAAATACTGAACTTCAATCAGGTAAGCAGTTCTGCTGGAATCCATGCAGTTAATTGCAACATTTAACAAGGAGCACAGATTCAAACATGTGTTTAGACCAGGAACGAGTGACACACAAATCCAGCTACTCATCCAAACACAACTGTGCATATGCCAAAAGCAAAGCCCTAACTTTAAAACTGCAGACATGCTCTAGGGATTACATGCAACTCGGAGATTTTCCAGCCAGGAATTTCCTTGTGGAAGAAACCAGTGTTAGGGAGACTGAAATACAGCCATGCCTGCTTTCACATTTGTAGTTTGACATATATGTATAAACACCCACGCATTTATCATCATACCCAGACACGGGCAGATTCATATCAATATTTTTGGTTTTGCGTTGAGCATCCTTGGGACCAGATCCTAGCAAGGTATTTCACAAGTACTGGACCAGAGGCATCTCACCCAGTCCTGGTACCCTCCTCCGTCACTCATATGTAGTTCTGTACCATGCCCAGTGACTAGTTATTGCTGAAACTGAATTGATTACAGCTGTCAGTAGAGCACAGGTGTGATTAATCATTTCTAAGGTAAGCTTTATAAACATGAGATTGTAAGAAGGCCATACTGATTGAGACCACTGTTTTGGGTGCTTCAGTTGCCACCTTTAAAGCAGGAATAGCCCCAAAGACTGTACCCCACACCTGCCCCACAGAGCAGCTCACAGCCAGCCATGCTGGATGGGAAAGCCCTGCTGCCAATTACAGCCTGAATAAAACATCCCAAGATGCTCTTTTGTTCTCTAAGAATTTTCTTTGAATATTTAAAATATTAAAAAAATTGTTTTTAACCTCTCAGTGTTGTCTACTGATAAAGCAACCTCATCTCAGCAGCCGAGCAATCTGATCTTAAAGACCGAGATGCTGGTCCATTTTCTTGGGGTGAACACCTCAGTCCAAGCCAGGGTGCACAAGGAACAGGCTCGTCCTCCACAGCAGCCTCAGGAGCTGACAATACATGCAGAAGGTAAGTTTGCTGGTGACAAGCATTAGGGAGAATATCTTAGTTTTGAAGGTAACTTATTTATCAGGAGGAGGAATTCTGCCACTCTACAAAGTGTTAAAATCAAGAACAACGCAGGCTTGGTATAGGTTTGGCTTAGATAAGTACAGGCAGAATATGAAGTGTCTGACGAGGGAATATGTCCTTAATTCACCTAGAAAAACTATTAGAGAGAGATGTTTGGCTTTGGACTGTATATAAAAGGCTTCCTGAATTTAAAGAGGTAAATTTCCCCAGCTCTAAATTAGAGCTATTTGAAACATTTTCCACAGAAGAGTTCTCTGTTGAAAATGCAGTTTCATTGAAGCATTTTGTGAGAGCATGTTGACTCCAAAAGCACTTTTGACAGGGAAAGGTCTAAATGTATTTTTCATACTTCCTCATCTCGTTTCACTGAAAAGCTGAAATGTTTTGTGTTGTCATTACTGCTCTGCCCATCTTGGCAGAGGCTTTAATATTAATTGTAATGTAAATTTTAATATTCTATTACCATATTTGATGTAACAAAGTACCTAATATGCAGCATGTCCTGTTTAATGTCACAATGTTTAGAACAGCACAGAAGGATTTTACCTTATTGAAACAGTGCCATGTTGCAATATTGGCATATACTGTCACGCTGTCCAAGAGGATACATCTCTGGAATTTTAATTTCCCCAAACTGTTCAAAATGTTGCTTTTCTTCACGTAAATTTTAGAATTTCAGCCTAGGACACTTTTTCAAGGAACACAAATTCCCATTTCCCACCAGACTGCTGCAGAGCTGTTGGCACCTTCCCCTCCCGTGCTCTGGTTTACTCTTTTTCCAGGCAGCATGGGCAGCTCATGCATCAGCCGCACTGGAGGGAGAGGACGGTGAAGGGACAGTTTCATGCTGGTGGCAGGGACAGGAGTCTACGAAGTGCAAATAAGTGCAGTCACCAGTGAGATCCTGGCCCACAACAGGATCCCCCCAGGCCCATGAGGAGAGGCTGCATCGCCGCACAGCCCTCCCCGTGCACAGAACAGGGAACCTGCTCCCAGGTAGCGCTAGGAAAAAGGGAAACCTGAGCTACTATGATAAATGTACCCATATATGTGCCCCAGTGCAGGCGTCCAACACAGGTGTGCATGCACGCTGGGTGCACATGAATACTGGTTTATAAATTAGTGATGCTTTTCTGCCTGCGTACCCACAGGTGCGGAACCAGCCACCCTGCACTGTGCATGCATCCAGGTCCTCCCCTACATCTCCAGGCTGGCTGACCTTCCCGAGCCCTACATGCAAGCACGAAGGTAGCTTAGCTCTGGCTCTGGCCATTGCATCTCCTAAAGGGCAGGTCTTTAAAACCACGACTCTCAGGACTGGGTGGCAGCAAGCAAGTTCAGAAACAGAAATTCTCCCTGTCACAGAGATGCTGTTCTTTTATTGAGCCAGCCTCAGAGCCAGAGTGACATGAAGGTAGTAACATGGATTTCTGTCAGCAGCTCATGCTCAGCTGCTAATCAGATCAGAGGAGACTCGGTCATGATCCATTACCTGCAGCTCTGTGACTAATTCCTAATGAGGCCTCTCAGAGCAGAGGAAGGATCCTGGGTAATTATCCCAAGAACCACACTCCAGATTAGGCAGAAAACACTCAGGTGTAGCTTTAAAGGTCACTTTGTTCTATTAGGAAGAGCTCTTACCTTCCCCCCTTCCCTTGCTGTCTCCCTTAGCTTGGGTCCAGCCTCTCTCAGCGCTGGGTTATGCCATGAAGTTTTATGAAACCCATGTGTGGTTGACCCCTGAGGTCTCCTGCCTGCTCCCATCAGAAATCACAGCCTCATCCACTTTACATCCCCTCTCTCTCCTAAATTTTCCCCCTTCCCCCACCTCCTACCCCCTCCCAGGCATCTTGCTTTTTCTCTTCTCTTGTACGATCCAATAGCCAGTAGAGATCTATCGATTTACCTACTTACCATTTTGTCTGCCTATAAACCAAGCTGTCTGCTTATTTAGCTGCTTACCTAGTTATCTGATGTGTCATCCTCAGGTTTTCATTACCAGCAGCCATCATCACAGTATATAAAAAGCCTCAAATTTTTTATTGTTAATTAGGTAAGAACTAGAACTCAGTGATTTAGATAATCACTGGAATAAGTGAAAACAACCTGCCTATTATTTTTAAAGGCAAATAATAACAACAATAATAATATATCCGCAACATGACTCAGTAAATGAAACCCAGTTTCTGTGAAACCAAGATTAAAACAGCACTTGCCAAATTATACTCAAAGCGGAAGATGTAATGTAGCCCATTCATCTGAAAAATTAAAATTTGTGCAAGTACAAGGATTCCAGAAATAAAACCATCTGGGCAAATGAGCAATTAAATCCCACATTTCCTTATTTTGTCAAAAACTTGGGAATAACCTTAGTAAATTACACGCCCAGTGAATTTCCTCCTTCTACTGAAGTTGACTTCTCACTAACCAGCATGTATTTATTTATTAATTCAGTCATGACCTCTATCTGTTGACTTCTGGACTAGCTCCCCAACTGGGACCGAAGCCATGGCTTCTAGCATCCAAATAAAACCTCTGTGACTTTTTCCAAAGATTACAGTCATTAGAAAGTCCCAAAAGCTGATCTGCAAACCTTTTACAGAAATCAGCAACTTGGGAGAGACAAAGAGACGTGGACAGAACAATTTGGGAGAGACAAAGAGAGATGTGGACAGAACACCCTTTCAATATTAATGGGAAAGGTTGCATTTATTTATATCAGTGTACGCATAATACACAGAAGTCCATCAAAATTCAGTGGCAGGGGCACCCAGGCACTTCACTGGGGTCCAGTCTGCAGTTCCTTGCTCCTTTAGCTCAGTCCCTGTCAAGCCCTGGCTCTGCTGTGCTGAGCATCATACGAAGCCACCAGAAGCCACCAGCCCTGCTTGAGGGAACTTACAGTGAAAAAAAGCGATCACAGCAAACAGAGGAGGGGAAAAGACTAGGGGAAAAAAAAAAAAAAAAAAGGCCACTCCTCTCTTGTTTCATCCCCCCCCCCGCTCCATGCCCTGTATTCCTGTGCCCTACCTTGCAGGTGGAGTTTGCTCTCAGTGCTTTGCAGAAGGACAGAACTCACAGAGTCCAGATTGTCGTAGCTGTTACAGCCCAGGGGGCCAGTCCGAGTTTCTGTTACCTATGGAGGATGTAGAAAAGAGAGAGTGTTCCTTTTGATTGCAGCATCACA
The DNA here is from genome assembly GCF_000687185.1 of Egretta garzetta. Lineage (NCBI taxonomy): Eukaryota > Metazoa > Chordata > Aves > Pelecaniformes > Ardeidae > Egretta > Egretta garzetta. Next base: position 1,865,539 of record NW_009258272.1, on the reverse strand, counting down.
TCTTCCCCAAGCAGGTTCAGACCTTGTAATATAACGACCCCTTGTCACCAGCTGATGCAATCCAAAATGCATCTTCCCTAATTGGGAAAAAATGTCCCACACTGGACAGACATAGCTAATGCTTGGCACACTCACAAGCTGAAAAAATAGAGTGAATTATATCTGCTTTCGTTATGGTACCACACGTTATTCTGATCTTGGCAACGAGGCCCTGCAGACTGATGTTTCCTCATAGAGGATCTCCATTGGAGAACATCAGAAGCCAGTAGAGGAATTATTCCCTGGCTTCTCTTATTGGAAAGCAAGATACAGAGATGGATTGCCAGCCCACAGTGGTGCCTAGCGCTCCCACAGCATATGTGCACACCATCCTTGTGCTGAGGATAGATGGAGGCACAGATGACCTGCAGTGCTGTTGCTGTTGGTTTCCAGCCATGGAGGAGAGCTGCCCTTCCTGAATCCACAAATGGTGATTATCTGCTGTCACTGTTTCAATATCTCAATTCGATTTCCCATCCAGAAGGGAACAGACTCAGCCATGAGACACCACAGAACAATAACAAGAGCTGAAACCTTTCAGAAATGGCTAACAATGACGACTCCATCCACATTGCCTTCCCTGGAGTGAACTCTGCAACAATAAAATCCCTCCCCAGTACAGGATGATTGCTTTCAGAGAAGGCAGCCTTTGTCTGCAGAGCCATTTCCCCTATTTTGTATGCTTTGAGCAGCTTCCTTCTGCAACCCCCAAGCTGTCTCTCAGTCCATTTCATTCCAGATGCCTCAGTAATGCCACACTGAGTTATTCACCTTTTCTTGTAGTAAATTCATCCGAAAGATGTTTAGCAGTCTTACAACCACAAGAGGAAAATACTTTTGGGTTGCACAGGGTTGGGTTGCCCATTTCCCAGACCCGCCTTTCCCTTTCAACCTCCGTCACTGATCTGGATTGTATGTTCCCTCTCTCTCTTCCAGAGGTCACTGCCACACCTAGTGGAAGTCTCCTATCCTACCTAACCATTACACCGAATGCCCACCTCTTTCCAGATATTACTGGCCCTGGGGAAATCAATTCTTCAGCAAGGTCCATAAGAGAACAATTTACCCTGGGATATCAGTGTGGGAACAAAAGAACTTGTGATCAAAAAAGACATCACACTGGACTGGCAAAGTCCTGCCCCAAATCCCTACAGTATTGGTACGGACACACAATCCTCTTTCTCTTCCCAAGATACAGTACCTTGATTGCTCCGGTAGAGATCTGGATCTCATGGAGTCTCCTCATAGTGCCATCACGGTCTACAAAGTAGGAGGAAGCAAGCTGATGCAACGCTTCAACGCTCTGGGTAGCATTTCCTGACTTTCTGTCGAGGCGGCTTTTGTCCATGTACATGGTCAAGGCCTCCTCTCCTGCAGCAGAAAGAAAAGGAGACTTCAGTAAGGCCCAGGAGGCTGCCATATAGGGTCATCTTAACAGGAACACGTGATGTCACACGTTGCACCTAAAGAAAGAAAAGTCTGACACCTAAAGTGCTCTTAAATGAACCCACCCTTTCTCACCAGTACCAGAACCTCAGTGTAGTATATATGAGCCTCCTCCATTCAACCAGAAAGGCCAGGTCCACCACTCTTGTAGATCAACTCCAGTGAATTGAGCAGATAACATTTTGGATGTTCATTACCCAGCATAGCTTTACCACAACTGTTGGAAAGGATTCAGACCATTTGTCCCTCTCAAGGAATGCTTTTCTCTGTGGGCAGTGCCCCTGGAACGATGCACACCCAAATGGAGAAGATGCCACTCTTATGCAATTCTCTGACCTGATTTCTAGAAGGAACACATGATGATTTAAGTTGCAAATAGGACATAGGTATGTGGGTGGGTTCAGAGGACAACAAACACCAGTTGCACCTCCTTCGCTTCCAGTGACCATGCAAAAGGGTGAGGGGCAGGGGCTGAGTGAAGCCATCAGAGGAAAGAGCAAATGAGAAAGTTACTCTAAACCAATCAACCTTACTGCTTTTTTGTCGGCTCCTAGAGTCTCATCCAGTGAATTTAAGTGGAGAGCAAAAAATATTGTGCAAGGCCAGGGACAACAGGTGATTTTGAGGCATTAATCACAGAGAATCTGGGAGTGAAGCAGTTAAGACCCGATAACACCAAACATCCTAAGCATTAGCAGAAACCTGCATCTAACAAAAGATATATGAAAAGGACACAAAGCTGAGAGGTAATATTTAGCTAAAAGTTCAGTTTGGGCTGTATGAGCCAGATTAAAATCCAGTTCATTCCTGACATAAGGCTGGCATTGTAGAAGGACTAAGAAGGTAGAACACCATCCTGCATTCTTAACATCTGAAAGTCTGATTTTAATAAATTAAGGGAGTAGATACGTAGGGTAGGAATGTGCCATTTCTACATAGCTCTCTTAATGAGAACGGTACTTGTTCTGATCTGATAGACCAACCACTGACAAATACATTGCCTCTGGCAATGATAGCATGGTCAAAAAAAATGCACCACCACTTTTTTGGCCAAGAAACATTTTGATCCTCAGCATTTTTGGGGTTTTTTTAAGAGAAAAAACACCCACTTTTCTTAAAAATTTTTATCAGTTGAAATAATTTGATTAGTCCAAATAATTTCTTTCATTACACGTATGATAAAAACACCAGTAAGCTCTCCCCCTTGCTTTCCCTGGAAATTTTCCAGCTTTTATCTGGAAGCCAAATGCCTGAAAGCAAACCAAAAACATTCTGGCTGAAAATCAAAATATTTTTATTGGATTTCAGTTTTTCAGGCAATTGATATATTGAGGATTGAGCCTTTGGCTTTGAGATGAAAAATGGAAATTTTCGGTAGAAAGAAGATACTTTTCATCAAAAGAATTGATCAGTTGAAATCTTTTAATTGGCTTCCCAGGAGCTAAGTGAAGAAGTTTGGCACGTAAAACTTTCTCTCTTTAATATTTTGTAAAAAATAACATATTATGCATTGACCACAATCAAAGTTGTAGTGGTAACAGTATCATCGTTGTCACTTCTCAAAAAAAACCCACTTGCCCTGGAAAATGCACAGCTTTGATTTGATTTCCTTTATCACCATTAGCATTATTATGCATTGAGTGGAGCGAGCAGACCTTGGCAGGGATCAAGGCTCTGTCACATCACGCTTTATCCACACGAACAGCAGAAAGATGGTTCCTGTTCCAGAGGATTTAAAACCCACATATCTGATGAGACACAACAGGTATACACAACAAACAGCCAGCAAAGCACAAGGCAAGGAGATGACTGTGATGAGCATGAGAAACAGCAGTCACCACGCACCAGATGCCTGGCCCCTGTCAGTGCATTTTTGGGTTTCATCTGTGAGAAGAGTTTTACAGGGGGATCTGAAGGAAGGTCAGGCACTGTGAATTTTCATGAAGCAACTTGTTTGCCACTGAAAGGACACCTGCATGGGAGCTAGCCAAGAGGCTCAGGGGAAGACAGACTGGATCAGTGTGAAAGTGTTGTATTTGGAACCAAAAATTTTGTATCCGTCATGTAACGGAAGGATTTACCTGCATGGAAATGCAGCAGACATAAGTGATGCTTTGCCTCTATTTCATGAGGCTGTGAAAGGAGAGGGAAGACCTGGGATAATTCTCCCCTTAGTGGCTATTCTCAGAGGGACCTCTGGGATCTAGGTATCAAATGTTCAATTCCACCAGTAACTGGAAAAAAACAGTTTTTTGTGGAAAAATGTCATGTCTTCTTTTAATAGCCAAGGTGCAAAAATCAGGACCTTTTCAGTCCAGGCCCATTCATTTCAGTAGAGTAATGCTGAGATTGGAGGTCCCTTGGACAGAGAGAAACCAGGAAGCGTGGGCTGAATCGCATCTGGAAATAACACTTGGTAATTTTGGATCACCAGGAGATCCACCCTTAGCTTTCAGTCCCCAGACAACAAGAAGCAGGCAATGAGCAGCTGGGACAGCTCCTAGACATCAGACAGGGCTCTAGGGCAGTGGAGATCAGTGATTTCCCCACAAAAGCTGTCATTTTTCCTCCCTGAGGTGTTTGGACCCCTCCACTGGGAAGAAGAAGAAGAAATCAGGAAAGCAGAGCCCAGGATGTTTGATTCTTCTCCTGAGGGACAAATACTGTCCCCCTAGGAGTGAAGGGTGCTGAGCAGAAAAAAATGTTGCTGGAAACCCATTCTGTGTACATGTGCACAGACCTGGAAAAGCACAGCATCCCCACGGAGAGTGCGCATGAGAAAGCAACCCTTAGATCAAGAGAGGTTAATAGACTTTTGCTACATTATTAAGTCTTAATTTCTCGTTTATTAAGTGGATGCCATGTTCAAAGTTGTCTTTCCTTCAGGGCTTTCCGTGCAAATTGGCTCTCAGCTCTTTGTGCACCATCCCGGAGCAAGGATGCCCTCAAAATGACCCCTCACCAATCCCTTTGTCAGAACTAAACTGGAGCAAAGCTGGCTTTTTATTAGGCTCCAGGGGGACCTGGCTGGTCTGTAGGTTGAAAGGCATCAGAGCTGCTCCTCATGTGGCCAGGTGTGAAAATAGCTGCTGCATTCAGGTGGGCTGGCCTGATCCATCACCCAGCCTTCTGGGGTCCATGCAACAGCTGGCATTTAAAAGCTAAATAATTTCCTGCATGGTTGTCACTTGTTTGCAACCTAGTAAAACAGCAGGGCAAGTTTACAAACCACTGTAATTCAAAGTAGAATTCTTGTAACTTTTCTGAGGACACTCGAGGTCTTGGGAGAGCACGGGTGCCAGGACATGGCTGCATTTATAGCACAATGGTCTTGTTTAGCCCACAGACTGCAATTAGAATGTGGCCTCCTTGCATAATGCATGCTCAGCTTCGTCTACATTTTCTCTGGGATTTCCATTGCCAAGATAAATCCTTCTTTTCTCCCCCACCATTGCTCACCATGCTCTGGGCTGATGGAACATTTAGCACTCCTCTCCAACACCAGTTCTCGTTACCAACCTCTGCATATTTAAAACTGTTGTGTTGTAAAATCAGGAGAAGAAACAAGCCACTGTGAATAATTCACAACCTCATCCAGGCAAAATTAAAAATATATTTTGCCATCAAAGGTCTTTCGTATTTTGAATTTCCTCAGATGTGAGTGGCAAGAAGAAAAAGGCGTATCGATAGAAAGAAAAATAAACCCACAAAAACCCCTCCCAGCACTTTACTGGATTCTTACTTGGCTGGCTTGGCTCTGTAAGATATGGACCTGAACAGTGATTTCCTCAATAAGGAGGAGTTTATCTTTACGCAGACTTCATTAAGGTCTGATGCAGGCAGTCACTCAGACTCTTCAGTGCATGGAAACCTGCTTCCCCTCACATTTCTTGCTGATGAAGCAGACTGTTTGAATGCCTGGACTGGAAGAGCAGCCCGAGGTTCTTTGAAGGACATTTGCCACACAAGAGGCCATTTGACTTCAGTGGAACCACGCCAATTTACCTACCAACTAATTTGTGCATGAATCATATGCACACATCTAATCTCATCTGTGTCTCATCTGAGTGTCTGCAGAATGCTTTGGGAACAGACAGATGGCCAGAAATTCCTCAAAGTTCACTACAAACTTCGCAATGTGGCAAGGTTGGAGGTCAGGTACATTAGAAGAAGAAATAGCAACAAACTCTACTAAAATTAAGGCCCTTTACCACTGCAGAATCCCTCTTACAGATAGTAGTTCCCAAAAGAAAAGCATTTAAATGTACACCCCAAAGGGGTAAAAAGAATGGTAAAAATAGTACAAGAGGAAAAAAAAAGTAAGTCAGCAGTAACTACCAAGAGGAGTTGCTGATTTTCACCCCTCCTGTTTCAATACTCAGTACCCGCATTGTTTATGCAGCACCACCAGCAGTGCATGCACGTGGATTAATGGCCCGACGGTCCCGTCTTAGGTCATCCCTGACATATTCTACTTGCACACGCAAGCTTTGCTGCACTCTTGCCTACACGTTTTGAATTTTACTTAACTGTTTTGTTTTTTCAAAACTCTGCTTCATGTTTCTGCTCTCACTTATGCATTCAGCACAGGCCCTTCTGGCCGCCTCTTCCCCTGCTGCACACTCTCCCTGCCCAACTCCTTGAACTCCCTTTTCCTGGAGCTCTTTAAAATTCCTCCAGTTCCAGCAAGAAAGGAGGGGTTTTTTTTCCTCCTGCATTTGGTTTCATTCTGAAAAAGAGAGGGATCGCCACCCCCTATTGTCAAATTAAGGACAGGGTGCAGGAGTGACAGGCAGGCTCCCCGGCTAAACGAAGCGTGTTTATCTTGATGCACACCGGTACACACGCGCCGTTGTCAGAGGAGCACAGGTATCACAGATGCTGAACTCGCACAGCGCACTGTGAATTCATTTTCAGAGGCTATTCAATACTCTGGGGATTTTCACACCATCTGATGACAAGACTGGCTTTGGCTGGGGGAGCTGCAGCCGGGCTGGATGCTACCAGCCAGCCTCCACGCACCATGGCCAAGGTTTGCAGGTGCTGCCCAGTGCCTTCACCACCCCACCACCGACACCGGCGTAAGAAAGGAGCCCAGGTTGCCACCTACCTCCCAGGGTGGCAGAGATGAGGATGTGGGTGCCGTACTTTTTGATGATGGTATCAATGAACTGCTGCGTGGTGGGTCTCCTGCCCAGGAGGCGGATGCTCCTCTGAAACTCAGGCATCAGGGGCAGTGGATTGTGGAGCAGGTCCCTCCGCTCGATGGCTGTGTTCCTCACCTTCCAACGGGCAAACTCCCTATGCGACAACACAGGAACACAACAGGGGTGAGGCTTCAAGTCCAGAGGGGCAGGGAGAGCCACCGAGGTCAGAGAAGGAGGATGGTGAAGGGGACAATCCTGTTGGACACCTGAATATGGATACACACATGAGGCCATAGGGCTAGACAGAAGGGGAGGAAAAGAGGAAAAGTGAGACATTACTGCACAATAACACCACACTTTGAGGATCAGGCTCCGGGCTGGTGAGGAGGTAGTCTCAGAGTCTCCAGAGGTGTCTGGCAGAGGGCTGCATTTCCCTACAAAGCATGCAGACTGGTCCTTTCACCCTCACGCTTCTGCACAAAGCAGCAAATTCTCATCTCTGTCAGGAAAAGAGCTGGTCAGTTAGACAGACTGTAGATGTAGACCAGTCTGATCATTGGTATGTCGCCATGTCCACAAGCCTTCCTTGTAGCTACTGCTTTTGCAAAGCAAGGCTAAAGGAAACACTTTCTCCAGACATCTTGGTCTTTCAGCACCAGGGAGCACAGCAAAAGATCATTTTGAAAAGCAATACGTTTGATAAACCATCTAAAAGGATCGATTCAGGTATAAGCAGAGGACCATATGAAAATGGAGGGTTTGTTTGTTTTTCTTTCTTTTTTTTTAAACCTATAAAGCGATTTCCAAATCCCTTCCTTTAAACTGATAGCAACTGGGAAAAAAAAATAAAGTTAATGTTTGCAAAAGCAGCGCTTTATTGCAGGTATCCATTTTGAAATGACACAGAGGGAAATGCCTAGAGAAAGCCTTGAACACCTGCGATCTAAAAACCAGGCCTCTGAAATACATCACCAGCTGAGCACCTAAAAGATGAGAAAACTATTAATGTCCTTTGAAAAATATTGAGCAAGGCCTTCTTAAAAGGAAAGGATATTATTTATAACCACTCTCCCACAACGCACCTGCAGTATCTTAAGCCATCTCCCAGATAATCGAGTCACAGGCTTCTCTGTCACTTTTCATTCACTTATTCCTGTAATTCGGGTTTCAGACAAAAATTTCATTTAAATAATAGGAATGACAATACCTGGCACTGACACGGCACTTTCTATCAGTGCGTGTCAACTAGCTCCGGCAATCCCATTTTGCTGGTAGAGAACCTGACATGCAGGCAGATTTAGGAGACACCGTAAGTCGGTTGCAAAACCAGGATCACAAACCAGATTATTTTTTTTTCCCAGATTGATTCTATACCCAGTCCACTTCACATGTATTAGGTTATTTTACTTAATGCAATTATGCATGTATTTATTTTGACTGTACCCCATCACAACACCCCAGGCTGCTAAACAACAGTTGCATTGATTAAAATAGCAAAGTGCCAGCTTTTTACTTCAAAATATCTCCTTACACCTGAGCTAGTGTCCCTTCTGCAACTCCTAGGCCAGGTAAAAATGCTAAACCAAAACACCCCTCTTACCACATCCTAAGAGTCCTTAGTGTCGAACCTTGAAATCTGCAGAAATGTTGGTCTTTCCTAGAAAAACCTCTGCCAAAGGCAAAAAAAAAAAAAAACCAAAACGCAAACTCAACCCAACCCCCCCATTGACTAGGATCCTAACACCAGGAGTGGAAAGAACATAGCTCATTGGCTCAAAAGTATCTGCAGATAGCAAGTGCATTACCAGTGTCCAGGTATTCACTGTATGGAGCAGAATACAGTTTCTCCTCTGCCGTCCAAGAATAGTGTAAAAGTCCAGTACTTAATATTTGTGGGAAAGATACATTTTGGGGTTCCACAGTTGCTTTTAGTGATAGGTAGAACCTTAAAAGTAAAGGCAAATAGATTCTCCCTGGCACTTCAGAGAGGTTGCTCTAAATCATTCATTATTAGAGTGGTGATCCCAAACCTGGCTACACAAGGAAATCGCCTTTGTCTGAAGGAGGAATGCTCCCTTCAGGATACAGCAGTTACATTGTATGGGGCGATGCAGCTCCGGATGCTAAAAGACAGTCAAGGTTTTGTAGTAAATAGAGATTCCCATGTTCCTATCATAAAGATCGTAACCAGCAAGCGTAGGAAAAATGCCATCTGTGCTTCTTCTCCAAAGAGATAGCTATTATGCCCTGTAAAACTCAAGCATGTTTTGCTCTCAGATTACCACTGCCTGCAAGCATTATTGATAAAGTCAGGAGGGACAAGAGCCCCCCCTGAGCCAGCACATTTTTCAGAAAGGGGTGGTGCTTATTGTTCCCAGACAAAATACAGTGGGTTTGCTTTTGTTACTGTTGAGTTATCTACTCCAAAGCAAAGACCATGGAGTTGAACCATCCAACTGTTGAAGTACGGCCCTCTTGATATATCAACACCCAAACCCTGGGAGGGCCTCCATTCAGTGCGTGGAGATGGACAGGGCAAGCAGTTACCTTTAGGACCACGCACTGGAAAGTGGTGGGCCATAAAGATGGGAGAAGCTAGGAACAGAGAATGAAAATTTGGTAAACAGTGTGTTCAAAGGGAAAGTGGGTTCATTTTTTACATCAGGTCCAACACCATCTCGTGTCACCACTGGCAGGAGGCAAAAGCAGGAGTTTAAAATAAATCATTGCTGTATCTTCAACATTGCCTGCTGCCAAGGGACACTTCCAGTCACCAGTCATGCAGCAGACAAGCCCTTAGCAGAATCCACATCTAAAGCATCATCATGAAGGAGACTTTTTCCACTCAGTTCTTATGCATGCCATATGTCCCCAGGGCTTCCTACTCCTAGGGTGTATCATGGAGGTGAAAGCCCAGTTCTATTATACTCTCCAAATGCTCGAATATGTGGCTTTCATAGCTGATGAGAAAAGCTGAGCAAATACGTTATGATGAATAATTTATGCAACTAACTTAGATGTTTATCTTCTGCTCATAGAATATCCATGAGCCAGTTGCAATTCCCTATAATTTATGCATTATTTGAATTTAGTGACTTTTTTTTTTTTTAAGATTTTGCATAGTATTTGGCTGTATTCTCTGTGTGCTGTTGATCGATTGCAGGTGGTCAAGCAAGTGATACAGTATTGTTAAGCTTCCTGATTAATGACCACAAATACTTTTTAAACTTGGCTTCCCCAGTTCCAGAATATTTTACATTGAAAGCAACACTAAATGCTAGCGATCTTCCATGCAGCCTATAGAACTCTGTGCTGCAAGATGCACCCAAGGCCAAGATTATGGTACAGTTTTGGAAAACAGACTTAACATTAATGGATATGGCTAGTGAAAACACTTAGAATAATTGAGGTGATAAAAAAATATATTTGCAGGGAACAGTATAGCTCTGGCCTTAGGGAATGATCCAACCTGTAACTCCTGAAATCTGTGAAGAAACATCTCCAAGAACGAGTTCTCTATTAACTTTCAGTTCTAGACTTAATTGCATTTTCTGCAGAAACAGCTGCTATTGGCCAAAACCGAATCCGTGGCACTGGGCCAGGTAAGCATCTCCTCATCTGTTTGTCACCACTGAACCCTTGAATCTGTCAATCTCTGGAGGATCTACCAAGGCCTTGGATTCATGGATGAGGTGTACAAAAGGGCACTGAAATCTTTCCTCACAGAAATCATTCTTAGATGCCATTCCACCGATCATTGCTTCTCAGAACCACCAGCGACACCACAGTCTCAACGTCACTGCCTGGAAAGCACAGGTGAGACCTCTACAGGTCTCAAGGCACTTTATAAAAGAGAAATATTGCAGTGGTGCTTGCTCATTTTCCAGGTGAAGAAATAGAAGAGACTTGGCCAGGATTATGATGGCACCCCACGATACGGTTAGGATTAGTACAGAGTCTTCTGACCCTCAGGGAAAATTCCTAGCAAGGACCTGAACTTCTGCCAGCAGGGAAGCTTTTAAGGGCTTCGGAAAGATGATAAACCTCTTAGCAACGAGGAGGAAGAATCTGTATCCCTGATGCAGAGATGGGATAAGGAGAAACTATGACCTAACGTCTGAGTGGTGGGGGAAAGGCACTTGTTTATGCTCTAATGTCTCGCCAGCGTAGACAGCCCATGCTAATGTGGAGCGTACCCAGGAAAATGCCTGCCAGGTCAGCGGAGGGGAGTCTGCTCTCTAATGTCTGGTGAAAGCACTGAAGAGCCTACGCTTCTAATGGCTGGAAGGGGTAGGAAGTGCTAATGCCTAAGGGGGGAAGGGAGGTGAGAGGAAAGAGGGATGAAGTACTGCCTCAGGGAGGCAGAGGAGCACATTTCAGGCCTTCCTCCCTGTCAAAGGAAGGGGATACATTTTATTTGTATACAGCTATATCTGAGAAAACACTTGCCCCTTCAGAATGTACATTAATGAGCTTGCCATGAAGGCCACGCACATCAGAACGAGGGAGCCATGAAGGATGTCTCAGTGCTCATTAGCACTATGACCCCTCCAGGGAAACAGAAAAAAGG
>NW_009258272.1:1837676-1854221 GCF_000687185.1 Egretta garzetta | reverse complement strand
GGGGGAAATGCTGAAGAGGGAGGAAAATTCAGAAGCCTGGAATGGGTACATCACCCAGACCCCCCACTGCATCTCTACCCGAGGAGAGAAGTCTGAAAGAGAGAGGCCATCGGAGCAAATTAAATTCCTCATCTTCAAATGGCCAAGACAACCAAAGGACGTAAGTGAAGAAACAAATTCAGTACAAACCTCAGGAGCTGGCACTTGAAACCAAAAAGAAATTAAATGCATTAAACACAAGACAGAGTCTGTTTGAAAAAGAAAAACAGAACAGGAAGACACTGAACAAAGCCTGTAACTATCACGCTAACCAGAATACCCCAAGACCTCCTGCTGCTGGGGTCAGCAGGGCAATTAGTGCATCCCACTCACAGTGCACACTCAGCAAACAGGAACAGCCCCACCACTCCCTGGGAACCAGGCAAGGAGAAGGCACCAGCTCCTTTCTGTTTGCAGTTTTTATCTTTTTTTTATAGATCATAGCTCAAAAACCATCAACTGCTCCCGTAAGTGATGAGCAGATAGAGCCTTTCCAGAGGCAACACCCTCTTTAGTAACAGCAAGATACAAACATGGCTTAGTGTCCTCTGCCTGGTGTACTGCACACATCACTGACTCTCTGATGTCAGTAGAATCCCCAGTCAGAGACAGAACTAGAGCCTTCTTGCTCTCTTGGATTTTGGTTGCCACCTGCCTAGACACGTCTCTGCCCCTTGTTTTCATCCAAGCACCCCACAATCATGAGGACAGACATTTTCTGACACCCCCGTGTATGCTGCAGACAAGCGTTGTTAGCTGTTAGAATGAGTGTGAACCAAAACAGGCAGATTTTAGGCCTTGCCCAGGTAAAAAAGAAAACAGGTTTTGTGTTAGCATCAGGAACTTAGCCCAAAGTCCTCCAGAATCCTCCTACAACAGAGCCGCTGTTTTGGGGTTGTGTTTTGTTTTCTCTTTCCTTTTCTCAGGCTAATTGTCCCCGTCACGGCCTGCACAAAGTCATAGTTATCTTCAGTCCTCAGGGTGATAGCTCTTCCAGGTTACTGTGAGCCCTCAGCTCTGCGAACAATGCCACGGGGGTAGGAGACGAGTACGACAACAGCACTATAATGCTTATCTTTTACTGCCAGATCTGGCTTAATGTGAGTCTGTACCGGGTATCTGTGATTATGGTGGGGTCAGTGATGTTTTATTTCTAGTCTGTGCCCTCAAAATGCCAGACGGCCCCAGGCTGAGCAGTGCAATATTCCTTTAACAGTTTCCTCTGCAGCTTGGCCTCTTCTCTATCTAGGCCACCATGAAGAAGTCAGTCTTCAAAGCTGAGCTTTTCAAAGGACCTACAAGAATTAGTTTCCTGTGAGGGTTTGGCACTCATCCCCCGTAATCTATTTAAGAAAACTAGTACCAAATTAGACAGAGGATGAAGCTCTGCCATAAGAAAGAGAAAAAAAAAAGAAATACAAAAGTCTAATTCCAGAGAAGTATGAAAAAGAAATCACTTAAGCTGAAAGTCTGACAGCATTTTGCATAACCAGGCAAGCAGACAGGCTGACATATGACAGCTGGCAGGTGAATTAGATAAATAAATTGACTATTGATCTATTGATAAATGCTGTGCTGTCTGCAGCAGTTTTCTTCTTGTAGGGGCGTTTACCTGGATAGGGCTGAACCCGAGAAGACCATCAGTGTTTGGATCATTCAACAGAATCCTATGGCAGAAATAAAACAGCACTGTTGGACTACTTACTCCTTCCCCTGTCTCTACAGGACAGCAGAAGAATCTGCTGTTGGTTTTTTCCTTTGTCAATGCTTTGGCCATGTGCTTGGTGTTGGCCAAGGTGTCTGAAACCTCAACTACTTCCCCTTTTCTGGGCAACCATTTCAGCCTGTTAGATTTTCCTGTACAAACAGAGTTTTGTTTTCATCTCTGATATTGTTCCAGGGTTGAAAACTTGGGGTGTGTTTTTGTAGGAGGAGAGGGAGGTAAACAATAGGTCCAGAATGACATGAAGTTTGCAAGAAGCAAAAAGAAAGAAAATTACTTCAAAGTTAGTTGGATTTCATGCGACCTTGAAAGGGCCTTGGTAAACATATTGTTCCAGCACTGAGTTAAAAACCGATCAGGCAGACATGACTCTGAGTCTTGTGTTCTCTCTTAGGACGGGACTACACTTGGGTCTCTTAGGGGCAACATGTAATTGTTGGGTGCTGAAAAAAAAAGATCGATTTGTTTAAAAAATGATGAAGTTGGAATAAATGTATTACTAGAGAGTCAAAGCAGAGTGATTCAGCATAGGTAAGTACAAGTTAAAAGATAGGTCATCACTGAGTTTGCTTATTATGGAATTTGATCATGGCCAGGAAATGGCTATGATACCTAGCTCTGATGTCAAATCTAAACATAGCAACCATTGCAATCAGTCACAAGCAAACATGGCAGAGTAGGTTACTACCCCTTCCACTGAATGGAGTCATCTTCAAGTTACCTGTTTATGCATCCTCAGGTAACACGTAAGTATGTTCTAAACTCCAACACACAGTGAACTCACCAGCTACCTTCATCTGTCTTCTATTCATCCATTTCCATATTTCACCTGAGTCAGCTGCTACAATTCCCTTTCATCACACCCATCAGGTCCCACAAGCGGTCTGCAGTGTAACATTTATTCCACCCAGACATTTATTCCACCCAGCTTTCCCCATAGAGTTCTTTGCGCAGATTTCACTGCAAACCACACACACCTCGGGCACTAGAGAGGCCCTTTCCAACACCAGCCTACTTAAGCCTTGTCATAGAATCCACCCTGGAGACTTGCTTGTAAGTAGTTCCCATTACTGTTAACACCATTTCAGCTGTTTTCAGCATTGGGCTGACGGCGCTTCTTCTAAGCCACTACAATTTACATAGTGGGTGATACCAGCTGCTAGAAGCTGGAGTGACATCTCTACAAGAGCTCCCAGCATTGTTAGCACCACTACAGCTTAACAAACATTATCAACAATAGGAAATGTTCTGTTCTGTTGCTGTTTTCTTCCTAAAAGGTTACCTCAGCCAGACATGGTTTATTAAGCTACTGAGGAAGCTATTCTAATAGGCTGCAGGGCCCTGTACTCCAAGCACTGGAATGGACAATACAGAGACACCCATTCCTTCACTGTAAATGATGATAAAAATTACAGGAGATGCAGCCAGAACAGTTCTCCACTAAAATACCTGAGGTAGCCTAGAGTAACTCATCTATGAAACAGGCTTTTTGACTTCTACAGTCATGATTACAAACAACACTGATATTATTTTTCATAGCCTGGTCTCCTGGATTTATGTTTCTAGGAATTTGACCCAGAATTCAGGATCAAGCAAATCCTAGGAAGTCAAGGAGCTGTCAAGAAGATGCTTTCAAAGAACAGCACTTTTGAAGAGATAGATGGAAACATCTGAGTCATTGGAGGAATTGTTGATAGTCTTGAAGAAACCTGGGATAATCAGTAGAATTTTAGGTTCTCTTCTCCACACTTCTTCCAGTTCCCTTCTTGTATACTCCTTTGCTCAACACATGATCCTTATCCAAAAAGTACATGAAAGTATTTAAATCTGTTACTTTTGAAAGCAAGTTTGAAATGGAAGACAGGCAGACAGATTTTAATTTAGAGCAGATAAATCCCCCAGGGGAAGATTGTCCCATACCAAGTCATGGTAAGCACTCTTTACCCCATGGAACTCCTCAGCAAGCTAGGCCCACCCTGCCCCAAAATTCACCATCTAGACTGGGCTACAATTGCCTACCAGTGTTCATATGAGCAGAACAGCATGAAGCAAAGGCTGTAACAAGAACATAGTTTGGAATAAGTAATTTCATTAAACTGCACTTGCTGCATTTCCTGAAGATATAGGTGTGCGGACTACAGGGCTTTTTCCTAATTTTAGCTGTAGTGAGCTGATAACCTCAGCCTGTGACACCACAGCCCAAAGCCTTGCTCTTTACTTATCATGATTCACAGTTAACTCGGATGAAAAAACTGTGAGAAGTGTGGACTTGAACCTTAATTTCTCATGCTACAGGCAAGGGTACCTGGCTAATGCACCACTGGCAACTGAAGCAGAGCATTTGTCAATACTGGGAAAGTAAGTGTCAGAAATTTAGCCTTGATTGCCCTTTTTCTCAAAAAGCACAAAATTTTCTCCAACACAGCATGCAGCCATGTTTCAAAACTTGAACTATTGTTAGAAAATGGAGCCATCACCCCCCTCTGGTCAGTTGTGCTACTCACTTGGCAAACGCTCAAATTCACCATGTCAGGAGGAAAAATTGATGCTTAACTACTAAGCCGCTCCTGCCTCCCACACCCAGCTGTGCCCTCAAGGCAGCCCTGGCAGAGCCACCCAGGCACAGCCACCATGCTTGCGGGCTTGGCAGGAGCAGGCAGTGATGGGAAAGCTGTCCCCTCTCGCCCACCCCCTCGCCCCTGAGTCATTCTCAGCTGATGGAGACACTAGCAACCACGTAAGGCAGGTGCTGGTGGGCAGCTTGGATGCCTAAAGACAGCCAGTTGGCAAAGCCACCCGTTCACACCAGGGATCTCTTGCTGCAGGCCAGTTGAGGGGCTTTTGTGCAGGTTGAGTGAAGGGGGTCCATACCCTTCCCTGCCAGGGAAGGGCCTTCAGATGGACAGAGGGACCAATCGCTGTCTGCTTCTAAAGGCATACCCAGATCCAGGACATGGTCACCAGCCTCCAAATAACCCCAGAGATGTGATGAGGACTGGCATCCTTCATTACCCGTACCATTGCAAGGGATCTTGCAGAAAGCGTTTGTGAATACATGGAAGAGGTATGAGAGTGCAAGGGAACAAAATCTGTTTTGTCATCGTAAAATAAAACCACCCTCCCCTCCTACACTGATCCTTGCTACTTTATTCCTATAGTGTTGTGACATTATTTCCTCCAAGTTAATGTAGGAGAAAACAGTGGTTCCTCAGCACACCCATTTCTGTGCCTTCACCCTAGGAGCCGTGGCTCAACATCCCTTTCATTTTAAAGCTGTGCTGTTACGTTCAGGCCACTCGCCAAGGGTTGCTATTTTAATGGTGACATCCAGCAAGCGGGGATATACATGGTGGCTATATGCAGAGACTGTCCCCTCTCAGCATAGGATTCAGATGGTACCTGGGCCCGAAATTACTAGCAAAAGGCATAAGGTGGAAGGTGAAGGTCTAAAAAAAATTAGGCTGCAGAGTATAGCTGCAGCAAAATTCAAGCCATCCATAATCAGACACATTTGTGCTTTGTTCAAGATTAAAAAAACTCTGTCCCAAAAAGCCTGTGACATTTCAGAATTACAGTGAAATTGAAGAAATTTTCTTTAGGAAAAAGGTGACCCATTTCCTCAGACTACATCCCTCTTTAGCAAAAAAACGGAACACAAGCAGTGAGAAAGCCTTGAACATTCCCTGGTTGCTCAAAAATCTCATTTCAACAAAAATCAGTTTTGATGTATTTAATTTTCATTCCTAGTCATGCCATTTCAAACTCAGACATGTTTTGATGGAGGAAATAAAAAGACTACAATAAAATAAAAATTCACAAACTCTTGAAGAAAGGCAATCTTTTTGCATGCTGCAAAGTGGCCTGCAATAAAAAGACAACCATGCTTTGCTTTTCATGCAACATTTCGTAGAGGAAAAGCTTTATTTTTGTCCTACCCTATCCAGGGAACAGAGACTGGTGAATGCAAATGTTTTTGGTTTCTGGGATCCGTTTGTGAAGCTTTGAAGCACTTGGTTATTCAGGCACGTGCTTCGCAATTTCCCAGTCATGAGTCATGTTTCCTTTAGCTGTTATTTATGACTTTGATGCATGGATCTCAAAGCACTTTTAAACAAATGTGTCACTGTAGACAGAGAAGCTAAAGCAGCAAGAGATGAACAACTTTTCCAAGGAACAGATCTAGCAGACAGCACAGCCATGAACAAAATTAACCCAGATCTGTAGCCAGGACAAAGCATCTCACCAGCAAGGACTGAAGTAGATAGAATCATAGACTCATTTAGGTTGGAAAAGACCCTTAAGATCATCAAGTCTAACCATTATCATAACACTATTAGATGGGGGGTGGAGGGGGTGGCCATGGCCAAACTTTCTGCCCATTTTGCCTGTGCCAAAAAACATCGCTGGGGCTGAGCTCGGCCAGGCGCTCTGCTTCCCACATAGTACTCAATAACGCTAAGCGTAGTAGTGGCAACGTGCAAACACAACCCCACATAGGCCACAGGGAAGAGAAGCAGGGGCAGAAGTACATGTCTTAAATCAACATTGCACATAAATTCCCAAATGCCAGCCTTTTGGGGAGGACATGAGAGCCATGTGCTTCAAAACATGGAGTGAGCTGGAGTCATACTACAAGGATGTTGTTGGACCTGTTCTACAGCAAGAGTGAGAGGGATCAAGTGCTCAACCATGGCATTTATCTTCTACAAAGTAATAGGACCCCAAAGGCTGTGAAATCAATCTAATGAAATGCAAACCACTTCCTTCGGGAAGGTTATGTTGATTGCCAACTCTGTTGCGTTCAGATCAGTGAAGAAGAATGTGCCGGATGGTCTGGGAGAGAAGGCTGAAGATCTCTAGGCCTCCAGCAATGCTAGTCTGTACTGCTTCAGGTTGCGCCTGTCTGAATTCCTGCAACTTTATGAATATACCATAGCCAGACAATACAGGAGACTATTTTAATGTAAAAAGGACCACCAGAGCGCTTGCTTAGCTCACTGAGCTTGAAGCACACCAAAAATAGCTGAGAGGGGTTGTTATACACATGCTGTGGGCATAAAAGATGCAGCATGGTGGAGGGAGGGAGTTCAGTGAAAGGGCAGCACATGCGAACTGATAACTGCTCTGCAGCCCAGGCAGGGCCACACGAGCACCTGGCTGCAGAAAGTGCTGAATTCCATTACAAAGCAAAACACACTCACATGCTAAGGTCCAGGTGTGAAATTCAGGTCCTGGAGAAGTTAAGAGCAAAACCTCCTTGACTTCAGTGCAGCGTCCAGCCCCACGTGGAAATGCAGTCTCAAGGCCCAGCAGGTCTCTGGGCTGTAAGCATCAAAATTCAGGGTTTGGGACAGAGGGCTGGAGGTGAGCCTGGCTGCTAAGCAAAGGGCACAACCCCCTTCCCTCAGTACAGGGCTCTCTCCTGTAGGGCAGGATAAGGCCAGCTGCAAAAAATTTATAGCCTCACCATTCAAAGTCTATTTAGGGGGAAAGAGAAGTCAGCTGTGTGGAGAGGGTTGGGTTTTTTTGGGGTGGTGGTGGTATTTGGTTTGGTTTGGTTTTTGTGAAAGGGGGGGTGATTTTTGGGGTTTTTTTGAGGGGATTGGGGGGGGTTAAGTTTAGTAGGGAGTGAAATAGAGGGCGAAGGGGGTTGTTCTTTATTAAGGGCCCTTATGTCTCAGATTTTCATTTTGGCTTGGCAGGTATTTGCTTTTTGCTTTTATTGGGGCTCAGGAACCCTTTGCTGACCCTGGGTGGGAGCTTCTATGGGGTTAGTCCTTCCCCTTTCACCTGCACTGCTTTCTTTCGTGATCGGCTTTTTTGTCTGTGCAAAATTAAAGTCGGGATCTCTCTGAGGCAAGGCACTGGAAACTCAGTCTGGGGCAATCAGATGCCACAGCAAAGCTCAGGAGAAGACCTCCTCTCATGGCTGTTTCAGGGGCTGAGGACTGGGCAAAGTAGGGGATGATGTGCATCTGAGCCTCTGCTCAGAAATAAGGAACTGGACCCCAGAACTTTGAAGCACATGCATATGTATATATTTATCTACAGAACAAAACAACAATATCTGCAGTGCTTTTTATTTGCCTTCTGGGTTTTGAGATTTAAAGACTCATATTTTCTGGCTTTTCATTGCAATCCTAAAAGACAGCCTATTCTTATTTTTTAAATGGAAGTTGTGAGTTATACAATAATATGACCCAAGCCTGGAGTACTTAAAGACGACAGGAAAAAAAGCATATGCATCCCCCAACTCTTACAAATACTGGAGAAAAAAAAATAATAAAGAAACCTATGCCACCTGGTAGAGAGCTAGTCCCAATGTTCCCTGCTACTGAACTGGAAATCTCACAGCTCCCAGTGCCTGGGCAAGAGTCAGGAAGAAGGGGGACAGGGCAAAGCCTGCCTCCTTGCCAGGGCTAGGTAGTGTACCCCTGGGGTACAGCCCTCCCCGCCCCTGCACTAGGATTAGCTGAGCTGCTGCTCAAAGCCCCAGGATGCTTTTTAGCACCCCCATCCATGCCGAGACGCTCAGTTTTCTTCTCCCTCCTGCCCTTTGGTGGAGTTGCTTCCCCTCTTCATCCTCCACAGCCCTCCTTCCTTCCTTCCTCCCCCTCAACTGCTGCACTGTGCGGAGCAGGACAGGCTCAGGGTCCTACAGACCTTGGGGCAGGACGCAGAACTTGATGTAAACTTCGACTTGTTCAGGGCAGAGGCTGCTGCAAGCCTGGGGTGGGGGGGGAGGCGTGGAAAACTGCCTGGAGTGGGAGGAATCGATACGGCCCTGTGCAAGAGCATCACCCAGAGGCCTCCGCAATAAGTGCATGTTTATCTACAATATTGCCTCTGCCGCAGAGCTGCTCGTCCCTGCTCCTGGTCCTGCTGCCTACAAAGCCCAGCTGCTGGTGAATTTGCTGATCTCCGGATGTAAGAAGCAGCTCCACAGCAAGGTGTCTTTTTGCAGCTCTGATACTGCTCCTGTTTCAACTTACTCCCAACAGGAGATGCGCTGGCTGTTCCCCCTTCCCTGAGCCTCATCCCCCTGCCTGCCCGTCTCCCCCTGCCCCGCGTATCCCCGCGTTCGGAAGGGCAGGCGGTGGCTGTATTTAAAGCCTCAATCTTCCTGGGCACTGAACCGTTGCAAGCAGCGCACTCATCAGCAGCGCTGAGTTTCACTGACTGATTGTTTTCTGATTCTGTTTGGCATTTTATCCTGGCTGCATAGAAAACTTATTATAAAATCATGTTTGTGTTCCATAGATTATATCTGTGGCTCACTGCGGCGGGAGTACAAAGCATGACAGAGTTGGAGGGGCACGGCTGATGAAAGCCCCTGCCAAGGTGACAGGGGCCAAGCTGCAGTGCAGTCGCGGTGCTTGCAGAGATGAAAACAGGAGCCCTGTGATCAGCCCCAGGTTATCCTGGAGGTAGTTTAGCTGTTGCAGTTCTCCTGACCAGAACCGTGCCACACGCCACTAATAAATGTTCTAAACACAGATTAGTTTTATATCAGATGACTGGAACAGTCCCTGCTGCTATTAAAAATCAGTTAGTCTCTCTCCCGGATAGCCCCAGGCTAGAACCTGCCCTGCCATCCAGTCACACCTGTTTCAAGTCCAACAGCCTGTGGTAGAACTACAGAGAATTAGTATTTAGGTTTTCAGTTGTTGGGTTCTGGGAGAAGCCAAGGCCTGGGAGATGCAGCCTGCAAAGACACCACCTGTACTGTCCTAGAGGTTAGGACTAATTCTTCAAATGGCAAAACATGGTGCTTGGCAAAGTGGGAGATGGGAGGTGGAATACTGTGACCCTGGAGGGTCCTTTTACTCCCACGTTCCTCAGGTTGTGATACCAGCTGCTAAAGCTTGTCTGTCCTTCCACTGTCTTCCATGTGAGCCAAAAAAATGGTGCCCTGCGAGATCAGCGAGGCGTGGCAGCAAAAGGAGAGACACTCTGGGTTACGTATGTCGCAAAAATAAAGCTAACCCCTTTTCTAACCATGCTTTTGCCATCTTCCTCCTAGCTACATTTCCTGAATGCCTCCCAGCAAAGCACAGAGCGGTATGACCAGCATCTGACTGGTGGTGTTCAACCTTCCTTCCCTTGGCCGCTCTCCTGGGGAGAGCTAAACACATGGACTAGCATTTTGTTGGCTGCTTGGCACAAACATTCCCAAAACAGGAAAGATGTCCACAAGAAAAGGTCCAGTAAGAAAACAAAGTATCACCTCTAGAGAAACGATTAGACAGGGCTTGTTGGAGAGGTGGAAAAATGCTACAGCCTCCCTCTTTCCAGAGTTGGTTCTAGTTCTAAAACATGCCTTTCAGGAGGGGGGTCCTCTCTTTCCCCCATCCCTGAGCATAGACAGATCTGCCAGATTCTCCTGCCCACTTCTACTGCTCGTCTAAGAGCAAGCGGTACCCTCTCGTTCACACATTGCGGATGCTGGTGGTGCAAGAGGCTTCACGTCAGTGGGGCTGGCCATCTGGAACAACCTTCATGTATCTCTCTGTCTCATCGACTCGGTTCCATTTCAGTCTCAGCTGAAATTGTACCTTTTTTGTCCTCCTCCCTTGCCTGTGACTCTCGTATTTTCTCCCTCATACTGTTTCTGCTGCTATTTATGATTTGTTCTCTGTAACTGTCCTATTTAATGCTGCAAAGTGGTTGGGAAGATGGTTTCTGTGGACGATGTAGTAGAAGACAAAGGGGTCCTGTCATTTACCCATCACAATGGAGCTCACTCAGCACATCCCAGCATCGTGGGAGATGGCAATCTCACACCAGCACCCTGGGCTCTTTGGCTGCCCAGTACAGTCAGGAGCACAGTGTGAAATGGCCACAGTGCCTTGGGGAAACTCTCCAGGAGACGCAGATGGGAGCTTCTGGCTAAAGCAAACAGCCTCCAGGATCAGGCTGGGGGCTCCTCTCCTTGCAGTGAGCTCAGGGCATCACCTTACTCCAAAAGGACTGAATGCCTTTTCCTGGAGGAGCAGCTTGGGACGTTACACATGCCATTGCACAGTCTCCATCCAGGGTGGAGCACGCTCTCGAGAGCCCTTGGGTCCTACAGTCTCACCCTTTCTGGAAACTCTGGGATCTGCAGGAGTCAGATCAGCAAAACATGATGAGCCTGTGAAGCTTCTTCCTACATTGGGGTTTTTTATCACGCGAATGCCACGCTGCAGCTGGTTCTGGGAAGGCCTCTGCCCACACACTAAATAAATTCTGGTGCGGTGCACTGCTTCTCTATGGAAACCGTACCCTGCATTTCTCTCTATAGGATTTTTCTCATTTCAGGCTCCATAATAAATTAACGAGAAGATGTTTTCGTTACACCAACCATAGGAGAGACTCTTTTCTGTACTCGATTAATCTTTAGTGATCTATATTAAATATTTATCTGAAGAAACAAGGCCTGTATTGCAGCAACATTTTCTATTATGAGACTTTATCATATCAAAAGATATTTTCCTGGCGCTGACTCCTTCATAAATACCCAGCCAGAATTTCCAATGGAAGGGCACCCTTTTTTTTTTTTTTCCTTTCTCTCCCAGTGACCTTTTCTCTCCATAACAAGCTGCTGATATGTTAGAATTTACTGGGTTATAAACATTTTTATCGAGTAGGAGGAAGCTGGGTGATTTGGCATCAGCTTCCCTAATAAAACCCAGGGGAGAGGCTGTGATGTTTGACACCAATAAAGGCATGGAAGAAGCTGCAGCCTTCTGGGATGCTGGTCACGGATGACAAGGGGAGCCAGTGCGTGTCAGTCACGTAGCTTCACTCTGCTGAGGCACTGTTGGAAGGAGGCCAGCTCGCTGGCATAGGAGAGGGAGCTGGGAAGGACCTGGTAAAGGGCTCCACCATTCTCTCCCAGCGTTACCGAAACTGTGTGATCTGTCGCATGATGGATAGCTGGGATTCCTAAACCCTCTTTTCCTGCAACTGGGAGGTGGAGAGACACTGAACAGTTGAGATATCTAAGAAAGAACGAGGACCTTGATGTTGGGCTCAGGCACTGGTCCTACAAGAACATGGACAACTCGGATCATAGTTTGATCTTGAACCAGTGGTTGAATTTTCCAACCCGAGGCAGACCTGGCATTGGCGATAGATAAACAGAATTTTAACTGTTTTTATTGAGGTAGTGTCAGAAAGAAACTCAGACACAGGACTCTGCTTGTGGTGCCCGGTGCTAAACAACAGCACAACAAAAAAGACGGTGCGAGTTCACCAGGAGCTCACAAGCCAATACGTCTCTGCCTCCCAAGGGAGCCGTGATTTAAACTGGTCAATAACTAACTCATTCCACAAAAACCTGAATAAATCATCTGATGACTAGATATACACACATTATAAATGTTTAGTTCTGATAATATATGACTGAGCTGCTATTTTGACAAATAGCTAGTGAATAATATATCTGATGAACTGCATAATATTTTACTAATGATTAATTTATTCATTTCAAACAAACAAACAAAACCCAGCCTTTTCCTCAGCTATCACAAGGAACCCTAAATAATGGCTGCAAAGAACTCCAAGATCCCTGGATGAGCTGGGTCTGTTATTCCTCCTTTTATCATTGTGTATTTCTGGTGATTTATGACCAGGGATAATAAATCCATGGCTTATGTTATGGACAGCCTCATTTAAGATTGTGACAGATCCTGTTCAAAAGCTCCTGATGTTGTAATGCCCACTAAAATCTACAAGAATTTGGCACTTAGGCAGTTAAGTGCCCCCACAAATTGCTTAAATACCTTTTTTAAGTCTGAGCCAAGCTTATCTGCAACATCATCTACTTCTGATTGGAACCAGAAGTGTTGTGGCTGGGGATAGTTTCAATTGGGCTCGTTACTACCAGACAGCAGTTTATAAGATTTAGTTGAGGATTGCCCTTGCTGTAGTTCTCCCTCTCCCTCACTCTTAATCCCATTCAGAAATATAATTTCTGTGAGTTCACAGAGAAGATAAAGGACCAAAGAGCAAGAGCACTTCCTTGGAGCTTTTCTGTAAAGGCGGACTGATTGATTACAGATTGGACGCTGCTCCAACTTCCTTTCCTAAATGAAAAATTGAGAGCTCTTAAAAATTGAATAAAATATGCCCTTCTAAGAAGGATTTCCACTGGCATGAGCACAATAGGAGGTAGTAGTGAGTTGCTCAATATTTCTGTGTGCACTGGCTAATCCTTTACTACTCAGTCCCTTTGCACTGTCTCTGTGGCACCTGATGATAACTCATCTGTAATTGGTAAGGGCTTCAGTTTTGTGTCTCCAGACAAAGCTTAAATCGCTCACGTTTGGGAGAGCGCTGGCTTCAGCTGCGGCTGGAGCTGTCCAGGAGATTATTCCCTTTTGTAGCTACTTTCAGGGCTGCAGCATCTGGCTTTGTTCCATGCTGGAAGAATCTGGAATAGCTTGTAATGTTTTCACTGGACAAAATTTTGTCAGAATAACCCATTTCCTAGATCCCTCTCTTCTGCCATAGTCACTAGTGACCACAGAGGCCAGGACTTCAAAAACATGTTGAATCCAATTTATCAGCTTGAAACACTGTACTACTAACAAAATAAAGCATTTTGACAAAACCTTACTTTGGAGAACATATTTTTCTACCTCTCTGCGACAATTTTATTACACCTAAAACGCAAAGACTTTGCCATCCTGTCTTTTGCCTTCCACCATCCTTGTAGAGCTACCCCAGATCTGCTCCCCTTTCAGTTCACAATCCCCACCTCTGAGTGAAAATCCCACCCCGGTGCTACAAACATTTCCAGGACTCTGACAGAGAGCTGAGCTATTTCTATTCCAGCTCACAGACAGCAGCTGTGCATATAAAGTCTTTACCTTCAGATGCTCACCCACAATTGTCCAGGAGACAATCACCGATGGAGTTCATATGTTCAAGTGGGGAGATAAAGCCCTGTCTTTTTTATAAGACATGATGCAAGCATCTCAGTCCCCAGGAGTGAAAACAATGAACTTATTGTTATGACTCTTCTGCAGAAGAAAATTAAGTCCAAATACAGTTGGCAATTATCCTGTAAGCTTATTATACAGCAGCATTCAGCCTCTTCCACACTCTTGGTTCCTCCTTTGTTACAGGATGGAAGAGCTGGTAGGACTTTTTCTGTCCCCTATTATAGAGCCATTTCACAGGAAAGTATTCTCAGATGTCCTTTAATCCACCATAGGCCATGCAAGATGCTTCAGCCACCCCAATATCTGCATGCACCTCAAACATCGATGCTCATGTCTGCACGAGGCTCTGGAACAGCTATGAGCAGGATATGCTCTGCTATCTCCTTACCTCCTCGGTATGCACGACTCTCAAACTGAATGCGGACAGCTGGAGTAAACATGTACGTGGAAGGTGAGCTCACCACTTAAGGGTGACAGTGGCAATCCCCCTTCATCTTATCACAGGAGCACCCTGGTCTTGGTGTGTGTGCAAATATTCCAGGAATAAAGTGCCCCTGGGTGGTGCATGTACCTCATAGAAACATTGGAACAAGTTATTGCAACATCCAAAGGCTTTTCTCCCCTGTCAGATCACTTAAGTTCATCTGAGATTATCAAACGATTAGCAAAACATCAGTTCTGGCATTGCTAACTTACTCACCCATGCCTGTTCGGCATGCAATCTTGTGGTAGGATGGAAGACTCTAGAATATATTTCTCTTTGGGTTTGCAGTGCTATTGCTCTGTGGCTTGTTTTCCCTGCTTATGCACGCTGACGAGATTTACTATTATGAATTGCCCCACAAAACTACCTTCAAACTCAAATTTAATAACCTAAGTATTATGAAGATCAATATTATGGCTATTCTCATTCATATGATTAGCACTAATATAATTTGGAGAAATATTTATGCCGCAGTAGTGACTAGAGACCTGGGTTAAGAGGAGATCCTCAGCATCTATGCAGAAGAAAAGCTACTATTCTCTCCAGCTGTGTACTGAAGTGCAATACTCAATCTCTGAGTCTCCACGGGTTTGGATATTTTATGTAAGTTATCTAATAAGATAACAAACCAGCCTTACAATCCCTACAGCCATATTGCTAACTGTTTGAAAATCATGAGTCAGGCTCCAAAAAAGAATTAAGAGATTGGTTTTAAAATTCATGAGACTTTTTAAATCTGATAAACTTCAGGGTTGGTTTTTTTTTTTTTTCTTCCTTTTTGCCTTCTGCTTTCTGAGTATGTAGGAGTCGTATTATCAAGTTTTCCTCTGCAATTATGAGGGCTGTAAACTTACTTTAAAAATTGCGTTGAGACTCTTACATAATCACAGGACTCTAAAAGTGTGGGCTTTGAAGAGACACTAAATAGTCTTGAGATACCGTTCATCATGTGACTCGACAACGCTCGCCTGCTGAATCGGTATGGCACAGATTTCAAATATCAAATACTCCCAAGAAGCAGGCGGGAGCCTTTTAGAGGTGGGAGGGGAAATCTGAGGCTTTCGCAGTCTGCGCATGAACTGGGGGCAAGGGGAGGAAAACAGGGGGAAGGAAGACAAAATGCAAGGAAAACATATTAATCTGGTGGGGACTATTCATTTAGCTGTGACCAGAGATGAAGCTAACAACCTTCTTTTCTTATTCCTGTCTCTCCTGCTTGCTCTTAACCATGCAACACGCAGTTCTCCCTGTGTACCAAGCTCTCTTATTAGCCTTACCCAGGCTGTGCGCCTGCACTCCCCAGGGAGAGCCCCAGACATTTGGAGGGGAGTAAAAAGTAATGTTCTTTCTGGGTTTTTGCTCAAGAGCTGCAAGCTAACACTGAAATATTTAATGGTGAATACTCAGTAAGCAGGTTTGCCTTTGCTGAAAGGGAAAGAACCGGTGTGAGAGAAAGGGGAGGAAAAGCAAAATGAGGTTGGGCAGGGATGCAGGGATAACGAAAACACCTTTGCCCTCCTGACATACAGCTCGGTTTCACCTCGTCCCTTCTTCTACCTCCAGGCAGCTGTGGGAGGCCATGTCCCTCACGGGTCAGCGTTTGCCTCCTCATCCAGGCTGAATCCCCGGAGTGCACTGCGATGATCAGCTACCAAAATCAGTGTCTAACCCCAGCCTGTGCTCCGGCAGACCTGCTAGTCCCTGCCAGTCCATGAAACCTTTGTGTGCAGCTTTATTGCAGAAATGACAAGATCTCTAGCCACATCAGCAGGAGGATCAGTTTCAGGATGATTGTAAGAGCTATCACAAAGTCAATCAGAGCCCAGAGATAGGTCCCAGCTATAAGTTATAGGGGAGCAGCTCTTCCACTGGCTTTTCATGATACTAATTCATGGGAATGAGAGGCTGTTGTATATTTGAGCCTCCAGACCCTGGTGTGTTGGCTGAGAGCGTAGCCATCAAATAAGGTTCTTCTTCAGTGAACCTTGCCAAAGGTGTATCCTTGGGAGATGGAGAGCATCCAGAGGCTTCTCCTTAACTGGTCTCTAAGACATCTAGCTGCTCCCTGCCCTTGCTAAAACTGATGGCAGGAGGAAGCACAGCATGGGGTTTCGGGCCAGCAGGCGTTGGAGGCTCGCATGCCAGGCAGGCATAACAAAGGAGTCCCTTCAATTTGGGCTAAGGAACTCCAGAAGGCAAAAAAACCACCTCCTGCCATAATCCCAAAGCAGAGAATTTCCATGTTGCTGGTTAAAAGTGCTGCGCACCATCGGCACGACTCAGCCTGCAGGAGCACAGTGGCAGTGACCTGGTTCTCGCCACCTCTGGACGGTGGCTGTGCACAAGCAGAGGTTGCGGTAGTGCCAAAT
>NW_009258272.1:1825816-1837622 GCF_000687185.1 Egretta garzetta | reverse complement strand
GCCTGTTGGTGTAATTTGGCCATAGCACAGCTTTTATGGAAACTCCCCTTTCTCCAAGCAAGTGCTTTCATTGCAAGCAGAAGCACAAGCAGGCCTGACCTGGTTGGGAATTTGATGTAATGGCTTCCTCTCCCGGCTGCTTACCCCTCTGCTGGGAGCCGTCTGCACATTAAAGCAGATGTTGGTTGCACTCGGGTCATGTTTCCAAGATTTCTTTTGCAGTCATAAGGGTTGGAGACTCTTCCCTCCCTCCCCGCACTCATTTCTTAATTAAAGCTTAAATTCTGATGCCGTCACATGACTGTAGGAGCAGAGCCCCAGGCAAGCATTTAGTGCTCTGTGTTGTCAGCGGGACTTTGATTTAGAAGCATAGCAGATACTTTAGAGAATCCCATCCCTTTGCTACGCCCCAGCCTGGCCCTGCTCACAGCTGCCAGTGTCAGACCTCAAGACTTGCCTTTCGGGGCAGGCACTGGAGCAGGTCAGAGGCTTTCTGATGCCACAGAATATGGGGATGGCGGGGAGGATCTCCGTCCTGTTGAAACAGAGTGGTTGGAGAGGCAGCTGCGAGGAGCCTGGCGGGGAGGGAGGAGGAGGCAGCACCCTCCTGCAGCCTGGGCTGCAGCGCACGTCCAGCCCAGCCCGCTCGATGGATGGGAATAGCACTGCCACCTGCAGCTCCCATCTCTACCCCTCTCCTCCCCTCCCTCTCAGTATTTCTCACCTGATGGGATGTATTTAACCAGCAAAAATGACTCCCTGCTGAAGGGAACCTCATTCCAGCTTCCTGCAAATCCTCCGTGGTCACTGTGTCGGTGGTGGAAGGCTACAGATGTGAAATTGGGTCTGATCACCCGAGACACAGAGCTGCTAGGCTTGGTCACCAGCGAACAGCATCCCTAGGGCACAGACCTGGCAGCCTAAATACTGTCTCCAGCCCACTCCCCAGGGCTCTCTAGGGGAAGCCGAGGCTGTTCCGAGCCGCCTGCGTGCTGCCTCAGCTCCTTTGCTGGGCGCGCATCTGCTGCGGCACTGAGGAATCCCTGGCTCTGTGCAGGCATATTTGATTTCATGCTGCCTGGAAAGGAGATCCTGGCACAAAGGGCTGACCCAAACCCTTCTCCCCCCCTGCTGCAGGCAAAGCTGATTCCTGGGTTTCTTTTCAGATGTGTCCTTGGGTTCTGTACCTTAGTAGATTAACATGGGAAACCAGCCTGGATGGCTCCGACTGCCCCAGTGGGACACATCTTGTTCCATTTACAGAGGCTGGTGGGTGGCAATCAGCAAAAAAGAAAGGAAAAAAAAAATACTTTCTGGAACCCAAGGGAAACATTAGAGGGATCCAGAAATAGAAAAACCCCTATAATAGGTAGAGTCATGCCATCTCCCAGTGCTACTGGTGCCAGAACAAAATTATTCCATGCATCTAACAGGATGACTTTTTTTTTTTTTAATGTAACAGCTTCTCTGCTGAAATAAGCATATGCCTGATTTAAAAGCAGAATTAATAATCTGCTCCCAAAAAAAAAAAAAAAAAAAAGAAAAGTGAAAGAGTGAAGGCTTCTTCTTGGCTTGTTAGCCTTTAAAATATTTTCCCAAGCCACTGGACCATAGTCTGCTGGTCTGAAGAAACTGGAGGTGAACGTGCGGAGTCACTGGTATTGCAGCATGCTGGGGAGCATCCTGGGGGCCTGCTGGGCAAAGCCCTCCACTCTTCATGCAGAGGGGGAAAGATCCCCCCCCAAGTAAGGTCTCAGAGGGGACTGGGCACATAGCTCCCTCCCAGCCTAGCAGGATGCAGATCTCTTCAGAAAGGTTCAGTGACTAAAAATATTTGTCTGTGCCGCTTCTGGGATTCATTGGGAGCACAGTTAAAATAGTTCATTCTGGATCCAGAAAGGGGATTTTTGTGCTTGAGCATGCAGCTCTGCAGAGCTGTGCTAATGCTCAGCCGATCCAGCGAAGAGCTTACCCAGGTCAGCAGCAGGGCCAGCAGTTAGCAACACGCCGGTCTGGGCGTACAGCTCACCTCCATAATTTTCTCCAGAGGAGCTGGCGTGCCCTAACCACAAGCGCCCTATCAGAATATGAACTTATCGACTGCGTTGTCTCTGTGCCATTCCCTGTGGCTTGGGAACAGCCACATCGCGATGAGGGGCTGCCCTTCCCCAAAGCTTGGCCAGATGTTCTGTCCCCATATCTTAGCAGCTCTGAGCATATCAAAGGCTGGTGCCATTTATCCTTCCATTTGCCCTCTGTTCTCAAGTATATCAAAGAGAAGGCAAGGTGTGCCCTTCTGTCAAGAACTGCAGCTGCCAGCAATGTTCTCAAGCCCTCGCCATCTGATTCAGAGCTCAGCCACTCCTCCAGCCCCAAATAGGGCCAAGCTCCTCGTCTGCTCAGCCCAGTGCCCCAGGACCAAGCACTGCATGGCTCAGCCCAAGCCATTCCCTGCCATCCCCTACTGCTGCCTCTATTCTGCTTATGCAAATATATTAAAAGCTTCCCGTAGGCAGGGAGATGCATTATGCAGGGAATGTAACAACACTGGTCCCTGAACTGCATGGAGAATGAAGGTTGTGGCTAAAGGAGAGGCTACGTGATGGAACTGGCTGGTTTATGCCCATCACCGAATGGCTCATGTTTGCAAGCTGCTGTGTTAGAGCTGGTGAGACAGGAATGTAAATTGTGGCTCTCTTGTAAAGTTGCATAAACTTGTAGTAATGTCATTTTTAGATTAACATTTACATTGAAGAGAACACTAGAAGGCTTCATTGTTTACATGCACTATGGAAATAGATTTAAATTTTTGGTTTACACACATTTATTTACAAGGCATTTACTGATTACAAACCAATGTACATCACTCGTTTACATGCATAATGTAAACTATGGAGATTTCGTATTTTTTGCCATGCAATGCTGTACGGATTTCCATTGCTCATTCCACACAGAGGCAAGAGCCTCCTTTCATCTCAGCTCCCTCTGTCCTTCAATTGCTGCGTTGCCTCTCCTAAAAAAGCTTTGCCTCTGACTGGAAAACATAAAAGTTGATGTCCCCTTTAAACAGATAGCATAAAAACCTAATAGGAAAACCTTGTCAGCAGAACTTCAGCATGATTAAAAAAGCCAAAGCAAAGATTAAAAAGCCTAACAGTGCCTATCAATTCGTACCGGCACAAAGCATCACCTTAATGCTGTTTGAGAAGAATCTTCACGGTGCTTTTTTGGATGCTTCAGGCATCCAAAGAACTGGAACAGGACTGAAAACTTGCCAGGACATGTGTGGGAGAGAGGAACTATGACTGCACCCATGTTTCTCTCAGCCAGTAGCACCCAGGTCTCAGCACCCACCTTAGTTTTGAACAAGCATGAGCCTTCCACAGCAAAGCTGCAACCCTGCTGCTTGCCTTGGCTGTGCTTCCCTTGCCCAGTGGTACTGGGGAATTTATTTTTTTTCTTTATCCTAAAATGCTAAAAGCTGAACCCAAGGGAAGTCAAAGCTGAACCTGGGGGAATTTAAGATTTCAGAGTCTCAGAGTGAACAATAAGGACAGCCAGCCTTTGGCTTGTTTGTTGTTTTTTTTTTCTCCTTCCCAAGGACATAAAAACTACTTGCAAATTCAACATGCATTGAATGAGCAAGTTGAAGAGCAAACGGCTAAACAAAATACACTCAAAATCATAATGCTTCCCTTTTGACATTTTTAAGCGGCATTGGTTGACTTAGTGTTTTGAGATGAACTTTTATGCCTTAAAAGTTGCAAAAAAAAAAATTGGTTTGCACTGGATTAATAAAATGAAAACAAACAGCAAAGCTTAAACCTTTCACTGAGCCTAAAATGAAATGTTTTGATTTTTTCATTTTACTGAAAAGTTGAACAAACATCCACTTCAGATCAACCCATTTTTAATGTTATTTTTGTTCCGTACAACCAGTGAACCACAAAATCAATTATTTGTACAGCTCTAGTGACCAGTAGATTAAATTCAATGCAATAGAGAGAGAGCAAAAGGAGTCAATGAGGAGTGGAGAGATGGGAGAAGAAGAATGGACTGAAAAAATGGTGGAAGCAGCTCTAATAGATCTTGTCTCTGCCAAAAACTTAGCATGCATTTTCACAACCACTTCAATACAGCTTTAACCCCCATCGCTGCTGAAAGCAGCAGCCTTACCAGTCCCCTTAGTCCCCTGCCTGCCTCCATCCACACAGTCCTGTCCCTTTTCTGTCACCTGACCACACAACGAAGGGGACCAGAAAAGTGATCTGGTTGAAAATTAACTTTTGCTTTTTCTTTTTTTCTTGCAAGATTACTTTTCTGCCAGATTAGTTCTTCAGTTGTGGAAATCCCAGGTTTGCATGAAACCTGCCTGGAAGCTCTGGTGAGGAAAGGCAAAACGTTCATAACAGAAGCTGCCAAAAACAATCATAAAAACCTTGCATCCACTGGCCTGGCTCTCCAAGTCCAGCGCCTGAGTGCAGGAGTTGCATTCTGCTTTTGCTTAGAAATAATAAAATCTCATAATGCACCCAGACCAACACCAGGGCACGCAGCCTTCTAAACCGTGGTGCTGTGTATGCAGGGCAACGCTGGATATGCTAGAGCAGATTCTACAGCCAATAAACTGGTGAATTTTCCT
Source organism: Egretta garzetta (assembly GCF_000687185.1). Classification (NCBI taxonomy): domain Eukaryota; kingdom Metazoa; phylum Chordata; class Aves; order Pelecaniformes; family Ardeidae; genus Egretta; species Egretta garzetta. The sequence goes on along the minus strand of NW_009258272.1, from coordinate 1,832,980 downwards.
TGAAGTCAACAGCTTCACATATTTATGTCACAGAGAATCTGGCTCATTGCTTTTAATTTGTGCTGCCTTAGGAAGTTTTGTGAGACCAAATTTTTTTTTTCCTCCCTTTTTTTTTTACTTTTTTTTTCCTCTAAGAGAAAATTTAAGCAGCAGAAGAGCATATGCATTTCTAAGTCAGTTGTAGCCTGTGCTATGTGCACAGCAAAGATCCTTGCTTCATGATAATTCTCTTCCTCTCTGCTGAGGGAATGACAGATTTAGAGAGCATGTAGCTGCTCAGATTTGTGGTTTTTCTAGGACTAAATAAAAATCTCTAGTGTGGACGAATGCCTTCTGTAGTGCAAATCCCTTTATGAGCACCCAGTTTAGTGTCCACTCTGAATCAGAAAAACAGGGAAATCAGAGAAATGTTGGTTAGATGGGACCCTGGGGTCTCTAATCCAACCTCCCGCTTGAAGCAGGACTATCACCAGCTTTTGAGCACATCAGCTGGGGCTTTGTCCAGCCAAGTCTTGACAACCACCAATGATGGAGACACCCTTCATCCCAACCAATTTATAGCTAGCTTTGTGCAGCCAGTTACTCACAACCTTTCCTGTCTCGGGATCTGTATTTCCTTTTTATACATCCCGGGACCTTACTGTAACAAGTGCATGTAAGCAATCGGTTTTGCCCTGCCACACTGCAGGCAGAGGGCTGGGATAGGGCAGGCTGGTTTGTGGTCACATCCCCCATTAAGTTTTGAGTCTGCTGGTGCATTTTAACCAGACTTGGCAGAGGTCTCTGAAGTATTCTGTATTTGCAGGTTTCATGAAATTAGGCAGCCTCTAAATGGTCCCACTGCAGGAGAATTTGCAAGGGAAGCAGATCTCCCTTTTATACCCCGGGGTTTCCCTGCTGTCTTACACAGAGAACCAGATTTCCCTGCCCTTACTGTCATTTCAGAAAATGGAATTAAACTCCCACACATGGTAAATCCACATTTCTTGTACATGCACATTTTTCCCTTCCAGCCCCGTGCGATCATCTACTTTATATTGCTGTCGTCCCTTACGTCCAAACGTCTTGCAGCATTTAATTAAGTCTGCCCAGCAACGCAGAGCAGACAAACGCTGTCATCTCCCATCCTCGGGGGGCTGGGGAGGGAACCCAGGCACGGAGAAGTCAGCTTACCCACAGTCACACCATGAGCCTGGGGCAAAAATGTAGATACTGCCTGCATTCCCCCTCTGCCAGCCTAGCTGTGAGTCCTTCTTTCCAAGGTGGTGTGTCCCATCCCTGCTTTGCTGTAGGAAAACTGGCAGTGGCAGCCTAGGTACCCAGCTGGATGAGACCATCTCACTGCTCCCCTTTGCCTCCCGTGTCTCACCTCTGGCGCTGAACAACAAAGCCTCATTTTTTTATTTTTTTTTCCTGAAAAGATTTCTAGAACTTGCTGCAACTGAGCAGCATCATTAGTGAAATGCCTCTGTTTCAGTGCTTCTGCCTGGCGATTTGCATAGTGTATTCAAGTGCTCAGTCTACTGTTTCTTTTGCTTTGCCTTATAGCTCAATAATCAGTTTCTGGGAGAAGAAAAAAGGACTCAAAGAAGTGGATGGAAGCTGTTCACTACCGTCTTGTGGCAACAGGAATGGTTTCTGGTCTGAGCAGTGCCCTGGTCCCAAAACCAAGCTGAGCTTCATCTCTTTTCCAGCCTTCGTGCAGTACCTAGTACCCAAGGCTCTCATGACAAGGAACAACAACAAGGATAGCGATAATGAATATTCAGAAATCCCACAAACCACTCTCAGCATCTGCCATCCTATCTGCATTAGCATCAGAGTGCACAGATAATGATCAAAGCAGCATTTTCCTGCCAGAGGCCCCCCTAAACCAGCCTTATTAGTATGAATCGATGCTGATTAATGTGCTTCCTTAATGCAATTGTATCTACCCCTACTGTCCATGATTTAATATAAAACATCTCCCCCTCTGCTTGCCTTCCTACTAATATCGCATGCAAGGTGCAAACCTTGACTTGAGGGTACCAGGAAAATCATGGCTCAAGTTTGGTGAGAAAGAGGCCTAAAATCTGTGAAAATGTGATAATGGAGGGAGGGAATGAGCCTTTGGAGACCATAACAGTGAACTGCCTTTCCATGCTGGGATGGGAGGTGGCATCCTATGACGAGAAATCGGCAGCTATGCTGTTCTACAGCGATTCTGTCTATGCAGGGTATAAAATAGCCTTGCTCACTAAAATGGGCTCTTTGCTCACTGCTGACAGAATTCAGGACTGTGATGGAAGGGGGAGCATTGCATGTTCTGGTTTGGTGCTGCTTCCTTTTTAACATCACCTGTAAAAATGAGAAAATGCTGCATTTTGCCTTATGCTGCTGTGTAGCACTGACAGAAGCTTTATCTCTGTGGGTTTTCAATGTAAATGACACGGTCCTAATGCGCTGTGTCCATGCTCCCACACAGAAAGACACTGGGGAAATCACCACTAAACAGGCGACAGTGTTTCAATTAGGGACGGGTGAGGTCCTCTCGCCTGATTTCACATCCACTCCAAATCTTTGGTTGCTTGTGGCTGGTTTGAGGTCTGCTGCTATCGGCCTTAGGAGAAGAGCAGCGGTCGGGTCAAACCTCATTCAACAAAATCACAAGTGCCCCAAGGAACTGTCTGATGGAGGGACAAAGAACAAACCAGCCAACCAAAAAAAGTATGGGAGAAAAGGAACGTTGAAAGAGAAGACTACACAGAAAATTCCCATGCTCTGAATCAGCTGCTTTTCTAAGGAAAGGAGCAATATCCTTAATGTAGAATATGTGCCTCCCTTGGGCTAGTCTAGTGCAAAGAGCAATTGAGAGACATCATTTGGGAGGAAAGAGGCTTCTATGTTGGAATTAAACAGTTGACAAAATCCCAACAGTTTTACAGATTCTCGGAGTCAATTTAAGGAGCCCACAAAATGAGATTTTACCCCTGTGGGTTTCAGTAAAATGCTGTGTTCTGGAGGGGGTGTGTGCTCAGAGTCCAGCTCTTATCTGCTGGAATTGGCTGTGGCTCCACTAATTCCCTATAGCTAGGCTGAATTTGACACTCCTTAAAAAACGCACGGGCCCAATTTTTAAGTGACCAGTTCTGCCAACAGGGCAGATATTAAAAACAAACAACCCTCCAACATCTAGCCAGCCTCCTACGTAATGGCTCCATCTGCTCTGCTGAAGCACATGAGGTTTTCCGCTCCTCCTCAGCTGACCATGGTTGGACATGTTTCGAATGCTCTCAACTCCCAGCAGCTCAAACCATGACGCACGCGGCTGGATTTCCTCAAGCCCTCAACTCCCTTCTTCAGCTCAGTGCACGGTATTTGGCCGTGAGATGCACCCCTAGGTGCCCTTGCAGTCTTCCCATGACTCTCTGAACTCTCTACCGAACTATTTCCACCAGACTCTGTCTCACCTCCAGTTTCTTTTGTGAAGAATGACTTCTCCAGCATTGTGACCAGCTCCAAGACCCTTCTCAGACACCCCCCACACCCATGAGCCTCTGGTGCATGCAGAATGCTGCTGCCCATTTCTTCCCATGTTGGAAGAAGGACGACATCGTTCTCCCCATGCTAGAAGTGTCTTTCACAAGTGCTTTGGCAACATCCATCAAAGATCCATGGAGAAAACCAGACTCCTTTCCACTTCTCATGTATAGAGTTAATCCTGATCCAAGATAAGCCTTCAAATTCTTAGCAGTCTCCTACAAACCAAAGGGAAATTTGTTCCTTGCCCCTCAGCAGATAAAACTAGAAATCGCAGGCTTCACATACAAGCAAGATTTTAGCTCCTTTATAAAGGTTGGGACAGCAAAGCCGCAGTGCAGGCTGCCTGCTCTGGGTGTGAATTCCCTGTCACGGGAAACCTTTCAGGAGAGGTTGCCCACAAACCTCTGTCAGATGTGACACAGGTATGTCTGAGTCTGCCTTGGGGAAGAGGCATGGATTAAATGACCTCTCAAGGTCCTTCCAGACCTGTTTCTCCATGATTCTTAGAGACAGGATCCCAGGCTTGATGGATCTCTGGCCTGACCTACAGTGACAGTTCTTAGATGTGTCTGAACACATACATTGCATGCATTTCTCTCCCACTACAGCCCCTCTAGACTGCTGCGATAGCATTCTGTGCTGAATAGCTCTTTAGCAAAGGGCAGAGCTGCTGCCAGGGGCATTGCGTGGGGCAGAGATTTGTAGCCTCCATCAGAGTGTGTGTTGTCAGGCAGGGCAGGCAGAGACCTGGGCTCATCCACAAGCAGGAAGAAGGTCTTTCTGAAAAGGTATATTTTCTCTGCTCCTCTGTGCAGGCAAAGATGGTGAGACGCCCCTAGTGGAAGAGTGGCAGCGTATTCTAGTTTTTGGGTCTGTCTTTCCCCCTAAGCTGTTTTGAATGAAGAGAACAAGCCAGGACAACATATCCAACCCACACTAACCTGCCCTTGCTCTGCGGGCTGGTGCAAGGGGAGGGGATGCTGCACTCCCTGGAGGCCATGGGACAGGCACAACTCATTTTTCTTCCCCACACGTAGATGATGTCTTGCACGTTGCTATTACTCTGCAAGTGCCTTTGGCTCTCTGCCCATGGAAGAACACTGCCTGCACACATATGGTTTCCCTGCTCCCCGCCTCTCCCAGTCGTCACATATGTGTAGGCTATTCACTAGTACTTTCCTACCTACTAGTTTACATGGTTGTGTTTGCAAGTGTCTTTCTGAAACACAACAGGACTATATAATTATGCAAATGCACACATGTCTATGAGAGCTTTGCAGTCTCTTTGGGTTTTAGCGCAAATCTCATGACACTGGCTGGCTTATTCCCCCTCACTCCAAAGCCCTTGCTGCTTTAATAGGAAACTCCTATGAGCACCCCAGCTTTTCATCTTAAAATGAAAAAAGAAAAGTGTGTTTCTGGGTATCACAGCAAGAAGAGCTTGAAACAGGCAACAACAAAGGCTTCAAAACCTAGAAGGCAAAGAAAAATCCAAATTCTGCCTATTCTCTGTAGTTTTTTGATTGGAAGACTGTTAAACTAAGATCACAGTCCTGGGGGCAAGTCTACCTCATACATGGAGATAATCTGCAAAGGTCTGTGGTAGGCAGTACACAGCAAAGGCTCATGCACAGCAGTGTGAGAACTGCTGTACCAATGGGTGTCTTGACATCTTTACGTCTGTTCTTGCCCACGTGAACCTTAAGCTGTGGCATTCACATGCGTGAGTGCAGGGGCTTGGTCTGCCCATAGGTACATTGATGCGGAAAACCATTCCTGTGAACCTGCCTATGGACTTATCTGTCGCTGCAAATGGAGTACACCCAGACCCTTGGTCTCCTTTTATCTCAACCTATGTTGTGCACATTGCCATGGTACCACAGTGCTTTCATCTCACTATCAGAGCAGTCTCTGAAGCAATTTGCATTTCCAGCTGAGGACCATGAAAAACCAGAGAAGCATCTCCAGGTGGAATGGGAACAACGATGCATCTCCCCACTGACTATGAGTCTTGAGCCCATGGGAACTGCCTGAGTTCCCACCACCTAACGACTTATCCAAGTTACAGGTGCTGTAGGAAACCAACGTACCTGTATATTTTATATCTGGTTGTAAATCCTTGACGATGTCTTTCCACAAAGGATAAGTAGCTCCGCGAGTGGTGGAAAGGCCCCCTGTCTGAAATAAGCCAATCAAATTCCTTGGAGACATGTTGGTTGGTAGCAGCTGGGTCCTGGTGGGAGGGCTGTACTAGTATATGGTCCCATATAAACAGGAGGTAGAGGAACTCAACAAGCCTCCAGTTCATGCTTTTCTGTCTGCCTTTTTCCTCTCATTCTTGCTCCATTGTGTGGAGTCCTGTTGGAAAAAAGAGAGGGAAGAGGAGGAAGGAAAGAGAGAGAGAGAAATGGAGGGGAGGAGAGGGAGGAGGGAGAGAAAGGGAGGGTTTTAAAATGTGAATTGTTTTGATCCTTTGACAACCATCTCTCAGGGTGAAAATAGACATGAAAAATCAAGTTTTAAAAGACTTCAGTCTGCCTGTGTTACAGCTTAGAGCATTTGCCAGTGTTTTATTCATGTACCTAAGTGGTGTCTTTAACCTCCTGAGCATATATCACCTTTGAAATAACCGGGTCCTGACCTGAGCCATCCTCACCCCAGCTTTTCCATCACTGCCCTCGTGAAGTTCTCCACAGTGCTGCAAAAGCGAGTGAAGGCTGGGCGCAGAAGGTGGCCGCACCCTAGGCTACAATTACCCTGTTATTGTCCCTTTAATGCTGTGCCAGAGAAACGTGTCTTCTGCTTTCATGTTTCTCTGATGATCTGTAATCCATACTCCATGCAACCTGAGCAATCTATAAAGACCCAGCTCTTACTTTAAAGCGTTGCCAAAAAAGAAATAAAACAAAATAATTACCCAGGCTTCAGTGACGAGCACATGCGGACACACAGACACACACACACGACTCTGAAATGCTGCCAAGCTTTCAACGATAAAAATCACCTCAACCTGCTTTCCTGCCTGGGTGTTTGGGAGGTGTGTGTCTGGTGGAGGGGGAGACAGTCTGTTGCTATTTCGATTACAGTAGGACCTCGAGGCTCTTCCCAAGATCAAGGCTCTGCAGGGCAACATACTGAACATGCATATTCAGGATCGGAGATTTACTAAGGAGCTTAAGGGGACGCTTCGCACCACCTGGCTCAGGGCAGGCTGTTGCTCACGTGGTGGGAGAGTGGCCGTCCCGCTGCACCCCCCCGTCAGACGATGGCTGTGGACAGCCCTGCCACGAGCCAGCTCCGCTCCCCAATGTGTTTAACGGCTAAACAGACAAGACATATGATGAGTGGGAAGGGAAACAGAGGGGTGAAATGCCTTGCCAAAGGTTACGCAGCAAGCCAAAGATACAGCTGGAAGAGAGCCCTCTCCTCCTGACTCCCATTTCCAGCGTTTCAGCCATTAGATCATCCGCCTCCGCAGTCATGCTGCTGGCGTGATGCCCCTCTTCAAACGGGGCCGTGTGCTTCGCTGGTGGAAGGTGAGCGGCTCGCTCAGCTGGCACCCTGTGCCTGGTGTGGACCCCCTCCCCGTCTGCTTCCTAGCCACAACGCGGCTGCAACAGCCACCCCGCGGGTTAGGGTGGT
>NW_009258272.1:1802510-1825735 GCF_000687185.1 Egretta garzetta | reverse complement strand
AACGCGGCTGCAACAGCAGCCCAGCGTGTTAGGTTGTGCTCCTCGTTGCTGGGAGCTGCTGATGCTACTCTGAAAACGTCCTCTCCATACGCAGGGTGCGTTCCTCCCTCTGCCCACCTCCTGTCCATCTGGCTGCCTCGCCGAGTTCTGTGGGGGATGTGCCAACACGGAGGGCAGGCTCGGGTAGGCAGAGCGATCTTGAGGCTGCATCCTCCCCTCTAGGAGCACAAACCTGGCCAAAAGTCATCCTCAGGACAGGCGATACCCACCTACGTCTGCAGAATATAGTGCAGAGAGACTGTAGCTACTCTTTAAAGCAGGAGAAATTAGGCTATGCATGCAGACCTCTGCTACAGTGAGATTTAGTGTCAGGCTTATTTGTACATCTCCGGAAACCCTTCTGGTTTTGAGTCAGAGTCCACCATAAGCACTCTGAAAGTCTGTAATTCCCAGAGAGAAAAGGTTTTGCTAAGAGCATAGAAGAGGCCAAACCAAGGTGTGCTAGGGATCCCATGCCCCTTTGCAGCACTGTGTGCGAGCGTGAGACCTTGGCTGGTGTGAGCAGCGTAGCATAGACCAGAGGCCATCAACATTTGCGGCTGGTGTGGCCATCCCCTCAGCTCCAGGAGCTTTCACCGAGAGTATGGCAAAGCTGCAGCCCACGGCAGCGAGAGTGCACGTCTTCTGCACGGGCGGATTGAACCCAGGAGCGCGATGGGGAGCACAAGTGCCGCGTGTGTGTGCGTGCCGGGATGTGTGGGAGTCCGCACGTGTGCCCAGCATGTGTTCGTGGAGCTGCAGTGAGCTCAGCAGCACTTGACAAAACAGAGTTGTGTAAGTCTGGTTAAAAATGACAGTCAGCTGTTGCATTACATGAAGAAATCAAAAAAAAATTAAGTATGGGAAAGTCAACGAATGCTCGCTTTTTCTGTTGGGCACATATAAACTTCTTTCCAATTGCAGATAGAATATTACTGTTATTAAACCTAATGGTACCTGTAGCTCCTGCCTGAGGAGGTTGTTCCTGTTCTGGAGGCATGTGTTTATTAGCCGTCACCGCTGACTCCTACTTCGCCCGTAAATGTGGCATTTCTCGGTACTTTAGTCCCTCGCCTCTCGGAAATGAGGGTTTCTATTTTACCTTGCTAAACTGGGGGTTGGGGAGTTTCTAGTCCCACATTGAGGGGAATACAGTATATTCCAAGTGGGCTACAGTACAGGTCTGCTTCCATTCACAGCGATCGTGAGCCTGAGGTGGTTACTGGGAAATGCTCCCAGCTACATCCCACCCTCGGCATTTCCAAATTCCAGTTCAGGAGTTCGTTTCTCCTGCTTCTCTACCCAGGTTGTTTCTCTGCCTTGCTGCTCTTTGCAGACCTACACCACCCCACCCCAGCAAGCAGCTGCAACCTCAGCATATTTGCCATTAGATGGGTATGCAGATTTGCTGCTGATAATGATCAGTTGTTCTGTACACATTGTCCAAATTTGCTTGGTTGTCTGTTCATTAGATTTGTCCATAACTACTTCCTTCATCAGCCAGCCTGGATCAGTTTTCCTTTAAACATTTCACTTTCTATTGAATTTCTATTGCAGAGAGGAAGGGAGCTTTTACACACCAAAGTGGAGCAATAGCTCACCTCCAGTTCCCAGTACAGGGCAACTGCGAACTTAAATATGAGAAGAGCCAAAAGAAATGGATTTCAGAGAAATCCCAGTGTGTCCTCCCACATGTGAGCATCGTACATTGGGGAAATATCAGCTTATAAAAGAGAGGAGATATGCACTAATTCCCCCCACGCACCTTTTCATCCTCCCTTCCTTTCCTTTTAGGTCAAAGTTAGAGTCAGGATGATTGGAGTTGTGATGGGTCTTAGCCAAGGATTAAAGCATGGGGGGAACATGCCTTGAGATCACTAGAACAAATGGACACATCTCCAGCCTGGTAGCTGGCTGTAAGTATCAGTGCTGAGAGCAGGGAATGGTGCCTGAGGCAATGGAGGATGGTAGAGCACCTTTGGGTCTAGACAACTATCACACCATCAGCTTTAATTTTTTAGTAGTATCTTTTTTCCCCCTGTAGCTGCTGTAGAGATGTTGTTTCACATTAAAGATTAATACACACCACGGGGCTGGTCCCCATGGAAGCTATAAAGCTTACTAAAGTGGGATTATTTTGTGTCTAAGGCAATATCGTGAGGTGCATTCAATCTAACTCCTAACAAGTTTGAATCTGAAATGAATTCGTTAGGTGTCTTTATGGGGCTCCACTGATGTGAGGTATGTTCTGGGGATTTTGCAAAAGGGATGGGGAAGAAGGGGCAGGGAGGCAATGTCTCCAAGTATATTGCCCTTGGGTAGGACACCTAAGACTAACAAAAAGCTAAAGCTGGCACAGAAGCAACCTCTGCACTAAAAGGGAGGCTTGGGGGAGTCAGACACAGGGGTTTGATCCAGGAATCCAGCATTCTACTCAATTCTGCCCCAGACACCCCTGACGATCTTGGGCAGTGCCCTTACGCACTTTTTCACCTCACTTTCCAATTATCATCATGAAGACAGAATAGAATTTGTTTGACTCCTTGGACCATGAACCTGTTGGAGATGCCACCACCCGGGTATAACACCCAGCAAACCACAGTCCTGCTGCCCGCATGGCTCACCGGGTGTTCCTGTCCTATAAGCAATGAATGACAACCATCTCAAGGCGCCAGCAAGCTTCCTAATGCAGCAGTTAAAAAAAATCTGAGCTACAAAGCCCATTTCCACTCAGGAGCACTACACCGCCATGCAGCAATCTGGGTCCTGATTCATGCCAACAAACAGGATCGTGCAACTGTCACCTCTGTTGATGAACATGATCGGTGGGGGAGCTAGGACATAGACTAGAGTGCACGGTAAATAAGTACTGGGAGAGAAAAACGTTTGATGTACCAATTGTGAGTCACCTTACAGTCAGCTCCCAGCTTTGTCCATCATTGGCATAAATGGAGATATCTGTTACAATCCCGATCGGTTTGTCAGGCGGTTTAAGATGGCCTTTTTCTAAGCTGAATTCAGCCTGGAACATTAAACGTTCCTTGTCTTATGACTCTTCAGGATTCTTGGAGGAAAAATAGGCAAGTACTTTCTGTAAAGTGCAAGTTGTATTTGAATGTACACTTAATTTCATCGTAATTGATATCTGTGTGTTAATTATATTCTATTTTAGGCAATACCTTTGCTGTCACAAGGCAGCGCCTTTTATCCAAGGAGTTCAAATTGAATTAGAGACATTAATTAAAGCTCTCAGCACTCCAGCAAGGCAGGCAAGTGCTGTTACTCCCATTGTTTCTTGAAAGAAGAAAGGAATAAAGCTGGGTGTCTACTTAGCCACTTAAAAGATAATTTTTATACAGTGGGATAGCTCAGAGTGATAGATTCTGCACACAATGATATTGCAAGGTCTCTTTCATATGAGGGAGGCTGTGTAGCCCCAGATCACTGCTGTAAAGGGGAAGGCAGAATGCAGGAGCTCTGGTGCTCCATCGCTTGCTGTAAACACTCTACTACTTCTCTGCCTCCTGGGATTTTCTACCTTTCTTCTAACCCCTGTACTTTTCATTTATGCCTTCTATTAGATTCAAATTGATCTTGCACACATCCCTTCTGTTTTCTCATGCTCATTGTTGTAAACTATTTCCATCAGAAATGCAGACTCAGGAAAGAGAAATTACTGAACACATTATTTGCAGTAAAGAAAGAAGTCCCCTATCTCTTTAAGCTTCATGCACCAATAATTCTTTCTTGTGTCCCACATTCGGTTCTTGGCAGGTTGAGAGAGGTTTCTGCCTGCTGCCATTTACCAGAGGGGAGAGGCTAACAATTGCTATTTGTATCTGAAACACTTCTGTTCTGCAGCAACTTCACACACTGCTTTAGGATGCTGATAAATTAGTAAAAGACTGAAGCATCAAGGGAGAGATGAAACAGCTTATGTTAGTTTAGAGCTCGACCCTGTAAAGTGACGAACGTCTGACCTCATTTCAGCAAACAGCTTAAGTGTATCCTTAATTTTAAGTATGGGAGACACTCACCCAGATTTTATTCAACTCTCCCTGCTTTAAGTTAACTGTACACTCCAGTCCCTGCTAGACAGGTAACCACTGCCCTACACCTTCAGGATTTAACTAGTGTTAAGTTGCTGGGTGCAGCTGGAGCAGTAACACTTATGTCCTGCACCTAATTCAGAGATGGCTCATGGAAGTGCTGGAAGGCAGCGTTAGCTGTCCTTTGGAAACGCTGGCCAGCAATCCAGCCAAGCTGAGGACATCTGTGTCTCAGGGCCAGGGCCAAACAGGGACCGTGGATGGAAAAGGATGGGGAATCCAATCTATCAGGGTTTAAGTCATATGAACTTCTGTGGATAAACCTGAGCCCTGAGAAAAGAGAATTTGGCCATTTCTGCCATAGATGTCTTTATAGCTCAAACTACAGAGGCTGACTTCTGACCAGAGTCAGGGATGGAGCTGCAATTCAGCAGCGGCTCTGACTTTCTGGATGACCGTGGCATGCAGCATCCTAAAATCCCAAATGATTGCAAAGCTATTTCTTTACAGAAGTGGGATTTCTCCATTTCAGGCAGCAATGGGTGAATACCTCCCCAAACCTTAGTAATTCTCCACTGATCAGTGTCTAAATTTGCAGTTATTCTTTAACCATTTCAGTTTAAAACATGCATGAGTGGTCAGACCTAAGGGATATTCATCAGCTGAAACATTTTTGGGTGAGAAAAGGCAAGGAGGAAGGATGAGACATACCTCTCCAAAAATACCAACACAGTCCACAAATTCACTTCACTTTTGCCAAATTGTTCATGCTGAAAAAAATAATGATTGGGAGATGTCAGTGTTCTGGTTGTGGGAGCACCAGAAACATTGGTGAAAGGGGACACATCTCCTAATCTCCATTTGAAACTACTCGAGCTTTTTCTTCTTCTCCTTTGGTTTGTCTTTCCAGTCTCTTAAGAGACAACAGTGATAGAAATATTTCTTTTGACCCCAAATGACTTAGAGGAGAAAAGGTTTTTCTCTTTTCAGTTTGTCAACACTTTGCTTACAACTTGTCAGTATATTCAGTGAACCAAAAACATCCTACAAATCCATCGTTATTAATGCAGTTCAACCAGCAGCCTAAAGGGAGCAGGGTTTGTGCAGAAACTCTAATTACTCCCTGCCTATCGCGAGGTGAGAATCACACTGGTAACAACTAGGTACCTGTTTCCAGCTTGTTTGTCCCCGCACTTCAGCTAATTATAAACTACTGGTGTTATTATGATGATGACGAGAGGCGGCTTGAAACTGAAGAACTGTGGCAGGCATGCAACCTCCAAGACGCAACATCAGGCGGTACTGGACAGAGGAAATTAAACTCCATTAGTCCCCATGGTAAATCTACTAGTCAAGGTGCCAAAGCCACCGGTCTGAAACCCAGAGTCCACAGACACTTGATTCAGGGCTCTATGTAGAAAGGGGACACATCTAACAGGGCTCAAGAGATTGGGAACTCAATCAAAAGGATCTTCTGCATGCACCCACAAGTATGTGGTGAAGACTCACATTTTGAAGACAGTCCTGCCGTATCTGAGACTGGAACGGTATCATGCTAGGTGCTGTACAAACAGAAACCAAAAAGGCAGTCCATGCCCCAAAAAGCTTACAATCTAATTAGAAGACCAAGGACACCAGATGGCCAGGGACAGATGGGGGAATGCAAGGGAACAGTGAGATAATACCGCTCAGCGGGCTGTGGAGCAGTGGTGTCAGCACACCAGCAGCCCTACTGTTGGCAAGATTCTGATAGCTATTGTCATAAATGAGAGTTATAAATAGGGAGGCTGGATAATGAGCTAGCTTTGTAGATGTTTGTGAGGAACTCCTCTCATTTGTGAAGTGGCAGAGATAGAATGAATATAGATGATAATAATAATGATAAATTGCACTTTTCTGAGCTGCTTATTAAAAAAAAATATGGTGGGTGGTGAGCAGTGATTTCTATTAAACACTGCCCTGAACTTGAAATCATTCCTACCATTATTAAATTATTGTCCAAGCTAGTCCACTTCCCCGTAATTTCATTCTAAGTTACACAAAAATGCAGCTCTGTCTTCTGTCTTCCTCAGTATTTATGCACCTCATATCAAAGTCCAGTAATCTCATAAGTGTTAATAGGTTTTCAGCCTTGCAGTAGCTTTAGCAGATCAGGAAATGCTGGATTTCCCATTCTGCAGAATGGGAATGGAGACATGAGACAGAGTAATGCCTTGTCCCAGATCATTTTATAACTGCTTCAGGAATTCAACCCAAATCTCTTAAGCTTCAGCTCAGTGCTACGTCTCCTTGCAGTACCCTTCCTACGCACCTTCACGCTACTATTCCAGAATTAGCTAAAACTTGCCACAGAGCTGCTTTGAATTTTTTTGGATTGCTCATTTTATGTCAGAAAAATGCCAATTCATCAGAGGCAAAACACTTTGTAGAAATTTGTTGATTTAAGGGAAAAAAGAAGGCATTTTGATAAAGTCAGCTCTTCTTTGGAACAGAATGTGTCGAGTGTTCTGTTTGGAAAGGATCGGTTCAAGATTGTGTTTTGTTTTTCATTACATGTTGAGTAATATACATTAAAAATCAAAATGAAGTGTTTTCTTAAACAGTATGTTTTGACTGAGCCAAAACAGATTTTGTAATTTATGCATAAAAGGAAATGTCCAAATTCATTTAATACTTTTCTTGTATTTTGGAACAAGAAACACCTGCAACCCATAAACAGTAAACCGAACAAAAATCATACTATTCCCTACAATTTTTACTGGAAATTTAAGAAAGAGAGCAATCTGAAAACTAAGTTCAAAGAGGCCTGTGTCAGAGTCCAGAAACCCTGCTTTTTGCTTTCATGCCTGTTCTATTCTGTGTGCCAGTCTTGCCTTTCTATTATATTCCACTGCAACAATTTGGACCTGTAAGCAGAGAGCTTGGAGGAAAAAAAATCGATGCCAAAACTGCCCTGAAGAGCAATAATGCAATGTTCAATCCAAAAGGTCAACTGTTATCCCACACCTGACACTTTGCAATATTTTTGTTATTCTGAAGTTCATTCCTGGGCAGGCACTTTACCACCACAGCCACATGGAGTGATGCCACCCCATAGGGTTTGGGAAATGCAAGCTAACGCTGCTTATTTTGGTATGTTGGGAAGCTGAGGTTACCTAATGATCCTTGCAAATGATATATCATCCTGGTTTTCTTGTCCCTCAGAAAGGAGCTTGACCTGGGTCTTTTGTGTTCCTCAGCCCTTACTGGAGGAACAGAAGGGGTTAAAATCCACAGGCCATCCCTTCTCCTGGTACAACTCCTGCTGCTTGGATATAATGACAGCCCTGCCTGCCAGGATGAAAAGCACCATTTAACTCTGTGCTTCCTATGGGCACCAGGTTCTGCCACCATTCAGGCTGGATGAAGCCAAGGGAACCAGGGGCTGCTGAAGAGGTGAGAGAAAAAGGATCCCGAGTTGTTGGCAGCTGCAAATTCTGGCCCCGGGCAGATCCGCCTCTCTTATCGCACTGAGTGGATAAAGAATTTGCTGTGGCCATAAAAATCATTTAGCCACACGGGCTCCTGCAGCCACTGCCTTAGGCCCTTGTGCAACCGTCCTGCCAGGCCACCCTAGAGACAAGGTGAGACCTGGCAAGGACGGCACGGCTCAGGCTTCTGCAGAGGAACAGAGCCGCAACCAGAACCAGGGTGAGGATAACTGGTCACTGAGGTGGGCTTGGTACCCCTGCAGCTCCCTGATGGATGCTGCCTGGTGACCGAGAGGCGTGATAAACAAATCGGTGATTTAAGTATTTAGGACAGATTCCTTTAGTGCAAAGGACATTGGTCTGAGGCTGAAAGCACTCAGGTTCAGCTCCTACTGCCTGGCTTCCCCATACAGGGGAAGTTATATGCACATTAATGCATGGGAGCTTAAATTCAGGCTGGAAATGTGAGCTAGAATGTGTAACAGCCCCAAATAACACCATTTTATTGGCAGCTTCTGAAACAGAAGCCAGAAATCTTGAGTGTAGGTCTCCTGCTCTAAGCATGCACCTACACAGGCTCTGCAGTCGCAGGTTCTGCTGGAAGGTCTATTGAAGTCAATGAGCCTTGGGTTGGATCTCATTGCAAAAAGATAATCAAATATCATATTAACTCTTAATTCAGAACAGCATATTAAATTAGAAGCTCAAATTAACCTGAAACTGCATTTATATAATGAGAAGATTTAAAATCTGTGTATCATGAAGGTGGGAGAATTCCTAGCCAAAGCCATTCTCACGGCCAATCTACCTGCAGCACGGCATTTCAGCCTATTCCCTAAACCTGGGATCTCCACTGAGACAGAAGGATGCATGGAAAGTAAAGCCATCTCATATTCACCAGTGTTAATCTGTCAAACACAGAGGGCTGTTACTAGCTAGACCCCAACCAATGCCAAGAACTGAAAAATCCCAGCGGATATTGAGAATCTGCACTGGCATCTCCCCATGACAAATAGCCTCCTCCATCAGCGCACCAATCCTGCAACACAGATTTGCTGAACGCTGAAGGAACTCAGTCCTTGCTAGGATTAAAGTCCAAAACCACTCAGGTCTGAGCATCTCAAACATTAAAGCAGTTTGGTACCCAAGTTTAAGGCCACCTCTAGCTGTGAGTTTTATTTATTTCCTTCTTTGAGACTGTTCTGCTCTGTGCTAAATCCATCTTCTGACCACCTGGAGCGTTTGAGAGTCTTGGCTGTGATGCTTGTCTGTTTAGATAGACTGTAAGTAGAGCTGGTCAAAAAATTTTGACAACAGTTTTTCGCAGGAAAATGCAGTTCTCTTGAAATCGAAACGTTGCATGGGAACATGTCAATTTTGACAAACTTTGTTATGTTTAAAGTGTCAAAACAAATCATTTTGATTTTCTCTCTTCATTTCAGTTAAACGGAAATGTTTCATTCCAAGGAGTTAAACACATTATTTTTATGTTGTTTCAATTAATTTGTTTTGACATTTTTACATATTCACTGTTGTATTGATATATGTTTAAAATATACTATATATTGCATAAAATGTTTGATGGCGTTTTATTTATTATATGTGTTATCATTACACAATGCTAAATATTTCCCATAGAATTTTAGTGCTTCAGCATGACAGAAACAGAAGATATTGATGGTCTTGAATTATTATTTTGAATTTTTAGGCCATAAGAACTTTGGGGGAGCATGGTTCTCATTCAAACTGGAGCTTAAAAAAACAACCGCAAACCAAAAGGTGAGGATTTCCCATGGAAATAGCGTGTCCATTTTCCAAGCAGCTATGTCAGCTCAAGACTGCATAGCACAGCTCCAGTCCCCTCCGCACTCAGAAAACCAACTTCTCTGCTTGTTAAAAATATATATAAAAAAAAGAGAAAATGTAGATTTTCCCAGAGCCAAATTTGTGCGTGATGTTTTCATGAGCATCAGGGATTTAAAAGTCTGAATACCATTGACCTCCTGGGGCCTTTGGCTTCCAAACCACTTATGTGCTTTTAAAAGATATATTCCACCTCCTTCTTGGAAGTCTACCTGCTTTTTTTTTTCTTCTTCTTTTAAACCATATTTTTGCTCCTCTGTGCATAGCAGAGGGGAATTGCTACCCATGAATTTGCACCATCAAGTCTGTGTAGGTGGTGGTAAAAGTGGGTTGAAAAAAAGGGCAAGGCGAGTGGCAAAAGGGAAGGAGGGAACGGCGGCGTGGAGCAGAGCCTGTAATGAGGCAACTCTATTGATTCTTCATTTCATGGATGAAAATGTCCCCAACGGCTCCTGTGCATTCACTGCAGTTCGATAAGAGATTGAGGGCAGCGGGTCTCGGTGCCGAGGTCTGCGCGCCGTAGTGCTGCCAGCGCCTGTGCGCGGGGCAGAATGGCGAGAGGACAGAGAGTCCATTTTAAACATCCGTACAGAGAACAATACGCACAAAGGCAGGGCCGTGATACCCGGCTGCACGCCATGGTGGACAGAGCAGGAGGCAGAGCATGGCTATGCATGACCACCCTCCTTCCCCTTCTCCTCCCTTCCATCAGGCTAAAAGAAAGTTTAAATAGGCAGTAAGGGATGCTCCTTCCCATCGCCAGGCCACCAGCAGCCCTCAGAGAGAGGGGTTAGTCCCCACCACCACGGGGGCTTCGCGGGGGTGAGCATGGTGTTTTGTGCCATGGGAATAAAAAAGAGAGAAGCATCCCCAATCTTTGGAGGTTTATTTAAAATAGCGGGGGGCTTTTCTGCCCGCTTTTCCTCTTAAAGGGACATGCTTCCACCGCCAGGCACTGCAGTTTGAAATCTGAATTCCCCCACGCAGCTGCTCAGAGTGCACCTCTGCATGCAGATTCGCCCGGTTATCTACTGTTGCTCCAGCTGGCCTGTCACTATAGATTACAGCTTTTTGCTAATAGCAAGTGCCGCTGTAGCCTGAGACTTCCATTAAAGGCTGACGTTTCCACCTCCCCACCTCACAAATGGCTCCATCCCAGCCGACACTTCTATATGCATGGCGTCATCTCTGGGGTGGGGAAGGAGCAAAGTGCCTCAATTTGTTTCCGTGTTAGGCAACGATGGAACAAGTTAAAGGCAGAAAACGATGTTTGAGGATGATAGATTTTGAAAACAGTGAATTATTTACTTGAAAGTTGATCTTATCCCTTGTCATCAGCACATCCATAATCTTGTAGCCCGATCCCTGTCAGCAACAGTACAACCGAGCACTGAATCGCCCCCTGGAAGAGTCCTTGAGGGAAATGCTTCATTACTCCAAGCCACACTGTGGAATCTCTTTGGAAAGGAGGAATGCTCCTGCAGGGAGAGATTGCCCATCCATGCCAGACACTGCAAATCATTAGCCCTTCATTGCCAGAGGATTTGAAGGCTGCTGACAGATCAAAAAGAATTGGCGTGGACACTTGACCTTTCTCCATTGCCAGGAGGAAATCATTGACCAGGAAGAATAGCACATGTTCCACTAGGCTCTACAAAGGGAGGGAAGAGGGTCTGGAAGAATTCAGAGCTATTTGTAAAACAAACACTGCTGTTTCAGCACAACCTGTGCAGTTGGCCAGCATTGCCATCACTCGTGGGCATGCTGAAGGGGTGCATTCCAGTTTGGCATGTGCCAGGTGCCATCACAACTCCTCCTGCTCCAAAGGGGACGTTCAGAATGAGCCTCTGCCCAGAAGGCTTTATTGTGGGTACTGAAAGATTCACACCTTTGCAGGCTGGGAACAGGACAGGACACACTAAACTGTAGTTTAGAGTTTAACTGGCACAGTGTCCTGGCCAAAGGGAGAGAGCCGTCCCCTCCACCAGTATGCACACTGCTGACTTCTGCTAGATTTTCCCCACTGCTTGATAGATCCCACATGCCTCTGCAGTCTCCCGAAGTGACTCTGTCTGAAAGCAATCCAGAGCAGGCGTCACATTTGTTTCTTCAGCAGCCTGGCTCCCAGAAAGACCCTGTGCAATCAGCTGGCCAAATCCAAATCTGAAAAACACCTCCATCACTGGTCATGAGTAATTAATTCTGCTTTGACATTCCCCAGGGCACCTAGCAGCTAGTCAGAGCTGCCGGAGAAAGAGACACTGCTGTGGAAAAGGCATAAACAGTCTTTCCTCAACTGCAGCCATGGAATTAGATAATAAATAGCTAGCTAGATAAATAATTTTCTGTGAGTGGTAAATCAAATGCAGAACAGGAATACAACTAGCTGGCTTATCCCTGTGAAATCAAAGGTGTTTGGAAGGAGTTCCCAAGGCAAGAAGGGTATTTAGAGTCTACTGAGCTCATGAAGACATAGCCTGAAGTTATCTATCATGTCTAATGTGACTGCTTACTATGACAGACAGCTATTCTTGGACATTTTATTCTTGGTATAATATTCTTGGACCAAAGCAGCTCAAGGAAGCTTCTTCCTAATTTACATCTATGTTTTCTCCCTCCCCCTGCCTGGATTGCAGGCTAGACAGCATCTTTGTTCCCACGGCATGGACACAGTTTCCCCCCACCAGCTGCTGTGTGCTTGGGCTGTATTCCTCAGAGCGCTATAGGGGTCAGCCCAAAGTACAGATTCTTCAGCCACTTGTCCTGTCTGACCCCTAAATGCCTCTCCTCCCTAAATCCATACGGTCTGTCCAGATTTGACCATTAACCGCACAACAGAGGCTCCAGTGAGAAAAATGTTATTCTGCAGGACTTGAGGAAAGCTGCAGGAGTTCCGGCAGCATCCCGGATTCAGGTAGCGACCCTGTGATATGCATTGTACCGAGCAGATGGCGGTCTGATCCCTGCCAGCATGCAATGCCCAGTGTGCAGAGAGCACCCGTAACCCCTGTCTGATTGAATATGCATATTCGCATCTGATTTTACTCCAGCACTAGCAGTCCCTGTGCACAAACTCACCCAGATGAATCCAGCGTGAGACACCCCGGTTTGAGGTGGTCAAAGAGGAGCAATCTGCTGGTTCCCCTTTGCCCACACATCTCCCAGTCCTGCAAGGCCTTGCTCTCCTTTTGGCCACTGTACCCCTGAGGATACAGGTCCCACCTTTCAGATGCCCTTATGCTCTCCTCCTTAGACAGTCGGTTTGGATTCTGCTCCCATTGCAGTGAGGGTTTCCGAGCTTGCAGCTTGGTCCTCTGCCTTCCTGCACGCCTTCACCTGGAGTCTGCAATCAGTTCGGATCACTCCCTTCTCTCCCTCTTTGCTACTCTTCTCCTTCACCCACCTTGCTCCTTTATCCATCACAGTGGGCACAGCCAAGACACATTATTAACACTTGCCACTTCGTTAGTAATCTTCTACCCGAGGAGCAGAGGAGGAGAAAAGAGGAAAGCATGCACAAATGGAGAGTAAGGAAAGTCGAATTAAAGGAAGGGTAACAAAGAATCGAAGGTGTGAATGAGAAAGTGCAGGAGTAGAAGAAGTATGAGAAAAATCTAATGGGTGAGAAAGAGATTTATAATTAATCTGCAGTCTAGTGAGAGGGCAGAGGGATGGGAGTCAAGACTGTGGGCTTCCCTATTGCTTCTGCTACTGATTCGCTCGGGGACTTCAGACAAATCTTTTTATTTTCTCCTTTCATCCCCCACTGCTCTGTACCCTTTAAGCACACGTTATTTGAGGTATGAATTGTCTTTAACTGTGTGTAGCATAAAGGAATCTACAATCATAGGCACTAAAGATGCAAGACATTATTTTTAATACATACTAAAATCAAGCACAAAAAGTGCTTGGGGATTGACTGACAATGTTTATTAATTCAGATTGAATCCATTAGATAGTTACTGTCAAAAAATGGGATGGGAAAAATCTAAAAGAATCAAAGTACACGACTGCATTATTTCTTAACTTAAATGCCTCATATTGAAATGTTTACAAAGTGAATCTAGAAGGAAATGAAAAAAAAAAAAAACCCAGACAACAGTGAAATAATACGGTCGTGGAAAAAAGCTATGCATTTCTGAAAAATCTGAAGTTTTGAAGTGATTTTCTATTCTCCTTTCCTTCTAGTCCCACATATTAAAAAAGTCTTTTCATTCTTCCCCCCATCCCAATTGTTTTTCAATTGCTAAAATTAAAATTTTCCCTTCATTTTTTGTTTCAGAAGCAAACTGACAAAAAAAAAAAAAAAAAAAATCATTATTCACCTGTCCCTACTAGGAATTACAATAACTGTCTGTCAGATCTTCATAACAACATGAGAGATCTCAGCAAGGCTGAGTTTCCCTGAGTTTCTTAAGCTGATGACTTTCATAGTCCTTTGCTCTCTTCTAGTCTAAACCTGCATTCAACAGAGAACTTAAAGTAAAATAATTAGATTTACAGAAAAATAAATGAGCAAATCCTTGTATCAAAAATGAGAGAAATGTTCCCAGGAAATAACCTGAGAAAGACTGGATTTACTTTTTTCTGTTAGAAATTGCCATCTACTGCTGTTTTATTTTAAGACAGTCACAGCATCCCTTTTTCCCCTGTATTTCTCCGAATTCTTTCTTTTCACATCTCTTGGTTCTCCTTTTTTTTTTTTTTTTATTAAACACCACTATGTCTAACATGTAACCAAACAGGCATGAGATCCCTACAGAAAATTGGAATCTGCGATGTCCAAGCGCATCTGACATTAAGCAAAAAAAAAGCATAGCTCCCTGCAATCAGCCCTCCCCAATTCAAACCGCTGAAGCGAGCTCTGAACGAGATCCAGACACGCAGGGATGGGAACAGCACGTACCAGGGACCCTGCTCCCCAGGCATCGTCTGGCACCCGCTTCTGTGCCTGATCTCTCAAGCATAGGACCCTGCGCACAGCCACCCACCGGCAGTCTCAGTCCCAGAGGTATTTAGGGAAGCAGCACCTGCTTAGCTTCCTGCATACAGTGGATTTAAAGAAAATTAGGCACATACATAGGAGTTAGGCATCTAAACATCTCTCGGTGTTTCTACATTGCCAAAGAACTTGACTCCTGGCTTCCTTAGCCATAGGCACTGCATTTGTATTAGTCTGCTTCTGGGGTTTCTTCAGGAGGAAACAAGCTACCACAAAGAAGAAACCCAGCTCTGGGTATATTTTGCTTTATTAACATCAGTTGTGGGCAATATGAAGAAGCACAAACCCTCCAAGGGCTTATTGTCATCTTCCACCATCCCAGAAGACACCACGTGCTCAAATACTCTGCCCATACACATGGGGCATGCAAAATGCTTCCCAAGCATCTTACTACAAAAATACTGCAATATCAAGCTGGAAATCAGCCCTCATATCCTTTCAAGAGCCTGGAATTTTAAAATTACACATAAAAATGAAACCTAGAGTGTATCTCAGCTCTCCTGTTGATTTTCCCCAGCTCCAGATCTTATTTACAGAGGTCTGCAGACAAGCAGTAATGCTGCACAAGGGCAGAAGACTGTGTTTGTCCCCAGCCCTTCTGCCCACCTCTATTGCGGCACCCAAGAGAGGGTCATGCCCTCAGCATTGAAGAAGCATCCCTGTTATCTGAGGCACGAAGGGTTTGGGGACCATACTTCACACGTCTCTACGCTGTGGGAGGATCTCCCCCAGAGGAGCAGCAGAGAGAAAAAAAAAAAAAGTCATGGACAAAATTTCTGTCATCAGACTTGAAAACACAGTAATGAGAAGCACTGCAGGAGAATCCACTGGTAAGAAGGACTTATCAGCTTCTTCTGCTCCTCTTTTTAATGTAAGCAGCTTTATCATTAATTGCTATTTACGGCAAATGCTGAATATGCTGCACTGAAACAGCAGTCTTGATACAGGCTTCTTAAAGCATGGTGCATGTGTGTGTGTGTGTGTGTGCACACGCACATGCACGCTTGCACACTGGGAAAGAGATACAATTAGCTTATGCTTCCCTTATATAGTCCAGTAAAAGGCCAACTTCATTAGCAGTCTTAGGCAATGAGAAGAGAAATTAATTCAGGCCAGACTTCGAGCCATTTTGCTGGGGTGGAGGGGAGTTAACTGCAAACCAGTGCTGCTTTTGCCCAGCACTGGAAATGTAAAGACTCAGTACTGCTGAGTACCGGTCTTTGGGGGGGCTACATTTCCTGAGGACACAGATTGCTGAATTCTTAAAAAAATATCCAGATTTTTCCTCATGCTAAACTTGGAGCCAAGCTCCCCAAGTGGTTTGCATACACTGTGTGAGTTGGAGGGCTCAGAACCACAGCGCTGCCTGCAAGAAATTCAGCTCCTATGCATGGAAACACAGGCATTTAAAAAGCTCTTCGGAAAGACATCAGCCTAGGTGACCTGCCCAAGGTCATGTATAACATGTCAGTGGCAGCATCGGGATTGAACGATCTTGCCGTGGCGTTGCTTTATTCACACAGAGCTGCATCCCAAACCAGCTGCTGCTCCCGGTCCACTGCTACCTTCCACTCCTTATCGCAGTCTCCTTAGAGACACATCTGTCCTGTGCTCCGTAAACCGTAACGTACCTATAGTCTTTTATTCACTATCTGTCACCATGCAGTTTTACTACAGATCCCTGAATTATCCAACCCGGTCTACGATCTGCTTATTCCTGCCGGTCATTCTCGCTTTTGACCCTCACCTCACCTTTCAGCCTTGTCAGTGTTTTAAGTCTTCCAGGTACTTGAAATGCAGGGACAATTCTGATTCCCTGGGGGAAATCCAGCAGAATTTCACTGAGGCCAGCCTGCTGGTCTCTCTCTCTTTTTTAAATGCAGATGGCTGGAAACCAGAAACTAGCACTGGTCTCTGCAGTCACATTTGAACCAATCCTTCAAGAATACTAACTCACAACTGCCATTTTAAAGCTCTGATCCCCATTGTTGCCATCTATAAAATTTTATTCCCCTCCCTTCTCTGCTCCTTTCATCAGAAATCAATCTTCCAATAATGCAGGTAAACTGCAATCCTACCTCACAGCTATTTTTTTTTGCATGCATCTTTCTCATGCATTTTGCAGAACAAAAGCTCCCTTGTCCATCCTTCCCCTTTCCAGCCAAGCCTACAAGCACAGTAATCATCACACCTACATACCAACTCGTCGGCAGATTTGCACCTGCCCGTCACACCTCTCTCTTGTTTGCAGTCCAGGAATCAAAGGAATCATTCGTCCTGATGTGGCAATTTGTCTCAGCATTCACACATTTGCCTTGCCAGTGAACTTTGTGTTCCTACCTGCCAGGTCTCCTCTCCCTCCCTCCTGGCCCCACTCACGCGTCTCTCAGAGCTTTATTCCATCTAGAGTATTTGCTTTCCTCACAGCTTTTCATCCTTCCCACCTTTCCCAAGGGAACGCAGTTCTATTACCTCTCTCAGCCCCAGCGCAGCTGGCTGTGGAAGAGTAGTCCCCTCTCTGCTCACCTGGTGATGCTTTTAGCCTCTGGAGAAGTGGCCCTCAGAAAGTTTCCCCTGCCAAAGCCGAACACCCCTCTCTGTATGCAACAGCCTGTTCTCTCTTCTCCCGAACCTCTGTCCATGGCAACAGGGAAAAAATGGCTGATATGAAAGGAAGAGTATGGGGAAAGGTAGGTTCCTCTTTCTTCCCACCAACATGGTCCCAGTGATGGTGGAAGACCACGGGCATGATGCAGGATTGTGCTCAGCACGTGGCAGGCAGGGTGGACCTCCATCTGGTGGGGGGGGCATCTTGGGACCCTCTGGTGCAAGGGGTGGTGGCACTGGAGAGAAAACATGGGGAGAGGAGATGGGACGTTAATTGGGCTCCTTATCTGATGTCTCTCTACTCTGCCACTCCTACCAGGCTTGTTCAGTTAAATCTCTAGATACATTCAGGCATTTATCTCTGCCACAGCCTTCCTGCGTAAGCTTGGGCAAATTCTTTAAGGTGACATTTTACAAACACCTTGGAGGCTGATTTTCCAAGTGCTTGGCATATCCCACTACGATATTTAAGGCCCCATTTTCTAAAGTGTTCCGTTACCTTGCCACTGACTGCTTTCATAATCTGCCAGGGCCAAGCCTGTGCTCCTATTCCTGCAAACTGAAATGCTTCCACTGGCTCTAATAGGATTGGAATTGATCCTCAAGCCTCGTGCTGCCCTTCCTCTGGTCCGGAGCAGAGGTGACAGCATTCCCTGTTTCTTTTCCTCCTCCTCTGTCTGGACTGCAGGCCCTGGAGGGCAAGAAGCTTGCATCTGTACAGTGCCTAGCACTGGATGACTCCAGGCTCATCTGAGCTCTGCACCATCCCGCAGATAAGGGTGGTGATAGAGGAAACCAAAACGCGCAGCTCAGGGTCATTGCCACTGCTTATAACCACCCATTTTATGTCCTACTTCAATATCTACTGTAATCAGTGAAATTACTTTTGTGGGAGTTGACACAGAAGAAGAGATTGTTGGATTGATATTCTGTCTGGCATTGATGAAAACCTTTTTATAATACCTTAATCCAGCACCCACAGAAGCAATTTGCTAATCTCTTGCTGACTTAGCTTCTAGCGGGATCGACCATAGCCAGTCATATTACCTGGCCAACCATATTATATTCTTGCTATGCAGAGAGAAAATGTCCTTCCTGACCCCAGAAGATGGTCAGCTTTTGCTTTGAAGCATGAGATCTGATTACCATTGTCCTAGATTGCAGAGCTGCAAATGCTATTAATTGCTACAAAGTTATGTAGCCTTTTACACTTCAAATCCATCCCGACTTTGATCTCAGCGACATCCTGCAGCAGGGAATTGTGTAGCTTCACTATACTCTGAAGAAAGGACTATTTCCTTTTAATTTGCTTTAAAAGTTGTGCCCTTTAATTTTGATGTGTCCCCTTGTTCTTGTATCATCAAAGCGTTAAAATGTGTCTGATCACTTTTCATTCTAACCTTCATATACTTTTGTACTGGAACCCAAATGGCCCTTCTTACTCCTAGCTTTCCCAGACTAAATAAACTATTATTTCCAGGCTTTCCTTATTTAACTTGTTAATATTTGTAAAGCAATTTAAAATATATTAATAGGGTTCAATTACAATATCACTTCTATTTTCCATCCTTCCTTTTAATGTCTCAAGTATCCATCTAATTGGCCATCAATCTCCATTGATTCTCCCTCTGATGATATGTTAGACTTTATAATATCCCAGGGAATATTTCTTCTGCCTTCCTGACCAGCATTTTGGAACAAAGAAGCCGAACTCCAGCAGATCATAAACATGATTCACTCTGCACTCAGCATGTGTATGGATTTGCTGTTGCTTAGACTTTGATCCTGGAAACAGGTTTCATTATGTCCATGGGACTGTAGTTAAAAATGTGTCTAGGTGATTCAGATTGCAGGATCGGGCCCTTTGCAGTCATGATTGCGCTGGGTCAGCAACACTTGAGCACACGTTTGAAAGCAAGCCTAAAGTTGATATTCTTTGAGCAATATCTAAGCATGCGATTGCCTATCCCGCAGAAGTGGGGCTTGCAGGCCATTTAGACAAGGGGTATGAATTGAAGTCTATCCAGCCACAAACAGGGCAGAAATGGACAATGAGAAATGGTCGCTCACTCCTCCTCACCCTACAGAAAGTTGGAGACGCCCAAGGAAATTATGTGGTACCAGATCTCAAAAATCTCAAACAAAATACTTCTGCTCACAATTCATAATTAATCCCATTACTGATGAATATTATGAAAACCAAAAGCATAAAAGGACAAAATAAAGAAATGACCATACCCACAAGAGCTAGGCTTGCTGGCAGCACTGCACGTGACAGTCCTGAGACAACGGCTGGCTTTCCCAAAGAGCTGAAATCCCAGGATTCTCATCCAGTATCCCAGTACTCATCCACTCCTTTCCGATCCTTTCAGCGTCCTACCGTTTTGGTTAGACCACGTTTCAGTTTCTCCCAGTCTTAACAAGGCTCAACCCAGCTCCATCACCAAAACACATCACTCCTTCCTCCATGTCACTAGCAAATACCCTGAGCAACAGATCCAGTTCCAACCACTGTGTTTATCGTTAACTCTTCTCCCCCAGGAAGCAAATAAGAGGATTGACACACATGTATCTCTAAACGCACAAAAAGGATTTTATCAAAATACTTAGGAGAACTCAAATTACCACTATTAGGTTACTTTAAGCCAGCACCATATAAATATTGTGAGAGAATCCTAACTGGTAGCTTTTCCCTGGTTAGATTTATCTGTTCGCTGGCCTAAAATACGGTACAGCAACCCACCATAATTTTCAAATACTTTATAGTTCTCTTTTAGGAGAGTGGAAATGGCAGATAAACACATTATCAGCATTCTCAGGCATAAAACAGTAAAGCCTG
Source organism: Egretta garzetta (assembly GCF_000687185.1). Classification (NCBI taxonomy): domain Eukaryota; kingdom Metazoa; phylum Chordata; class Aves; order Pelecaniformes; family Ardeidae; genus Egretta; species Egretta garzetta. The sequence goes on along the minus strand of NW_009258272.1, from coordinate 1,805,866 downwards.
GAGTTGTTTTGCAGAAGCAACTCCGAATTTGGACGACATGACATAAGCAATTCTAGAAATAGCTGCTGGTCTTAAGGCTACGTTACATGTCTCCTTGTTGCTGCTTTTTTATCTCTGTTCACAATTTTAGCACAAACATTACGCTGTCTTTGTTAGCTCTTTCCTTTGCCTTTCTCAGTATTTCTCAAGCATTCTTCAGTCTCACCTTGTACCTCCTAAGCTCTTCCTCCTCCCTCAAAACACACCTTTGATTTTGACTGCAAATCTCCCGCGGCACAGAGCAGTGCAAGAAATGCCTGGAATAACTCTGGCATCCTCATATCCTAGGCAAGGAGGTGGTCTGAGCCAGGAGGGACCCACAGCCACATATGTACCCCAGCATATGTCTGAGGGTTCGCTTACCCGCTCACCATCTGTACCTGCTTGAAAAGCAATCACATGCTGGAAGCAGCCAGGCTGCTCCGGCACTCGTAGCCTGCCTCGCTGCTGTTTATTCCACTGATCCCAGAGGTCCAGCTAAAGATTCACACTTGCTCACCCTGAATCGTCAGCCTCCTCCCTAGGGTCACAGTTCATTTCCTCCCATCCTTCCTTGGTTAGTTTTAGTTTCTTTGTACTTTTTCTGATTATTGCTCTGAACTATCGAACAAACTTCTATTTATTCCTCTGGTCCTGGCAGCCACATCTGTAATGTACTGCCTGCACAGGGCAATGGCTTCAAAGCTCACCCTCCCCGTCTTCCGCCCTGCTTAGCCAGTCAGCATCCACAACTGCAAGGATAAATTACGGCAGAGGTCTTCAATGTTAGCAATGTATCTGACAACCTCATACACGGCTCCAGCAGGGTAAAGAGATGGCTAAATGGGATCAGTTGTGCCGACTCAGGACTTCTGGCCAAAACTGCATCCAAAATCATGATGGACACAGCAGAGTCTAGAGCGCAGGCCAGGTTCTAAATCACGCTCTAAATCAAACCCTAAGAAAGAGATCCTCACTCACCATGAAGCCAGTTAACTCCCCTGGCTTCGACAGGCTGTGATGATTTACAGCAAGCGGTTCCAAGCTTTTCACAGGTACTTGCTGTACAATGTATTTTGGCTGTAATATGCACAGATATAAAAGTCCAAGCTATAAGAAGACCTGTTGTAAGGCTCCAGGCTTTATCTTGTATAAACACCACGTGAAAGATCACACTGGCTATCAGGATAACCATGAGACAGGTCCCAAGCATGAAGACACCGCAAGGACCTGAGCTACTCTGCTGGAAATCGGGCAGTGCAGGAGAATGGATGAGAGCGTGAGAGCTCCCTCCACTTACACCCTGTTTCAGTTTCCAACAAAAAGCCCTGGAGCAAATTATTTTTTCTGAAGCTTCTCTTACGTGTGAGAACCTCCCATAGCTTGGTTTGCAAGCTTTTGTGTCATTGCTTGGTATGTGTCAGCCCAGAGCTGTCTTCATTGTAATTTGTGAACCTCTGGAAGGAAAGATGTCACCATGATGGCACTACTCCATTGAACAGTGCCCACTGCAAACACACAGAGAGAATTTGTTCTAGGGCTTGAAAGCCACACTGGTGCTCCTGGCACCTGAGTTTCTACCTCTGCCCAGCATTTCTATCACCAAATTAAACAGTGAACAACAACAGTATGCATCTGGCAAAGGCTATTCACTCCGTCCTCCTCTGGAGGCCACACTCTGAAGCTCTTTTAGATTACTTGCTCCGATCAGTTGCTGCTGCTCTGACTTACTGTTATTTCTATTGCCAATGTAAGAGGTGATCCATCAGCAACGCAACTAGTTTTTTTTCTGAAATAGGAGCGGAGAACCATGTGTGTGAGAGTTCAAGCACTGGGGAGTGCTGTGTCAACACCTAGAGACGTGCCATCACCAGAGCTGCAGGGGCATCGGTGCCACCATGGGTACCAGCACTGAGCTCCGAGCGGGCCTGTCAGCAGGCACAGCAACGGCGTCGTGCACAGCTAAGCTCCATCAGCTACGCCTTGTAGGCAACAATAAAATGGATGTAGAGCACATGACTTCAGAAGAACAAATAGCAAAAATAAATAAGCAGCTTTCTCTCTCTCCGGTGATGCTGCTTGCAGGTCCTGCCTCAGGGCTGCAAGAAAACAGCTCGCTGAACAGGGAGCTGCAAAGGCTCAGACATGTTGTATTAAACTCCCCAACCCAACCACGAAGGGAATCCTGGGCCTGACTCTGAGCTCCTTTTCAAAAATGACATGTTTACACCACCTTCTTTTAGGATCTGATCCAGCATCCCTGAAGTAAACTTGAGTCCTTTAATTGTCTTCAGCTCAGTCTAAATCAGCTGCTCCTCTGATTTCTGCTCATCCTCCCTCCCACTAGTCCTAGCACTTTTTCTTCCCTGAAACAGTACAGCTTAGCCCGTCAAGTCAGCAACAGCTATCCTACGCCTACACTCGAACCCTAGCGAATGTCACCTCATTTGTCTAGTGCAGTTCTGCCCGTGTTTGACTCTCTCCAGACAGAAGAACCCAGCAGATAGATCCAGTTTTCCCTCCCCAGGCTCTCTGCTTGATAACGTTTCCCTTTTCCACCCTGATTACAAGCCGCAGCCTGCTGCAGCCCTGTCCGGCCGAGCTCTGGTCCCAGCAGGTCGGCTGGACGTGGCAGCGCAGAGGCATGGTGAGCAGGGAAAAACCTCCCCTGGCATCTGAGAATGCTCCTGGGTATCGCAGGTAGCTGGGGGGGGGATGCTCTGCCCTGGCTTGGCTCAGCAACATTTGGTAACTCAGCATCCTGCTCTGGGCGGCAGCCATCTTCCAGGCAAGAAGAAGAACTGCAGGATCAGACCATGGTCCCTGGGTCTGTTTAGAAGCCCAATCTCTCTGTGCGTGGATATTCTCCCTTTGCGGGAAGCTGCTCTGTGTGGCCTGGAAGGAAATGGGCCAAGGTCCTTACGGTTGTTAAAAATCTCGTGATACTTTTGCAAGAGGGATGGTGTAAATCAAACCACAGGGCACAAGCTACCTAACTCCGGGTAATTTATATTCTGCCTCACTAAGTTCATCTCTGCACTTTCAATGCATGAAGCGATTTTTCACTTCCCCTGTAGTATTTGCTGGCACGGAAAAGCTGCTGGGCTCTGTCCCAGAAGTAGCTGCATTTCATCACCGGGTAAAAGATTCCTGCGTGTATCGGGGCCGGATCCTCAGCAGCGCTCCCGTACGCACCAGCGGCTTTGCAGCCCGGGAAGGATCCGGCCCAAACCCATTCAGCTGCACCTGGGCTCCTTGGAGAAGAGAGCCCTGTTGTTATTGATCGTTACCCCCCCTCCCCCGTATTATTATTAGCGCTTGGCTCCGGCTCCGCGAGG
>NW_009258272.1:1799816-1802294 GCF_000687185.1 Egretta garzetta | reverse complement strand
CGCTCCCCCCCGCCGCGACGGGGTCCTCCCCGGCCTTCCACCCCCGACTGCCCAGCCTCGGGGTGCCCTGGGGGCTCTCCACCCTTTTTTCTGACCTTTAGCCATTTGGGGGTTTTTTGTTTATAATTAATTTTTTCCTGCTGCCTTAACATCTCTGCATCAGCTGTAAATACCGTGCTCGACAGAGAGCCCTGGATAAACCCTAGAAACCCACATCCATTCCTGGAGGCAGGCAGGGAGATGGGCACGGATGCGCCGGTTCTCGGCTGGAGGGGATTTCTGCAGCGCTTCCCTGAGCCACGCACTCAAGGCAGGCAGCGGGACTTGGGCCTGAGCAAAGGCGGAAGGATTTGGCTTTGAACTATTTCTGGTACACAGACAACAATTATTACTGTCTGCTGGCAGACCCATTCCCATGTAGATTTTTAGCATCAGCCTTACACATACTTCCAATGTAGTAAACAGTGCGGGTGAGGAGGGAATAGAGACACGCTCTGCCATCTTTTTTGGGACACCTTTTACCTATAGCAAGCCAATTCACCGTACATTCTTCCTCTCCAAAGTTTTAACATGGACTTTAGTCGGCCTCATTATATTCCTGCTCTTGGAGGGCTGCAGTCTCCTCACTAGGCCCTATGGAAAGAGGGGAAGGGAAGGAAGGTCGAGGGGGGTGGGATGTGATTAAATACATTCAACACCAGTGACATCATCTCCCCTGCGCATACTATGCCATTTCTGATCAAAGGGGCTTGCAAAGGCCCAAGGGTTTTTGTGCTCTAAGGGTGGGAGGGTTTTGCTCTGAACCAGGGTAAGACTGAAGTGGAGCCTCGCACCGTGAGTGTTTTAGCTATAGATGCATATGGGTTTGCTCATGTACACGCTCGCACACAGGAAAAAAGCAACGTAACTCTAGCAGAGCACTCCCCATACTCGCAGGCTCCAGCTCTTGATCAGAGAGGGCGTGATGGGTATGAGATTGCCACCGCTCCCCCCAGCCATTCCCCTGGTCCCCTGTTTGCTGCTCGTCTGCCTTTCCAGTAGGGAAATAATTACGGAGTCCTGGGAACATGCAAAGAGCAGTAAAACAAATGTGGACACACAAAATGTAGCGAGTTTTTTCTGCTGAGTCGCAAAGGGCTTTGGAGTCAGACAAACCCCAAATCAATGCCTGGAACTAACTACAAGGGAGAAGACTACGCTGGAGGAACAAACCCGCTACCAAGAGACCTGCAAAGCAGACAGCGCGTGTATGCTCATGTGAATGTCGGAATGTTTGATTTGCATAACGAGAATATCAATGCAGTTATTTCTGCACGTTACAGTGTGTGTTCCTGTGTAGATCAAGGCTGTGTGTCTGAGGATAGGGGAACCGCGGGGCTGCATAGCTCGAATCGGTGCTTGCATCCATGTGAGAGCAAGACCAAGATGCTGTATTTAAGCACGGCGTGGACTGTGTGAGTTCGACAGCATGTGTTTTGTGTGCTTAGCGTGTACATGCATGCGAGGGACACCACGGCTGCTTGTCTATGTGGTGCGTGGGAGGGAGAGAGCCCGGGTTTGTCTGTCAGTCACTCACAAGCAGATCTGATCAATCTTTTTCCTTTATAAGGAATTAAAAAAAAAAAAATTTTAAAATCTCATATTTCTTACACCAAAGCCTCATCTCCCCTTTACTCACTACCTCCTCCTCTCACCATCCCCCAAATACTTCTCTACAACTCTTGGGAAAGGAGCTTTACTGCCATTAACAAATTATTATGCACCCAGATGAGCAGCCAGAGTAAATCATGAAGGACCCTTCTGTCCTACCTAGTACAGATGTCAATCACAAGGCTAAATTCATGCACAAGGACTGCCAGCATTTCATCTGCTGCTTGTTTCTCTCCATGAAGAGGAGACTGCATCTGAAAAGTGACACCCCTTCCCCTTCCCCACTCCAGATAAAAGCACAGGGGGACTTCCAAAAGCCAAAACACGCACTCACACCTATAGCCCTCCTCTCTTTGGATCATCCTTGGGTCTTTAGACCCAGGCTCTGCTGGACCTCGGGGATGATGTAATGGCGTGGAGGTGCTCTCCGTCCCCCTATTCCCCATGGGCTGGAAAAGGCAAAGTTGTGCTCCACGCCAGCCTCGCAAGCAGCACTGAGAAAACCAATCTCCTGCGCTGTGGGATGCAGCCCCCCCGCCATCGCTGCGCTCCCCCGGCTCTGCCGCTGGCTCCCAGTCCCCGCTGGAAGTCGCGGCAATCAGCCCAGTGTGGGATTCAAGGCGACAGACTTTCCGTTTCCTCCGCGATTCGCTTGTCACTTGCGAAAACGGAGCAGCGGATTAAGTGGAGATGACACCATCTCCTTGGGGACGGTCCCCCCTCCCGCCCCCCGCTCCGGGATGTATCGATACTCCGGAATACAGATGGAGCCCGGCTACCTCCCACCCCCACCTCCACCCCCGGCTCGGCGAGGCTGGACCCCCATTG
>NW_009258272.1:1799029-1799607 GCF_000687185.1 Egretta garzetta | reverse complement strand
CTCTCTGGCGGAGATCTGGTCGCCCGTGGGTTTTATTCGGCTCGGTAGGAACTTGTGGGAGAGCTTCTCTGTCCAGCTCGCATACTGGGTGCTGGGCTGATAATGCAGGCGTGAAAATCCTGGGGCTCTAGCAGTCCTTTTCATGCTCAGACAGAAAATCCCCTTCCTTGATCCAGATCGCGGGCATTAAGGGCAGAGGCAAAAAAAAATATTTAAAAAAATTTCCTTTTTCCCCCCTCTTTCTTTTGCTTTTTCTTTTTTCTCGCCTTTTTTTTTTTCCCCTTCCCTTATTAATAGGGAAGGGGGAGGGGTGGGGGGGACACGACACACAAAAAGGAGGGACTTAAGCTCCGGCCAGACGGAGCCTGGGCCGTGGGAAAGGAGGATGAGACCGGGAAGGGCCGCTGGACGGGGCTGTGGGGGGATCGAAACTTGTCTGCCCCTCGGATTTGGGGAGGAGGCGGCACAGGGACCGGTTGCGACTCCAGGCAGCCCCCATCCATTTAATGTATATTTTTTTTCCCTCCCCTCGCCCCTCACCGGAGCCAGGCAGCACGGACCTCGGTCGGCCGAGCAGG